>NC_064924.1:4800000-5166095 GCF_023897955.1 Schistocerca gregaria | reverse complement strand
ATGGGAGTAATGTCTCAAACAGTCTACGCTTTGATCGTTCCCTGGAAGACCAGTAGTAGTTTCCGATGCACATCTGGGGGCATTCTGTAATGTTTGGACTATCAGAATGTTGTTCAAACACAGAAATTGCATCGGGATTGAATACAACAGTCACCATGCGCTCTTCCCTCCAGGGGAGTAATGTCTCAAACAGTTTACGCTTTGATCGTTCCCTGGAAGTCCAGTAGTTGTTTCCGATGCACATCTGGGGGCATTCTGTAATGCGTGGACTATCAGAGTGTTGATGAAACACAGAAATTGCATCGGGATTGAATACAACAGTCACCATGCGCACTTTCCTCCATGGGAGTAATGTCTGAAACAGTCTATGTTTTGATCGTTCCCTGGAAGACCAGTAATAGTTTCCGATGCACATCTGATGTCATTCTGTAATCTGTGGACTATCAGAGTGTTGATGAAACACAGAAATTGTATCGGGATTGAATACAACAGTCACCATGTATACTTTCCTCCATGGGAGTAATGTCTCAAACTGTTTATGTTTTTATCGTTCCGTGCAAGACCAGTAGTTGTTTCCGGTGAACATCTGGGGGCATTCTGTAATGTGTGGTCTAACAGAGTGTTGATGAAACACAGAAATTGCATCAAGATTGAATACAACAGTCACCATGCGCACTTTCCTCCATGGGAATAATGTCTCAAACAGTTTACGATTTGATCGTTCCCTGGAAGACCAGTAGTAGTTTCCGATGCACATCTGGTGTCATTCTGTAATCTGTGGACTATCAGAGTGTTGATGAAACACAGAAATTGCATCGAGATTGAATACAACAGTCACCATGCGCACATTCCTCCATGGGAGTAATGTGTTCAAGCAGTCTACGCTTTGATCGTTCATTGCAAGGACAGTAGTAGTTTTCGATGCACATCTGGAGGCATTCTGTATTCTGTGGACCTTCAAAGTTTTGATGAAACACAGAAATTGCCTCGGGATTGAATACAACAGTTATCATGCGCATTTTCCTCCATGGGAGTAATGTCTCAAACAGTCTACGCTTTGATCGTTCCCTGGAAGAACAGTAGTAGTTTCCGATGCACATCTGGAGGCATTCTGTAATCTGTAAACTATCATAGTGTTGTTCAAGCACAGAAATGCATCGGGATTGAATACAACAGTCACCATGCACACTTTTCTCCATCGGAGTAATGTCTCAAACAGTTTACGCTTTGATCGTTCCGTGGAAGACCAGTAGAAGTTTCCGATGCACATCTGGTGTCATTCTGTAATCTGTGGAACTTCAAAGTTTTGATGAAACACAGAATTTGCCTCGGGATTGAATACAACAGTTATCATGCGCATTTTCCTCCATGGGAGTAATGTCTCAAACAGTCTACGCTTTAATCATTCCCTTTAAGACCAGTAATAGTTTCCGATGCCCATCTAAAAGCATTCTGTAATCTGTAAACTATCAGAGTGTTGTTCAAACACAGAAATTGCATCGGGATTTAATACAACAGTCACCATGCGCACTTTCCTCCATGGGAGTAATGTCTCAAACAGTTTACGCTTTTATCGCTCCCTGGAAGACCAGTATAGTTTCCGATGCTCATCTGGGGGCATTCAGTAATGTGTGGACTATCAGAGTGTTGATGAAACACAGAAATTAGATCGGGATTGTATACAACAGTCACCACGCGCTTTCCTCCATGGGAGTAATGTCTCAAACAGTCTACGCTTTGATCGTTCCCTGCAAGGCCAGTAGTAGTTTCCGATGCACATCTGGAGGCATTCTGTAATCTGTGGACCTTCAAAGTGTTGATGAAACACAGAAATTGCAGCGGGAGTGAATACAACAGTCACTATGTGAATTTTCCTCCATGGGAGTAATGTCTCAAACTGTTTACGCTTTTATCGTTCCCTGCAAGACCAGTAGCTGTTTCCGATAAACATCTGCGGGCATTTTGTAATCTGTGGACTATCAGAGTGTTGATGAAACACAGACATTGCATCGAGATTGAATACAACAGTCACCATGCATACATTCCTCCATGGGAGTAATGTGTCAAGCAGTCTACGCTTCGATCGTTCCCTGTAAGGCCAGTAGTAGTTTTCGATGCACATCTGGGTGCATTCTGTAATGTGTGGACTATCAGAGTTTTGATGAAACACAGAAAGTGCATCGGGATTGAAAACAACAGTCACCTTGCGCACTTTCCTCCATGGGAGTATTGTCTCAAACAGTCTACCCTTTGATCGTTCCCTGGAAGACCAGTAGTAGTTTCCGATGCACATCTGGGGGCATTCTGTAATGTTTGGACTATCAGAGTGTTGATGAAACACAGAAATTGCCTCGGGATTAAATACAACAGTCACCATGCGCACTTTCCTCCATGGGAGTAATGTCTCAAACAGTCTACGCTTTGATCGCTCCCTTTAAGACCAGTAGTAGTTTCCGATGCACATCTCATGTCTTTCTGTAATCTGTGGACTATCAGAGTGTTGATGAAACACAGAAATTGCATCGGGATTGAATACAACAGTCACCATGTGCACTTTCCTCCATGGGAGTAATGTCTCAAACTCTTTACGCTTTTATCGTTCCCTGCAAGACCAGTAGTTGTTTCCGATGAACATCTGGGGGCATTCTGTAATGTGTGGTCTATCAGGGTGTTAATGAAACACAGAATTTGCCTCGGGATTGAATACAACAGTTATCATGCACATTTTCCTCCATGGGAGTAATGTCTCAAATTGTTTACGCTTTTATCGTTCCCTGGAAGATCAGTAGTAGTTCCCGATGCACATCTGGGGGCATTCTGTAATGTGTGGATTATCAGAGTGTTGATGAAACACAGAAATTGCATCGGGATTGAAGACAACAGACACCATGCGCACTTTCCCCCATGGGAGTAATGTCTCAAACAGTTAACGCTTTGATCGTTCCCTGGAAGACCAGTAGTAGTTTCCGATGCACATCTGGAGGCACTCTGTAATCTGTGGACCTTTAAAGTGTTGATGAAACACAGAAATAGCATCGGGATTGAATACAACAGTCACCATGCGCACTTTCCTCAATGGGAGTAGTGTCTCAAACAGTCTACGCTTTGATCGTTTCCTGGAAGACCAGTAGTAGCTTCCGATGCACATCTGGAGGCAATCTGTAATCTGTGGACCTTCAAAGTGTTTATGAAACACAGACATTGTATCGGGAGTGAATACAACAGTAACCATGCGCACTTACCTTCATGGGAGTAATGTCTCAAACAGTCTACGCTTTGATCGTTCCCTGGAAGACCAGTAGTAGCTTCCGATGCACATCTGATGTCATTCTGTAATCTGTGGACTATCAGAGTGTTGATGAAACACAGAAATAGCATCGGGATTGAATCCAACAGTAATTATGTGCACTTTCCTCCATGGGAGTAATGTCTCAAACTGTTTACGCTTTTATCGTTCCCTGCAAGACCAGTAGTTGTTTCCGATGAAAATCTGGGGGCATTGTGTAATCTGTGGACTATCAGAGTCTTGATGAAACACCGACATTGCATCGAGATTGCATACAACAGTCACCATGCGCACATTCCCCCATGGGAGAAATGTGTCAAGCAATCTACGATTTGATCGTACCCTGCAAGGCCAGTAGTCGTTTCCGATGCACATCTGGATGCATTCTGTAATCTGTGGACCTCCAAAGTTTTGATGAAATACAGAATTTGCCTCGGGATTGAATACAACAGTTATCATGCGCATTTTCCTCCATGGGAGTAATGTCTCAAACAGTCTACGCTTTGATCGTTCCCTGGAAGACCAGTAGTAGTTTCCGATGCACATCTGGAGGCATTCTGTAATTTTTGGGCTTTCAAACTGTTGATGAAACACAGAAATTGCATCGGGATTAAATACAACAGTCACCATGCGCACTTTCCTCCATGGGAGTAATGTCTCAAACAGTCTACGCTTTGATCGCTCCCTTCAAGACCAGTAGTAGTTTCCGATGCACATCTCATGTCATTCTGTAATCTGTGGACTATCAGAGTGTTGATGAAACACAGAAATTGCATCGGGATTGAATACAACAGTCACTATGTAATCTTTCCTCCATGGGAGTAATGTCTCAAACTGTTTACGCTTATATCGTTCCCTGCAAGACCAGTAGTTGTTTCCGATGAACATCTGGGGTCATTCTTAATTTGTGGACTATCAGAGTGTTGATGAAACACAGACATTGCATCGAGATTGAATACAACAGACACCATGCGCACATTCCTCCATTGGAGTAATGTCTCAAAGAGTTTACGCTTTGATCGTTCCCTGGAAGACCAGTAGTAGTTTCCGATGCACATCTGGAGGCATTCTGTAATCTGTGGACCTTCAAAGTGTTGATGAAACACAGAAATTGCAGCGGGAATGAATACAACAGTCACTATGTGCACTTTCCTCCATGGGAGTAATGTCTCAAACTGTTTACGCTTTTGTCGTTCCCTGCTAGACCAGTAGTTGTTTCCGATTAACATCTGGGGGCATTTTGTAATCTGTGGACTATCAGAGTGTTGATGAAACACAGACATTGCATCGAGATTGAATACAACAGTCACCATGCGCACATTCCTCCAAGGGAGTAATGTGTCAAGCAGTCTACGCTTTGATCGTACCCTGCAAGGCCAGTAGTAGTTTTCGATACACATCTGGGTGCATTCTGTAATGTGTGGACTATCAGACTGTTGATGAAACACAGAAAGTGCATCGGGATTGAAAACAACAGTCACCATGCGCACCTTCCTCCATGGGAGTAATGTCTCAAACAGTCTACGCTTTGATCATTCCCTTTAAGACCAGTAATAGTTTTCGGTGCACATCTGGAAGCATTCTGTAATCTGCAAACTATCAGAGTGTTGTTCAAACACAGAAATTGCATCGGGATTGAATACAACAGTCACCATGCGCACTTTCCTCCATGGGAGTAATGTCTCAAACTGTTTACTCTTTTATCGTTCCCAGCAAGACTAGTGTATTTCCCGATGCACATCTGGGGGCATTCTGTAATCTGTAGACTATCAGAGTGTTGATGAAACACAAAAAATGCATCGGGATCGAATACAACAGTCACCATGCGCACTTTCCTCCATGGGAGTAATGTCTCAAACAGTCTACGCTTTGATCGTTCCCTGGAAGAACAGTAGTAGCTTCCGATGCACATCTGATGTCATTCTGTAATCTGTGGACTATCAGAGTGTTGATGGAACACAGAAATAGCATCGGGATTGAATCCAACAGTAACTATGTGCACTTTCCTCCATGGGAGTAATGTCTCAAACTGTTTACGCTTTTATCGTTCCCTGCAAGACCAGCAGTTGTTTCCGATGAAAATCTGGGGGCATTGTGTAATCTGTGGACTATCAGAGTGTTGATGAAACACCGACATTGCATCGAGATTGCATACAACAGTCACCATGCGCACATTCCCCCATGGGAGAAATGTGTCAAGCAATCTACGATTTGATCGTACCCTGCAAGGCCAGTAGTAGTTTCCGAAGCACATCTGGATGCATTCTGTAATCTGTGGACCTCCAAAGTTTTGATGAAATACAGAATTTGCCTCGGGATTGAATACAACAGTTATCATGCGCATTTTCCTCCATGGGAGTAATGTCTCAAACAGTCTACGCTTTGATCGTTCCCTGGAAGACCAGTAGTAGTTTCCGATGCACATCTGGGGGCATTCTGTAATGTTTGGACTATCAGAGTGTTGATGAAACACAGAAATTGCATCGGGATTAAATACAACAGTCACCATGCGCACTTTCCTCCATGGGAGTAATGTCTCAAACAGTCTACGCTTTGATCGTTCCCTGCAAGGCCAGTAGTAGTTTTCGATGCACATCTGGAGGCAATCTGTAATCTGTGGACCATCATAGTTTTGTTGAAGCACAGAATTTGCCTCGGGATTGAATAAAACAGTTATCATGCACATTTCCCTCCATGGGAGTAATGTCTCAAACAGTCTACGCTTTGATCGCATCCTTTAAGACCAGTAGTAGTTTCCGATGCACATCTCATGTCATTCTGTAATCTGAGGACTATCAGAGTGTTGATGAAACACAGAAATTGCATCGGGATTGAATACAACAGTCACCATGTGCACTTTCCTCCATGGGAGTAATGTCTCAAACTGTTTACGCTTTTATCGTTCCCTGCAAGACCAGTAGTTGTTTCCGATGAACATCTGGGGGCATTCTGTAATGTGTGGTCTATCAGAGTGTTAATGAAACACAGAAATTGCATCGGGATTGAATACAACAGTCATCATGCGCATTTTCCTCCATGGGAGTAATGTCTCAAACAGTCTACGCTTTGATCGTTCCCTGCAAGACCAGTAGTTGTTTCCGAATAACATCTGGGGGCATTCTGTAATGTGTGGTCTATCAGAGTGTTGATGAAACACAGAAATTAGATCCAGATTGTATACAACAGTCACCATGCGCACTTTCCTCCATGGCAGTAATGTCTCAAACAGTCTACGCTTTGATCGTTCCCTCGAAGACCAGTAGTAGTTTCCGATGCACATCTGATGTCATTCTGTAATCTCTGGACTATCAGAGTGTTGATGAAACACAGAAATAGCATCGGGATTGAATACAACAGTCACTATGTGCACTTTCCTCCATGGGAGTAATGTCTCAAACTGTTTACGCTTTTATCGTTCCCTGCAAGACCAGTAGTTGTTTCAGAAGAACATCTGGGGGCATTGTGTAATCTGTGGACTATCAGAGTATGATGAAACACAGACATTGCATCGAGATTGAATACAACAGTCACCATGCGCCCATTCCTCCATGGGAGTAATGTCTCAAACAGTTAACGCTTTGATCGTTCCCTGGAAGACCAGTAGTAGTTTCCGATGCACATCTGGAGGCACTCTGTAATCTGTGGACCTTTAAAGTGTTGATGAAACACAGAAATTGCATCGGGATAGAATACAACAGTCACCATGCGCACTTTCCTCCATGGGATTAGTGTCTCAAACAGTCTACGATTTGATCGTTTCCTGGAAGACCAGTAGTAGTTTCCGATGCACATCTGGAGACATTCTGTAAACTGTGGACCTTCAAAGTGTTGATGAAACACAGACATTGCATCGGGAGTGAATACAACAGTAACCATGAGCACTTTCCTCCATGGGAGTAATGTCTCAAACAGTCTACGCCTTGATCATTCCCCTTAAGAGACCAGTAGTAGTTTCCGATGCACATCTGGAAGCACTCTGTAATCTGTAAACTATCAGAGTGTTGTTCAAATACATAAATTGCAACGGGATTGAATACAACAGTCACCATGCGCACTTTCCTCAATGGGAGTAGTGTCTCAAACAGTCTACGCTTTGATCGTTTCCTGGAAGACCAGTAGTAGCTTCCGATGCACATCTGGAGGCAATCTGTAATCTGTGGACCTTCAAAGTGTTTATGAAACACAGACATTGTATCGGGAGTGAATACAACAGTAACCATGCGCACTTACCTTCATGGGAGTTATGTCTCAATCAGTCTACGCCTTGATCATTCACTGTAAGACCAGTAGTAGTTTCCGATGCACATCTGGAAGCACTCTGTAATCTGTAAACTATCAGAGTGTTGTTCAAACACAGAAATTGCATCGGAATTGAATACAACAGTCACCATGCGCACTTTCCTCCGAGGGAGTAATGACTCAAACTGTTTACGCTTTTATCGTTCCCTGCAAGACCAGTGTATTTCCCGATGCGCATCTGGGGGCATTCTGTAATCTGTGGCCTATCAGAGTGTTGATGAAACACAGAAATAGCATCGGGATTGAATACAACAGTCACTATGTGCACTTTCCTCCATGGGAGTAATGTCTCAAACTGTTTACGCTTTTGTCGTTCCCTGCAAGACCAGTAGTTGTTTCCGATTAACATCTGGGGGCATTTTGTAATCTGTGGACTATCAGAGTGTTGATGAAACACAGACATTGCATCGAGATTGAATACAACAGTCACCATGCGCACATTCCTCCAAGGGAGTAATGTGTCAAGCAGTCTACGCTTTGATCGTACCCTGCAAGGCCAGTAGTAGTTTTCGATACACATCTGGGTGCATTCTGTAATGTGTGGACTATCAGACTGTTGATGAAACACAGAAAGTGCATCGGGATTGAAAACAACAGTCACCATGCGCACCTTCCTCCATGGGAGTAATGTCTCAAACAGTCTACGCTTTGATCATTCCCTTTAAGACCAGTAATAGTTTCCGGTGCACATCTGGAAGCATTCTGTAATCTGCAAACTATCAGAGTGTTGTTCAAACACAGAAATTGCATCGGGATTGTATACAACAGTCACCATGCGCACTTTCCTCCATGGGAGTAATGTCTCAAACTGTTTACGCTTTTATCGTTCCCTGCAAGACTAGTGTATTTCCCGATGCACATCTGGGGGCATTCTGTAATCTGTAGACAATCAGAGTGTTGATGAAACACAAAAAATGCATCGGGACCGAATACAACAGTCTCCATGCGCACTTTCCTCCATGGGAGTAATGTCTCAAACAGTCTACGCTTTGATCGTTCCCTGGAAGACCAGTAGTAGCTTCCGATGCACATCTGATGTCATTCTGTAATCTGTGGACTATCAGAGTGTTGATGAAACACAGAAATAGCATCGGGATTGAATCCAACAGTAACTATGTGCACTTTCCTCCATGGGAGTAATGTCTCAAACTGTTTACGCTTTTATCGTTCCCTGCAAGACCAGTAGTTGTTTCCGATGAAAATCTGGGGGCATTGTGTAATCTGTGGACTATCAGAGTGTTGATGAAACACCGACATTGCATCGAGATTGCATACAACAGTCACCATGCGCACATTCCCGCATGGGAGAAATGTGTCAAGCAATCTACGATTTGATCGTACCCTGCAAGGCCAGTAGTAGTTTCCGATGCACATCTGGATGCATTCTGTAATCTGTGGACCTCCAATGTTTTGATGAAATACAGAATTTGCCTCGGGATTGAATACAACAGTTATCATGCGCATTTTCCTCCATGGGAGTAATGTCTCAAACAGTCTACGCTTTGATCGTTCCCTGGAAGACCAGTAGTAGTTTCCGATGCACATCTGGGGGCATTCTGTAATGTTTGGACTATCAGAGTGTTGATGAAACACAGAAATTGCATCGGGATTAAATACAACAGTCACCATGCGCACTTTCCTCCATGGGAGTAATGTCTCAAACAGTCTACGCTTTGATCGCTCCCTTCAAGACCAGTAGTAGTTTCCGATGCACATCTCATGTCATTCTGTAATCTGTGGACTATCAGAGTGTTGATGAAACACAGAAATTGCATCGGGATTGAATACAACAGTCACCATGTGCACTTTCCTCCATGGGAGTAATGTCTCAAACTGTTTACGCTTTTATCGTTCCCTGCAAGACCAGTAGTTGTTTCCGATGAACATCTGGGGGCATTCTGTAATGTGTGGTCTATCAGAGTGTTAATGAAACACAGAAATTGCATCGGGATTGAATACAACAGTCATCATGCGCATTTTCCTCCATGGGAGTAATGTCTCCAACAGTCTACGCTTTGATCGTTCCCTGCAAGACCAGTCGTTGTTTCCGAATAACATCTGGGGGCATTCTGTAATGTGTGGTCTATCAGAGTGTTGATGAAACACAGAAATAGCATCGGGATTGAATACAACAGTCACAATGCGCACTTTCCCTCATGGGAGTAATGTCTCAAACAGTTTACGCTTTGATCCTTCCCTGGAAGACCAGTAGTAGTTTCCGATGCACATCTCGTGTCATTCTGTAATCTGTGGACTATCAGAGTGTTGATGAAACACAGAATTTGCATCGAGATTGAATACAACAGTCACCATGCGCACATTCCTCCATGGGAGTAATGTCTCAAACAGTCTACGCTTTGGTCGTTCCCTGCAAGGCCAGTAGTAGTTTTCGATGCACATCTGGAGGCAATCTGTAATATGTGGACCATCATAGTTTTGTTGAAGCACAGAATTTGCCTCGGGATTGAATACAACAGTTATCATGCACATTTCCCTCCATGGGAGTAATGTCTCAAACAGTCTACGCTTTGATCGCACCCTTTAAGACCAGTAGTAGTTTCCGATGCACATCTCATGTCATTCTGTAATCTGAGGACTATCAGAGTGTTGATGAAACACAGAAATTGCATCGGGATTGAATACAACAGTCACCATGTGCACTTTCCTCCATGGGAGTAATGTCTCAAACTGTTTACGCTTTTATCGTTCCCTGCAAGACCAGTAGTTGTTTCCGATGAACATCTGGGGGCATTCTGTAATGTGTGGTCTATCAGAGTGTTAATGAAACACAGAAATTGCATCGGGATTGAATACAACAGTCATCATGCGCATTTTCCTCCATGGGAGTAATGTCTCAAACAGTCTACGCTTTGATCGTTCCCTGCAAGACCAGTAGTTGTTTCCGAATAACATCTGGGGGCATTCTGTAATGTGTGGTCTATCAGAGTGTTGATGAAACACAGAAATTAGATCCAGATTGTATACAACAGTCACCATGCGCCCATTCCTCCATGGGAGTAATGTCTCAAACAGTTAACGCTTTGATCGTTCCCTGGAAGACCAGTAGTAGTTTCCGATGCACATCTGGAGGCACTCTGTAATCTGTGGACCTTTAAAGTGTTGATGAAACACAGAAATTGCATCGGGATAGAATACAACAGTCACCATGCGCACTTTCCTCCATGGGAGTAGTGTCTCAAACAGTCTACGATTTGATCGTTTCCTGGAAGACCAGTAGTAGTTTCCGATGCACATCTGGAGACATTCTGTAAACTGTGGACCTTCAAAGTGTTGATGAAACACAGACATTGCATCGGGAGTGAATACAACAGTAACCATGCGCACTTTCCTCCATGGGAGTAATGTCTCAAACAGTCTACGCCTTGATCATTCCCTTTAAGAGACCAGTAGTAGTTTCCGATGCACATCTGGAAGCACTCTGTAATCTGTAAACTATCAGAGTGTTGTTCAAATACATAAAATGCAACGGGATTGAATACAACACTCACCAAGCGCACTTTCCTCCATGGGAGTAATGTCTCAAACAGTTTACGCTTTGATCGTTCCCTGGAAGACCAGTAGTAGTTTCAGATGCACATCTGGAGGCACTCTGTAATCTGTGGACCTTTAAAGTGTTGATGAAACACAGAAATGGCCTCGGGATTGAATACAACAGTTATCATGCGCATTATCATCCATGGGAGTAATGTCTCAAATAGTTTACGCTTTTATCGTTCCCTGCAAGGCCAGTAGTAATTATCGATGCACATCTGGGTGCATTCTGTAATGTGTGGACTATCAGAGTATTAATGAAACACAGAAAGTGCATCGGGATTGAAAACAACATTTACCATGCGCACTTTCCTCCATGGGAGTAATGTTTCAAACAGTCTACGCTTTGATCATTCCCTTTAAGACCAGTAATAGTTTCCGATGCACATCTGATGTCATTCTGTAAACTGTGGACTATCAGGGTGTTGATGAAACACAGAAATAGCATCGGGATTGAATACAACAGTCACTACGTGCCCTTTCCTCCATGGGAGTAATGTCTCAAACTGTTTACGCTTTTATCGTTGCCTGCAAGACCAGTAGTTGTTTCCAATGAACATCTGGGGGCTTTGTGTAATCTGTGGACTATCAGAGTGTTGATGAAACACAGACATTGCGTCGAGATTGAATTCAATAGTCACCTTGCGCACATTCCTCCATGGGAGTAATGTGTCAAGCAGTCTATGCTTTGATCGATCCCTGCAAGGCCAGTAGTAGTTTTCGATGCACATCTGGATTCATTCTGTAATCTGTGGACCTCCAAAGTTTTGATGAAATACAGAATTTGCCTCGGGATTTAATACAACAGTTATCATGCGCATTTTCCTCCATGGGAGTAATGTCTCAAACAGTCTACGTTTTGATCGTTCCCTGGAAGACCAGTAGTAGTTTCCGATGCACATCTGGGGGCATTCGGTAATGTTTGGACTATCAGAGTGTTGATGAAACACAGAAATTGTATCGGGATTAAATACAACAGTCACCATGCGCACTTTCCTCCATGGGAGTAATGTCTCAAACAGTCTACGCTTTGATCGCTCCCTTTAAGACTAGTAGTAGTTTCCGAAGCACATCTCATGTCATTCTGTAATCTGTGGACTATCAGAGTATTGATGAAACACAGAAGTAGCATCGGGATTGGATACAACAGTCACCATGCGCACTTTCCTCCATGGGAGTAATGTCTCAAAGAGTTTACGCTTTGATCGTTCCCTGGAAGACCAGTAGTAGTTTCTGATACACATCTGGGCTCATTCTATAATGTGTGGACTATCAGAGTGTTGATGAAACACAGAAATTGCATCGGGATTGAATACAACAGTCATCATGCGCACTTTCCTCCATGGGAGTAATGTCTCAAACAGTTTACGCTTTGATCGTTCCCTGGAAGACCAGTAGTAGTTTCCGATGAACATCTGGGGGCATTGTGTAATGTGTGGACCATCAGAGTGTTAATGAAACACAGTTATTGCATCAGGATTGAATATAACAGTCACCATGCGCACTTTCCTCCATGGGAGTAATGTCTCAATCTGTTTACGATTTGATCGTTCCCTGGAAGACCAGTAGAAGTTTCCGATGCACATCTGTGGGCATTCTGTAATGAGTGGTCTATCAGAGTGTTGATGAAACACAGAAATAGCATCGGGATTGAATACAACAGTCACCATGCGCACTTTCCTCCATGGGAGTAATGTCACAAACAGTCTACTATTTTCGTTCCCTGCAAGACCAGTAGTAGTTTCCGATGCACATCTGGAGGCATTCTGTAATCTGCGGACCTCCAAAGTGTTGATGAAATACAGAAATGGCCTCGGGATTAAATACAACAGTCACCATGCGCACTTTCCTCCATGGGAGTAATGTCTCAAACAGTCTACAGTTTGATCGTTTCCTGGAAGACCAGTAGCAGTCTCCGATGCACATCTGGAGACATTCTGTAATCTGGGGACTCTCAGAGTGTTGATGAAACACAGAAATTGCATCGGGATTTAATACAACAATCATCATGTGCATTTTCCTCCATGGGAGTAATGTCTCAAACAGTTTACGTTTTTATCGTTCCCTGCAAGACCAGTAGTTGTTTCCGATGAACTTCTGAGGGCATTCTGTAATGTGTGGTCTATCAGAGTGTTGATGAAACACAGATATAGCATCGGGATTGAATACAACAGTCACCATGCGCACTTTCTCTCATGGGAGTAATTTCTCAAACAGTTTACGCTTTGATCCTTCCCTGGAAGACCAGTAGTAGTTTCTGATGCACATCTCGTGTCATTCTGTAATCTGTGGACTATCAGAGTGTTGATGAAACACAGAATTTGCATCGAGATTGAATACAACAGTCACCATGCGCACATTCCTCCATGGGAGTAATGTCTCAAACAGTCTACGCTTTGATCGTTCCCTGCAAGGCCTGTAGTAGTTTTCGATGCACATCTGGAGGCATTCTGTAATCTGTGGACCATCATAGTTTTGATGAAGCACAGAATTTGCCTCGGGATTGAATACAACAGTTATCATGCACATTTCCCTCCATGGGAGTAATGTCTCAAAGAGACTTCGCTTTGATCGCTCCCTTTAAGACCAGTAGTAGTTTCCGATGCACATCTCATGTCATTCTGTAATCTATGTACTATCAGAGTGTTGATGAAACACAGAAATTGCATCGGGATTGAATACAACAGTCACCATGCGCACTTTCCTCCATGGGAGTAATGTCTCAAACAGTCTACAGTTTGATCGTTTCCTGGAAGACCAGTAGCAGTCTCCGATGCACATCTGGAGACATTCTGTAATCTGTGGACTATCAGAGTGTTGATGAAACACAGTTATTGCATCAGGATTGAATATAACAGTCACCATGCGCACTTTCCTCCATGGGAGTAATGTCTCAATCTGTTTACGATTTGATCGTTCCCTGGAAGACCAGTAGAAGTTTCCGATGCACATCTGTGGGCATTCTGTAATCTGTGGACTATCAGAGTGTTGATGAAACACAGAAATTGCATCGGGATTTAATACAACGGTCACCATGCGCACTTTCCTCCATGGGAGTAATATCTCAAACAGTTTACGATTTGATCGTTCCCTGGAAGACCAGTAGTAGTTTCCGATGCACATCTGACGTCATTCTGTAATCTGTGGACTATCATAGTGTTGAATAAACACAGAAATTGCATCGGGATTGAATACAACAGTCACCATGCGCACTTTCCTCCATGGGAGTAATGTCTCAAACTGTTTACGCTTTTATCGTTCCCTGCAAGACCAGTAGTTGTTTCCGATGAACATCTGGGGGCATTCTGTAATGTGTGGTCTATCAGAGTGTTGATGTACACAGAAATTGCATCGGGATTGAATACAACAGTCACCATGCGCACTTTCCTCCATGGGAGTAATGTCTCAAACAGTTTACGCTTTGATCGTTCCCTGGAAGACCAGTAGTAGTTTCCGATGCACATCTGGTGTCATTCTGTAATCTGTGGACTATCTGAGTGTTGATGAAACACAGAAATTGCATCGAGATTGAATACAACAGTCACCATGCGCACATTCCTCCATGGGGGTAATGTCTCAAGCAGTCTACGTTTTGATCGTTCCCTGAAAGGCCAGTAGTAGTTTTCGAAGCACATCTGGAGGCATTCTGTAATCTGTGGATCTTCAAAGTTTTTATGAAACACAGAATTTGCCTCGGGATTGAATACAACAGTTATCACGCGCATTTTCCTCCATGGGAGTAAAGTCTCAAACAGTCTACGCTTTGATCGTTCCCTGGAAGACCAATAGTAGTTCCCAATGCACATCTGGAGGCATTCTGTAATCTGTAAACTATCTGAGTGTTGATGAAACACAGAAATTGCATCGGGATTGAATACAACAGTCATCATGCGCATTTTCCTCCGTGGGAGTAATGTCTCAAACAGTTTACGCTTTTATCGTTCCCTGCAAGACCAGTAGTTGTTTCCGATGAACATCTGGGGGCATTCTGTAATGTGTGGTCTATCAGAGTGTTGATGAAAGACAGAAATTGCATCGGGATTGAATACAACATTCACCATGCGCACTTTCACTCATGGGAGTAATGTCTCAAACAGTTTACGCTTTGATCGTTCCCTGGAAGACCAGTAGTAGTTTCCGATGCACATCTCGTGTCATTCTGTAATCTGTGGACTATCAGAGTGTTGATGAAACACAGAATTTGCATCGAGATTGAATACAACAGTCACCATGCGCACATTCCTCCATGGGAGTAATGTCTGAAACAGTCTACGCTTTGATCGTTCCCTGCAAGGCCAGTAGTAGTTTTCGATGCACATCTGGAGGCATTCTGTATTCTGTGGAAGCTCAAAGTTTTGATAAAACACAGAATTTGCCTCGGGATTGAATACAACAGTTATTACGCGCATTTTCCTCCGTGGGAGTAATGTCTCAAACAGTCTACGCTTTGATCGTGCCCTGGAAGACCAGTAGTAGTTTCCGATGCACATCTGGAGGCATTCTGTAATCTGTAAACTATCAGAGTGTTGTTCAAACACAGATATTGCTTCGGGATTGAATACAACAGTCACCATGCGCACTTTCCTCCATGGGAGTAATGTCTCAAACAGTTTACGCTTTTATCGTAACCTGGAAGACCAGTATAGATTCCGATGCTCATCTGGGGCATTCTGTAATGTGTGGACTACCAGAGTGTTAATGAAACACAGAAATTAGATCGGAATTGAATACAAAAGTCACCACGCGCTTTCCTCCATGGGAGTAATGTCTCAAAGAGTATACGCTTTCATCGTTCCCTGCAAGACCAGTAGTAGTTTCCGTTGCACATCTGGAGGCATTCTGTAATCTGTGGACTTTCAAAGTGTTGATGAAACACAGAAATTGCCTCGGGATTGAATACAAACGTCACCATGCGCACTTTCCTCCATGGGAGTAATGTCTTAAACAGTCCACGCTTTGATCGTTCCCTGTAAGACCAGTAGTAGTTTCCGATGCTCATCCGATGTCATTCTGTAATCTGTGGACCTTCAAAGTGTTGATGAAACACAGAAATTGCAGCGGGAGTGAATACAACAGTCACCATGAGCACTTTCCTCCATGGGAGTAATGTCTCAAACAGTCTACGCTTTGATCGTTCCCTGGAAGACCAATAGTAGTTCCCGATGCACATCTGGAGGCATTCTGTAATCTGTAAACTATCTGAGTGTTGTTCAAACACAGAAATTGCATCAGGATTGATTACAACAGTCACCATGCGCACGTTCCTCCATGGGAGTAATGTCTCAAACAGTCTACGCTTTGATCGTTCCCTGGGATGCCAGTAGTAGTTTCCGATGCACATCTGATGTCATTCTGTAATCTGTGGACCTTCAAAGTGTTGATGAAACACAGAAATTGCAGCGGGAGTGAATACAACAGTCACCATGAGCACTTTCCTCCATGGGAGTAATGTCTCAAACAGTCTAAGCTTTGATCGTTCCCAGGAAGTCCAGTGGTAGTTCCCAATGCACATCTGGAGGCATTCTGTAATCTGTGGACTATCAGAGTGTGGATGAAACACAGAAATTGCATCGGGATTGAATACAACAGTCACCATGCGCACTTTCCTCCACGGGAGGTATGTCTCAAACAGTATACGTTTTGATCGTTACCTGGAGGACCCGTAGTAGTTTCCGATGCACATATGATGGCATTCTGTAATCTGTGGACTATCAGAGTGTTGATGAAACGCAGAATTTGCATCGAGATTGAATACAACAGTCACAATGCGCACATCCCTCCATAGGAGTAATGTCTGAAACAGTCTACGCTTTGATCGTTCCCTGCAAGGCCAGTAGTAGTTTTCGATGCACATCTGGAGGCATTCTGTAATCTGTAAACTATCAGAGTGTTGTTCAAACACAGATATTGCGTCGGGATTGAATACAACAGTCATCTGAAACAGTTTACGCTTTGATCGTTCCCTGGAAGACCAGTAGTAGTTGCCGATGGACATCTGGAGGCACTCTGTAATCTGTGAACCTTTAAAGTGTTGATGAAACCCATAAATTGCCTCGGGATTGAGTACAACAGTCATCATGCGCATTTTCCTCCATGGGAGTAATGTCTCAAACAGTCTACGCCTTGATCATTCCCTTTAAGACCAGTAGTAGTTTCCGATGCACATCTGGAAGCATACTGTAATCTGTGAACTATCAGAGTGTTGTTCAAACACAGAAATTGCATTGGGATTTAATACAGCAGTCACCATGCACATTTTCCTCCATGGGAGTAATGTCTCAAACAGTTTACGCTTTAATAGTTCCCTGGAAGACCAGTAGTAGTTTCCGATGCACATCTTTGTGCATTCTGTAATGTGTGGACTATCAGATTGTTGATGAAACACAGAAAGTGCATCGGGATTTAAAACAACAGTCACCATGCCCACTTTCCTCCATGGGAGTAATGTCTCAAACAGTATACGCTTTGATCGTTCCCTGGAAGACCAGTAGTAGTTTCCGATGCACATCTCGTGTCATTCTGTAATCTGTGGACTATCAGAGTGTTGATGAAACACAGAATTTGCATCGAGATTGAATACAACAGTCACCATGCGCACATTCCTCCATGGGAGTAATGTCTGAAACAGTCTACGCTTTGATCGTTCCCTGCAAGGCCAGTAGTAGTTTTCGATGCACATCTGGAGGCATTCTGTAATCTGTGGACGCTCAAAGTTTTGATGAAACACAGAATTTGCCTCGGGATTGAATACAACAGTTATCATGCGCATTTTCCTCCGTGGGAGTAATGTCTCAAACAGTCTACGCTTTGATCGTTCCCTGGAAGACCAGTAGTTGTTTCCGATGCACATCTGGAGGCATTCTGTAATCTGTAAACTATCAGAGTGTTGTTCAAACACAGATATTGCATCGGGATTGAATACAACAGTCACCATGCGCACTTTCCTCCATGGTAGTTATATCTGAAACAGTTTACGCTTTGATCGTTCCCTGGAAGACCAGTAATAGTTTCCGATGGTCATCTGGAAGCACTCTGTAATCTGTGAACCTTTAAAGTGTTGATGAAACACATAAATTGCCTCGGGATTGAGTACAACAGTCATCATGCGCATTTTCCTCCGTGGGAGTAATGTCTCAAACAGTCTATGCCTTGATCATTCCCTTTAAGACCAGTAGTAGTTTCCGATTAACATCTGGGGGCATTCTGTAATGTGTGGTCTATCAGAGTGTTGATGAAACACAGAAATTGCATCGGGATTGATTACAACAGTCAAAATGCGCACATTCCTCCATGGGGGGAATGTCTCAAGCAATCTACGTTTTGATCGTTCCCTGAAAGGCCAGTAGTAGTTTTTGATGCACATCTGGAGGCATTCTGTAATCTGTGGATCTTCAAAGTTTTGAGGAAACACAGAATTTGCCTCGGGATTGAATACAACAGTTATCATGCGCATTTTCCTCCATGGGAGTAAAGTCTCAAACTGTTTACGCTATTATCGTTAACTGCAAGACCAGTAGTTGTTTCCGATGAACGTCTGGTTGCATTCTGTAATGTGTGGTCTATCAGAGTGTTGATGAAACACAGAATTTGCCTCGGGATTGAATACAACAGTTATCATGCGCATTTTCCTCCGTGGGAGTAATGTCTCAAACAGTCTACGCCTTGGTCATTCCGTTTAAGACCAGTAGTAGTTTCCGATGCACATCTGGAAGCATTCTGTAATCTGCGAACTATCAGAGTGTTGTTCAAACACAGAAATTGCATTGGGATTTAATACAGCAGTCTCCATGCACATTTTCCTCCATGGGAGTAATGTCTCAAACTGTTTACGCTTTTATCGTTCCCTGCAAACCAGTAGTTGTTTCCGATGAACATCTGGGGTCAGTCTGTAATGTGTGGACTATCAGAGTGTTGATGAAACACAGAAATTGCATCGGGATTGAATACAACAGTCACCATGCGCACTTTCCTCCATGGGAGTAATGTCTCAAACTGTTTACGCTATTATCGTTAACTGCAAGACCAGTAGTTGTTTCCGATGAACGTCTGGGGGCATTCTGTAATGTGTGGTCTATCAGAGTGTTGATGAAACACAGAATTGGAGTCGGGATTGAATACAACAGTTATCATGCGCATTTTCCTCCGTGGGAGTAACGTCTCAAACAGTCTACGCCTTGATCATTCCCTTTAAGACCAGTAGTAGTTTCCGATGCACATCTGGAAGCATTCTGTAATCTGCGAACTATCAGAGTGTTGTTCAAACACAGAAATTGCATTGGGATTTAATACAGCAGTCACCATGCACATTTTCCTCCATGGGAGTAATGTCTCAAACAGTTTACGCTTTGATCGTTCCCTGGAAGACCAGTAGTAGTTTCCGATGCACATCTGGGTGCATTCTGTAATGTGTGGACTATCAGATTGTTGATGAAACACAGAAAGTGCATCGGGACTGAATACAACAGTCACCATGCGCACTTGCCTCCACGGGAGGTATGTCTCAAACAGTATACGCTTTGATCGTTACCTGGAGGACCCGTAGTAGTTTCCGATGCACATATGATGGCATTCTGTAATCTGTGGACTATCAGAGTGTTGATGAAACACAGAATTTGCATCGAGATTGAATACAACAGTCACCATGCGCACATTCCTCCATGGGAGTAATGTCTGAAACAGTCTACGCTTTGATCGTTCCCTGCAAGGCCAGTAGTAGTTTTCGATGCACATCTGGAGGCATTCTGTAATCTGTGGACGCTCAAAGTTTTAATGAAACACAGAATTTGTCTCGGGATTGAATACAACAGTTATCATGCGCATTTTCCTCCATGGGAGTAATGTTTCAAACAGTCTACGCCTTGATCATTCCCTTTAAGACCAGTAGTAGTTTCCGATGCACATCTGGAAGCATTCTGTAATCTGTGAACTATCAGAGTGTTGTTCAAACACAGAAATTGCATTGGGATTTAATACAGCAGTCACCATGCACATTTTCCTCCATGGGGGTAATGTCTCAAACTAATTACGCTTTGATCGTTCCCTGGATGACCAGTAGTAGTTTCCGATGCACATCTGGAAGCATTCTGTAATCTGTGAACTATCAGAGTGTTCTTCAAACACAGAAATTGCATCTCGATTGAATACAACAGTCACCATGCGCACTTTCCTCCATGGGAGTAATGTCTCAAACAGTTTACGCTTTTATCGCACCCTGGAAGACCGGTAGTAGTTTCCGATGCACATCTGGGGGCATTCTGTAATGTGTGGACTATCAGAGTGTTGAAGAAACACAGAAATTGTATCGGGATTTAATACAAAAGTCACCATGCGCACTTTCCACCATGGGAGTAATGTCTCAAACAGTTAACGCTTTGATCGTACCCTGGAAGACCAGTAGTAGTTTCCGATGCACATCTGGAGGCACTCTGTAATCTGTGGACACTTAAAGTGTTGATGAATCACAGAAATTGCATCGGGATTGAATACAACAGTCACCATGCTCACTTTCCTCAATGGGAGTAGTGTCTCAAACAGTCTACGCTTTGATCGTTTCCTGGAAGACCAGTAGTAGTTTCCGATGCACATCTGGAGGCATTCTGTAATCTTTGGACGTTCAAAGTGTTGATGAAACACAGACATTGCATCGGGATTGAATACAACAGTCACCATGCGCACTTTCCTCCATGGGAGTAGTGTCTCAAACACTCTACGCTTTGATCGTTTCCTGGAAGACCAGTAGTAGTTTCCGATGCACATCTGGTTGCATTCTGTAATGTGTGGACTATCAGAGTGTTGATGAAACACAGAAATTGCATCGGGATTTAATACAACAGTCAGAATGCGCACTTCCCTCCATGGGAGTAATGTCTCAAACAGTTAACGATTTGATCATTCCCTGGAAGGCCAGTAGCAGTTTCCGATGCACATCCGTGGGCATTCTGTAATGTGTGGACCTTCAAAGTGTTAATGAAACACAGAAATTGCATCGCGATTGAATACAACAATCACCATGCGCACTTTCCTCCATGGGAGTAATGTGTCAAACAGTCTACGCTTTGATCGTTCCCTGCAAGACCAGTAGTAGTTTCCGATGCACATCTGGAGGCATTCTGTAATCTGTGGACCTTCAAATTGTTGATAAAACACAGAGAGTGCCGCGGGATTGAATACAGCAGTTACCATGCATACTTTCGTCCATGGGAGTAATGTCTCAAACAGTCTACGGTTTGATCGTTCCCTGCAAGACCAGTAGTAGTTTCCGATGCACATCTGGAGGCATTTTGTAATCTTTGGACCTTCAAAGTGTTGATGAAACTCAGAAATTGCATCGGAATTCATTACAACAGTCATAATGCGCACTTCCCTCAATGGGAGTAATGTCTCAAACAGTCTACGCTTTGATCGTTCCCTGGAAGGCCAGTAGTAGTTTTCGATGCACCTCTCCTGGGATTCTGTAATCTGTGGACTATCAGAGTGTTGATGAAACACAGAAATTGCATTGAGATTGAACACAACAATTACCATGCGCACATTCCTACATGTGAGTAATGCTTCAAATAGTCTACGCTTTGATCGTTCCCAGGAAGACCAGTAGTAGTTTCCGATGCACATGTGGTGGCATTCTGTAATTTGTTGACTATCAGAGTGTTGATGAAACACAGAAATTGCATCGAGAGTGATTACAACAATCACCATGCGCACATTCCTCCATGTCAGTAATGCTTCAAATAGTCTACGCTTTGATCGTTCCCAGGAAGACCACTAGTAGTTTACGATGCACATATGGAGGCATTCTGTAATCTGTGGACCTTCAAAGTGTTGATGAAACACAGATATTGCATTGGGAGTGAATACAACAATAACCATGCACACTTTCCTTCATGGGAGTAATGTGTCAAACAGTCTACGCTTTGATCGTTCCCTTGAAGACCAGTAGTAGTTTCCGATGTACATCTGGGGGCATACTGTAATGTGTGGACTATCAGAGTGTTGATGAAACACAGAAATTGCATCGGGATTGAATACAACAGTCACCATGCGCACTTTCCTCCATGGGAGTAATATCTCAAACATTCTACGCTTTGATCGTTCCTTGCAAGTCCAGTAGTAGTTTACGATGCGCATCTGGAGGCATTCTGTAATCCGTGGACCATCAAAGTGTTGATGATGCACATAAATTGCTTCGGGATTGAATACAACAGCCACCATGAGCACTTTCCTCCATGGGAGTAATGTCTCAAACAGTCTACGCTTTGATCGTTCCTGGAAGGCCAGTAGTAGTTTCCGATGCACATCTGGTGTCATTCTGTAATCTGTGGACTATCCGAGTGTTGATGAAACACAGAAATTGCATCGGGATTGAATACAACAGTCGCCATGCGCACTTACCAACACGGGAGTAATGTCTCAAACAGTCTACGCTTTGATCGTTCCTTGGAAGACCAGTAGTAGTTTCCGATGCACATCTGGTGGCATTCCGTAATCTGTGGACTATCAGAGTGTTGATGAAACACAGAAATTGCATCGGGATTGAATACAACTGTCACCATGCGCACTTTCTCCACGGGAGTAATGTCCCAAAGAGTTTACGCTTTGATCGTTCCCTGGAAGACCAGTAGTAGTTTCCGAAGCACATCTGGTGGCATTCTGTAATCTGTGGACTATCAGAGTGTTGATGAGACACTGAAATGGCATCGGGATTAAATACAACAGTCACTATGCGCACTTTCCTCCATGGGAGTGATGTCTCAAACAGTCTACGCTTTGATCGTTCCCTGGAAGACCAGTAGTACTTTCCGATGCACATCTGGTGGCATTCTGTAGTCTGTGGACTATCAGAGTGTTGATGAAACACAGAAATTGCTTCGGGAATAAATACAACAGTCACCATGCGCACTTTCCTCCATAAGAGTAATGTCTCAAACATTCTACGCTTTGATCCTTCCCTGGAATAAAAGTAGTAGTTTCCGATGCACATCTGGTGGCATTCTGTAATCTGTGGACTATCGGAGTGTTGACGAAACACAGAAATTGCATCGGGATTGAAGACAACAGTCACCATGCCCACTTTAATCCACGGGAGTAATGTCTCAAATAGTCTACGCTTTGATCGTTCCCTGGAAGACCAGTAGTAGTTTCCGATGCACAAATGGATGCATTCTGTAATCTGTGGACTATCAGAGTGTTGATGAAACACAGAAATTGCTTCGGGACTGAATACAACAGTCACCATACGCACTTTCCTCCATGGGAGTAATGTCTCAAACAGTCTACGCTTTGATCGTTCCCTGGAAGACCAGTAGTAGTTTCCGATGCACATCTGGAGGCATTCTGTAATCTGTTGACTATCAGAGTGTTGATGAAACACAGAAAATGCATCGGGATTGAATACAACATTCACCATGAACACTTTCCTCGTCGGGGGTAATGTCTCAAACAGTCTACGCTTTGATCGTTCCCTGGAAGACCAGTAGTAGTTTCCGATGCACATCACGTGGCATTCTGTAATCTGTGGACTATCAGAATGTTGATGAAACACAGAAATTGCATCGGGATTGACTACAACTGTCACCATGCGCACTTTCTCCACGGGAGTAATTTCCCAAAGAGTTTACGCTTTGATCGTTCCCTGGAAAACCAGTAGTAGTTTGCGAAGCACATCTGGTGACATTCTGTAATCTGTGACCTATCAGAGTGTTGATGAAACACAGAAATTGCATCGGGAATGAATACAAGAGTCACAATGCGCACTTTCCGCCATGGGAGTAATGTCTCAAACAGTCTTCGCTTTGATCGTTCCCTGGAAGACCAGTAGTAGTTTCCGATGCACATCTGGTGGCATTCTGTAATCTGTGGACTATCGGAGTGTTGACGAAACACAGTAATTGCTTCGGGATTGAATACAACAGTCACCATGCCCACTTTAATCCATGGGAGTAATGTCACAAATAGTCTACGATTTGATCGTTCCCTGGAAGACCAGTGGTAGTTTCCGATGCACATCTGGGGGCATTCTGTAATGTGTGGAATATCAGAGTGTTGATGAAACACAGAAATTGCATCGGGATTTAATACAACAGTCAGAATGCGCACTTCCCTCCATGGGAGTAATGTCTCAAACAGTTGACGATTTGAT
This sequence comes from Schistocerca gregaria, assembly GCF_023897955.1. NCBI lineage: Eukaryota > Metazoa > Arthropoda > Insecta > Orthoptera > Acrididae > Schistocerca > Schistocerca gregaria. Next base: position 5,141,823 of record NC_064924.1, on the reverse strand, counting down.
CATTCCCTGGAAGGCCAGTAGCAGTTTCCGATGCACATCCGTGGGCATTCTGTAATGTGTGGACCTTCAAAGTGTTAATGAAACACAGAAATCGCATCGCGATTGAATACAACAATCACCATGCGCACTTTCCTCCATGGGAGTAATGTGTCAAACAGTCTACGCTTTGATCGTTCCCTGCAAGACCAGTAGTAGTTTCCGATGCACATCTGGAGGCATTCTGTAATCTGTGGACCTTCAAATTGTTGATAAAACACAGAGAGTGCCGCGGGACTGAATACAACAGTAACCATGCATACTTTCGTCCATGGGAGTAATGTCTCAAACAGTCTACGGTTTGATCGTTCCCTGCAAGACCAGTAGTAGTTTCCGATGCACATCTGGAGGCATTCTGTAATCTTTGGACCTTCAAAGTGTTGATGAAACACAGAAATTGCATCGGAATTCATTACAACAGTCACAATGCGCACTTCCCTCAATGGGAGTAATGTCTCAAACAGTCTACGCTTTGATCGTTCCCTGGAAGGCCAGTAGTAGTTTCCGATGCACGTCTCCTGGGATTCTGTAATCTGTGGACTATCAGAGTGGTGATGAAACACAGAAATTTCATCGAGATTGAACACAACAATTACCATGCGCACATTCCTACATGTGAGTAATGCTTCAAATAGTCTACGATTTGATCGTTCCCAGGAAGACCAGTAGTAGTTTCCGATGCACATGTGGTGGCATTCTGTAATTTGTTGACTATCAGAGTGTTGATGAAACACAGAAATTGCATCGAGATTGAATACAACAATCACCATGCGCACATTCCTCCATGTCAGTAATGCTTCAAATAGTCTACGCTTTGATCGTTCCCAGGAAGACCACTAGTAGTTTACGATGCACATCTGGAGGCATTCTGTAATCTGTGGACCTTCAAAGTGTTGATGAAACACAGACATTGCATCGGGAGTGAAGACAACAGTCACCATGCCCACTTTAATCCACGGGAGTAATGTCTCAAATAGTCTACGCTTTGATCGTTCCCTGGAAGACCAGTAGTAGTTTCCGATGCACAAATGGATGCATTCTGTAATCTGTGGACTATCAGAGTGTTGATGAAACACAGAAATTGCTTCGGGACTGAATACAACAGTCACCATACGCACTTTCCTCCATGGGAGTAATGTCTCAAACAGTCTACACTTTGATCGTTCCCTGGAAGACCAGTAGTAGTTTCCGATGCACATCTGGAGGCATTCTGTAATCTGTGGACTATCGGAGTGTTGACGAAACACAGAAATTGCATCGGGATTGAAGACAACAGTCACCATGCCCACTTTAATCCACGGGAGTAATGTCTCAAATAGTCTACGCTTTGATCGTTCCCTGGAAGACCAGTAGTAGTTTCCGATGCACAAATGGATGCATTCTGTAATCTGTGGACTATCAGAGTGTTGATGAAACACAGAAATTGCTTCGGGACTGAATACAACAGTCACCATACGCACTTTCCTCCATGGGAGTAATGTCTCAAACAGTCTACGCTTTGATCGTTCTCTGGAAGACCAGTAGTAGTTTCCGATGCACATCTGGAGGCATTCTGTAATCTGTTGACTATCAGAGTGTTGATGAAACACAGAAAATGCATCGGGATTGAATACAACATTCACCATGAACACTTTCCTCGTCGGGGGTAATGTCTCAAACAGTCTACGCTTTGATCGTTCCCTGGAAGACCAGTAGTAGTTTCCGATGCACATGACGTGGCATTCTGTAATCTGTGGACTATCAGAATGTTGATGAAACACAGAAATTGCATCGGGATTGACTACAACTGTCACCATGCGCACTTTCTCCACGGGAGTAATTTCCCAAAGAGTTTACGCTTTGATCGTTCCCTGGAAAACCAGTAGTAGTTTGCGAAGCACATCTGGTGACATTCTGTAATCTGTGACCTATCAGAGTGTTGATGAAACACAGAAATTGCATCGGGAATGAATACAAGAGTCACTATGCGCACTTTCCGCCATGGGAGTAATGTCTCAAACAGTCTTCGCTTTGATCGTTCCCTGGAAGACCAGTAGTAGTTTCCGATGCACATCTGGTGGCATTCTGTAATCTGTGGACTATCGGAGTGTTGACGAAACACAGTAATTGCATCGGGATTGAATACAACAGTCACCATGCCCACTTTAATCCATGGGAGTAATGTCACAAATAGTCTACGATTTGATCGTTCCCTGGAAGACCAGTGGTAGTTTCCGATGCACATCTGGGGGCATTCTGTAATGTGTGGACTATCAGAGTGTTGATGAAACACAGAAATTGCATCGGGATTTAAGACAACAGTCAGAATGCGCACTTCCCTCCATGGGAGTAATGTCTCAAACAGTTGACGATTTGATCATTCCCTGGAAGGCCAGTAGCAGTTTCCGATGCACATCCGTGGGCATTCTGTAATGTGTGGACCTTCAAAGTGTTAATGAAACACAGAAATCGCATCGCGATTGAATACAACAATCACCATGCGCACTTTCCTCCATGGGAGTAATGTGTCAAACAGTCTACGCTTTGATCGTTCCCTGCAAGACCAGTAGTAGTTTCCGATGCACATCTGGAGGCATTCTGTAATCTGTGGACCTTCAAATTGTTGATAAAACACAGAGAGTGCCGCGGGACTGAATACAACAGTAACCATGCATACTTTCGTCCATGGGAGTAATGTCTCAAACAGTCTACGGTTTGATCGTTCCCTGCAAGACAGTAGTAGTTTCCGATGCACATCTGGAGGCATTCTGTAATCTTTGGACCTTCAAAGTGTTGATGAAACACAGAAATTGCATCGGAATTCATTACAACAGTCACAATGCGCACTTCCCTCAATGGGAGTAATGTCTCAAACAGTCTACGCTTTGATCGTTCCCTGGAAGGCCAGTAGTAGTTTCCGATGCACGTCTCCTGGGATTCTGTAATCTGTGGACTATCAGAGTGTTGATGAAACACAGAAATTTCATCGAGATTGAACACAACAATTACCATGCGCACATTCCTACATGTGAGTAATGCTTCAAATAGTCTACGATTTGATCGTTCCCAGGAAGACCAGTAGTAGTTTCCGATGCACATGTGGTGGCATTCTGTAATTTGTTGACTATCAGTGTGTTGATGAAACACAGAAATTGCATCGAGATTGAATACAACAATCACCATGCGCACATTCCTCCATGTCAGTAATGCTTCAAATAGTCTACGCTTTGATCGTTCCCAGGAAGACCACTAGTAGTTTACGATGCACATCTGGAGGCATTCTGTAATCTGTGGACCTTCAAAGTGTTGATGAAACACAGACATTGCATCGGGAGTGAATACAACAATAACCAAGCGCACTTTCCTTCATGGGAGTAATGTGTCAAACAGTCTACGCTTTGATCGTTCCCTTGAAGACCAGTAGTACATTCCGATGTACATCTGGGGGCATACTGTAATGTGTGGACTATCAGGGTGTTGATGAAACACAGAAATTGCATCGGGATTGAATACAACAGTCACCATGAGCACTTTCCTCCATGGGAGTAATATCTCAAACATTCTACGCTTTGATCGTTCCCTGCAAGTCCAGTAGTGGTTTCCGATGCACATCTGGAGGCATTCTGTAATCCGTGGACCATCAAAGTGTTGATGATACACAGAATTTGCTTCGGTATTGAATACAACAGTCACCATGCGCACTTTCCTCCATGGGAGTAATGTCTCAAACAGTCTACGCTTTGATCGTTCCCTGGAAGACCAGTAGTAGTTTCCGATGCATATCTGGAGGCATTCTGTAATCTGTGGACTATCAGAGTGTTGATGAAACACAGAAATTGCATCGGGATTGAATACAACAGTCAGAATGCGCACTTTCCTCCATGGGAGTAATCTCTCAAACAGTTAACGATTTGATCGTTCCCTGGAAGTCCAGTAGTAGTTTCCGATGCACATATGTGGGCATTCTGTCATGTGTGGACTATCAGAGTGTTGATGAAACACAGAAATTGCATCGCGATTGAATACAACATTCACCATGCGCACTATCCTCCATGGGAATAATGTCTCAAACAGTCTACGCTTTGTTCGTTCCCTGCAAGACCAGTAGTAGCTTCCAATGCACATCTGGAGGCATTCTGTAATCTGTGGACCTTCAAATTGTTGATGAAACACAGAAAGTGCCGCGGGATTGACTACAACAGTCACCATGCGCACTTTCCTCCATGGGAGTAATGTCTCAAACAGTCTACGGTTTGATTGTTTCCTGGAATACCAGTAGTAGTCTCCGATGCACATCTGGAGGCATTCTGTAATCTTTGGACCTTCAAAGTGTTGATGAAACACATAAATTGCATCGGGATTCATTACAACAGTCACCATGCGCACTTTCCTCAATGGGAGTAATGTCTATAACAGTCTACGCTTTGATCGTTCCTGGAGGGCCAGTAGTAGTTTCCGATGCACATCTGGTGTCATTCTGTAATCTGTGGACTATCCGAGTGTTGATGAAACACAGAAATTGCATCGGGATTGAATACAACAGTCGCCATGCGCACTTACCAACATGGGAGTAATGTCTCAAACAGTCAACGCTTTGATCGTTCCCTGGAAGACCAGTAGTAGTTTCCGATGTACATCTGGAGGAATTCTGTAATCTGTGGACTATCAGAGTGTTGATGAAACACAGAAATTGCATCGGGACTGAATACAACATTCACCATGCCCACTTTCCTCGACGGGAGTAATGTCTCAAACAGTCTACGCTTTGATCGTTCCCTGGAAGACCAGTAGTAGTTTCCGATGCACATCTGGTGGCATTCTGTAATCTGTGGACTATCAGAGTGTTGATGAAACACAGAAATTGCATCGGGATTGAATACAACTGTCACCATGCGCACTTTCTCCACGGGAGTAATGTCCCAAAGAGTTTACGCTTTGATCGTTCCCTGGAAGACCAGTAGTAGTTTCCGATGCACATCTGGTGGCATTTTGTAATCTGTGGACTATCAGAGTGTTGATGAAACACTGAAATTGCATCGGGATTAAATACAACAGTCACTATGCGCACTTTCCTCCATGGGAGTGATGTCTCAAACAGTCTACGCTTTGATCGTTCCCTGGAGGACCAGTAGTACTTTCCGATGCACATCTGGTGGCATTCTGTAGTCTGTGGACTATCAGACTGTTGATGAAACACAGAAATTGCTTCGGGAATAAATACAACAGTCACCATGCGCACTTTCCTCCATAAGAGTAATGTCTCAAACATTCTACGCTTTGATCCTTCCCTGGAAGAAAAGTAGTAGTTTCCGATGCACATCTGGTGGCATTCTGTAATCTGTGGACTATCGGAGTGTTGACGAAGCACAGAAATTGCATCGGGATTGAAGACAACAGTCACCATGCCCACTTTAATCCACGGGAGTAATGTCTCAAATAGTCTACGATTTGATCGTTCCCTGGAAGACCAGTAGTAGTTTCCAATGCACATCTGGAGGCATTCTGTAATCTGTTGACTATCAGAGTGTTGATGAAACACAGAAATTGATTCGGGATTGAATACAATATTCACCTTGAACAGTTTCCTCGTCGGGGGTAATGTCTCAAACAGTCTACGCTTTGATCGTTCCCTGGAAGACCAGTAGTAGTTTCCGATGCACATCACGTGGCATTCTGTAATCTGTGGACTATCAGAGTGTTGATGAAACACAGAAATTGCATCGGGATTGAATACAACTGTCACCATGCGCACTTTCTCCACGGGAGTAATTTCCCAAAGAGTTTACGCTTTGATCGTTCCCTGGAAGACCAGAAGTAGTTTACGATGCACGTCTGGTGGCATTATGTAATCTGTGGACTATCAGATTGTTGACGAAACACAGAAATTGCATCGGGATTGAATTCAACAGTCACCATGCGCACTTTCCCTCACGGGAGTAATGTCTCAAATAGTCTACGCTCTGATCGTTCCCTGGAAGACCAGTAGTAGTTTCCGATGCACATCTGGAGGCATTCTGTAATCTGTGGACTATCAGAGTGTTGATGAAACACAGAAATTGCATCGGGATTGAATACAACAGTCACCATGCGCACTTTCCTCCATGGGCGTAATGTCTCAAACAGTCTACGCATTGATCGTTCCCAGGAAGAATAGTAGTAGTTTCCGACGACTATCTGGAGGCATTCTGTAATCTGTGGACTATCAGAGTGTTGATGAAACAAAGAAATTGCATCGGGATTGAATACAACAGTCACCATACGCATTTCCCTCCATGTTAGTAATGTCTCCAACAGTCTACGCTTTGATCGTATCCTGGAAGACCAGTGGTAGTTTCCGATGCACATCTGGAGGCATTCTGTAATCTGTGGACTATCAGAGTGTTGATGTAACACAGGGCATTGCATCGGGATTAAATACAACAGTTACCATGCGCACTTTCCTCCATGGGAGTAACGCCTCTAAAGTCTACGCTTCGATCGTTCCTAGGAAGAATAGTAGCAGTTTCCGATGCCTATTTGGAGGCATTCTGTAATCTGTGGACTATCAGAGTGTTGATGAAAAACAGAAATTGCATCGGGATTGAATACAACTGTCACCATGAGCACTTTCTCCACGGGAGTAATTTCCCAAAGAGTTTACGCTTTGATCGTTCCCTGGAACACCAGTAGTAGTTTGCGAAGCACGTCTGGTGGCATTCTGTAATCTGTGGACTATCAGAGTGTTGATGAAACACTGAAATTGCATCGGGATTCAATACAACAGTCACTATGCGGACTTTCCTCCATGGGAGTAATGTCTCAAACAGTCTACGCTTTGATCGTCCCCTGGAAGACCAGCAGTAGTTTCCGATGCACATCTGGTGGCATTCTGTAATCTGTGGACTATCGGAGTGTTGACGAAACACAGAAATTGCATCGGGATTGAATACAACAGTCACCATGCCCACTTTAATCCATGGGAGTAATGTCACAAATAGTCTACGCTTTGATCGTTCCCTGGAAGACAAGTAGTAGTTTCCGATGCACACCTGGATGCATTCTGTAATCTGTGGACCTTCAAAGTATTGATGAAACACAGAAATTGCATCGGGATTGAATACAACAGTGTCCATGCGCACTTTCCTCCATGGGAGTAGTGTGTCAAACAGTCTACGCTTTGATCGTTCCCTGGCAGACCAGAAGTAGTTTCCGATGCACATCTGGAGGCATTCTGTAATCTGTGGACTATCAGAGTGTTGATGAAACACTGAAATTGCATCGGGATTGAATACAACAGTCACTATGCGGACTTTCCTCCATGTTAGTAATGTCTCTAATAGTCTACGCTCTGATCGTTCCCTGGAAGACCAGTAGTAGTTTCCGATGCACATCTGGAGGCATTCTGTAATCTGTGGATTATCAGAGTGTTGATGAAACACAGAAATTGCATCGGGATTGAATACAACAGTGACCATGCGCAGTTTCCTCCATGGGAGTAGTGTGTCAAACAGTCAACGCTTTGATCGTTCCCTGGAAGACCAGTAGTAGTTTCCGATGTACATCTGGAGGCATTCTGTAATCTGTGGACTATCAGAGTGTTGATGAAACACAGAAATTGCATCGGGACTGAATACAACATTCACCATGCCCACTTTCCTCGACGGGAGTAATGTCTCAAACAGTCTACGCTTTGATCGTTCCCTGGAAGACCAGTAGTAGTTTCCGATGCACATCTGGTGGCATTCTGTAATCTGTGGACTATCAGAGTGTTGATGAAACACAGAAATTGCATCGGGATTGAATACAACTGTCACCATGCCCACTTTCTCCACGGGAGTAATGTCCCAAAGAGTTTACGCTTTGATCGTTCCCTGGAAGACCCGTAGTAGTTTCCGAAGCACATCAGGTGGCATTCTGTAATCTGTGGACTATCAGAGTGTTGATGAAACACTGAAATAGCATCGGGATTAAATACAACAGTCACTATGCGCACTTTCCTCCATGGGAGTGATGTCTCAAACAGTCTACGCTTTGATCGTTCCCTGGAGGACCAGTAGTACTTTCCGATGCACATCTGGTGGCATTCTGTAGTCTGTGGACTATCAGAGTGTTGATGAAACACAGAAATTGCTTCGGGAATAAATACAACAGTCACCATGCGCACTTTCCTCCATAAGAGTAATGTCTCAAACATTCTACGCTTTGATCCTTCCCTGGAAGAAAAGTAGTAGTTTCCGATGCACATCTGGTGGCATTCTGTAATCTGTGGACTATCGGAGTGTTGACGAAACACAGAAATTGCATCGGGATTGAAGACAACAGTCACCATGCCCACTTTAATCCACGGGAGTAATGTCTCAAATAGTCTACGCTTTGATCGTTCCCTTGAAGACCAGTAGTAGTTTCCGATGCACAAATGGATGCATTATGTAATCTGTGGACTATCAGAGTGTTGATGAAACACAGAAATTGCTTCGGGACTGAATACAACTGTCACCATACGCACTTTCCTCCATGGGAGTAATGTCTCAAACAGTCTACGATTTGATCGTTCCCTGGAAGACCAGTAGTAGTTTCCGATGCACATCTGGAGGCATTCTGTAATCCGTTGACTATCAGAGTGTTGATGAAACACAGAAATTGATTCGGGATTGAATACAACATTCACCATGAACACTTTCCTCGTCGGGGGTAATGTCTCAAACAGTCTACGCTTTGATCGTTCCCTGGAAGACCAGTAGTAGTTTCCGATGCACATCACGTTGCATTCTGTAATCTGTGGACTATCAGAGTGTTGATGAAACACAGAAATTGCATCGGGATTGAATACAACTGTCACCATGCGCACTTTCTCCACGGGAGTAATTTCCCAAAGAGATTACGCTTTGATCGTTCCCTGGAAGACCAGTAGTAGTTTACGATGCACGTCTGGTGGCATTCTGTAATCTGTGGACTATCAGATTGTTGACGAAACACAGAAATTGCATCGGGATTGAATTCAACAGTCACCATGCGCACTTTCCCTCACGGGAGTAATGTCTCAAATAGTCTACGCTCTGATCGTTCCCTGGAAGACCAGTAGTAGTTTCCGATGCACATCTGGAGGCATTCTGTAATCTGTGGACTATCAGAGTGTTGATGAAACACAGAAATTGCATCGGGATTGAATACAACTGTCACCATGAGCACTTTCTCCACGGGAGTAATTTCCCAAAGAGTTTACGCTTTGGTCGTTCCCTGGAACACCAGTAGTAGTTTGCGAAGCACATCTGGTGGCATTCTGTAATCTGTGGACTATCGGAGTGTTGATGAAACACTGAAATTGCATCGGGATTCAATACAACAGTCACTATGCGGACTTTCCTCCATGGGAGTAATGTCTCAAACAGTCTACGCTTTGATCGTTCCCTGGAAGACCAGCAGTAGTTTCCGATGCACATCTGGTGGCATTCTGTAATCTGTGGACTATCGGAGTGTTGACGAAACACAGAAATTGCATCAGGATTGAATACAACAGTCACCATGCCCACTTTAATCCATGGGAGTAATGTCACAAATAGTCTACGCTTTGATCGTTCCCTGGAAGACAAGTAGTAGTTTCCGATGCACACCTGGATGCATTCTGTAATCTGTGGACCTTCAAAGTATTGATGACACAGAAATTGCATCGGGATTGAATACAACAGTGACCATGCGCACTTTCCTCCATGGGAGTAGTGTGTCAAACAGTCTACGCTTTGATCGTTCCCTGGCAGACCAGAAGTAGTTTCCGATGCACATCTGGAGGCATTCTGTAATCTGTGGACTATCAGAGTGTTGATGAAACACTGAAATTGTATCGGGATTGAATACAACAGTCACTATGCGGACTTTCCTCCATGTTAGTAATGTCTCAAATAGTCTACGCTCTGATCGTTCCCTGGAAGACCAGTAGTAGTTTCCGATGCACATCTGGAGGCATTCTGTAATCTGTGGACTATCAGAGTGTTGATGAAACACAGAAATTGCATCGGGATTGAATACAACACTCACCATGCGCACTTTCCTCCATGAGAGTAATGTCCAAACAGTCTACGCTTTGATCGTTCCCAGGAAGAATAGTAGTAGTTTCCGATGACTATCTGGAGGCATTCTGTAATCTGTGGACTATCAGAGTGTTGATTAAACACTGAAATTGCATCGGTATTGAATACAACAGTCACTATGCGGACTTTCCTCCATGGGAGTAATGTCTCAAACAGTCTACGCTTTGATCGTTCCCTGGAAGACCAGTAGTAGTTTCCGATGTACATCTGGAGGCATTCTGTAATCTGTGGACTATCAGAGTGTTGATGAAACACAGAAATTGCATCGGGACTGAATACAACATTCACCATGCCCACTTTCCTCGACGGGAGTAATGTCTCAAACAGTCTACGCTTTGATCGTTCCCTGGAAGACCAGTAGTAGTTTCCGATGCACATCTGGTCGCATTCTGTAATCTGTGGACTATCAGAGTGTTGATGAAACACAGAAATTGCATCGGGATTGAATACAACTGTCACCATGCCCAATCTCTCCACGGGAGTAATGTCCCAAAGAGTTTACGCTTTGATCGTTCCCTGGAAGACCCGTAGTAGTTTCCGAAGCACATCAGGTGGCATTCTGTAATCTGTGGACTATCAGAGTGTTGATGAAACACTGAAATAGCATCGGGATTAAATACAACAGTCACTATGCGCACTTTCCTCCATGGGAGTGATGTCTCAAACAGTGTACGCTTTGATCGTTCCCTGGAGGACCAGTAGTACTTTCCGATGCACATCTGGTGGCATTCTGTAGTCTGTGGACTATCAGAGTGTTGATGAAACACAGAAATTGCTTCGGGAATAAATACAACAGTCACCATGCGCACTTTCCTCCATAAGAGTAATGTCTCAAACATTCTACGCTTTGATCCTTCCCTGGAAGAAAAGTAGTAGTTTCCGATGCACATCTGGTGGCATTCTGTAATCTGTGGACTAACGGAGTGTTGACGAAACACAGAAAATGCATCGGGATTGAAGACAACAGTCACCATGCCCACTTAATTCCACGGGAGTAATGTCTCAAATAGTCTACGCTTTGATCGTTCCCTTGAAGACCAGTAGTAGTTTCCGATGCACAAATGGATGCATTATGTAATCTGTGGACTATCAGAGTGTTGATGAAACACAGAAATTGCTTCGGGACTGAATACAACAGTCACCATACGCACTTTCCTCCATGGGAGTAATGTCTCAAACAGTCTACGATTTGATCGTCCCCTGGAAGACCAGTAGTAGTTTCCGATGCACATCTGGAGGCATTCTGTAATCTGTTGACTATCAGAGTGTTGATGAAACACAGAAATTGATTCGGGATTAAATACAACATTCACCATGAACACTTTCCTCGTCGGGGGTAATGTCTCAAACAGTCTACGCTTTGATCGTTCCCTGGAAGACCAGTAGTAGTTTCCGATATACATCACGTGGCATTCTGTAATCTGTGGACTATCAGAGTGTTGATGAAACACAGAAATTGCATCGGGATTGAATACAACTGTCACCATGCGCACTTTCTCCACGGGAGTAATTTCCCAAAGAGTTTACGCTTTGATCGTTCCCTGGAAGACCAGTAGTAGTTTACGATGCACGTCTGGTGGCATTCTGTAATCTGTGGACTATCAGATTGTTGACGAAACACAGAAATTGCATCGGGATTAAACTCAACAGTCACCATGCGCACTTTCCCTCACGGGAGTAATGTCTCAAATAGTCTACGCTCTGATCGTTCCCTGGAAGACCAGTAGTAGTTTCCGATGCACATCTGGAGGCATTCTGTAATCTGTGGACTATCAGAGTGTTGATGAAACACAGAAATTGCATCGGGATTGAATACAACAGTCACCATGCGCACTTTCCTCCATGGGCGTAATGTCTCAAACAGTCTACGCTTTGATCGTTCCCAGGAAGAATAGTAGTAGTTTCCGATGACTATCTGGAGGCATTCTGTAATCTGTGGACTATCAGAGTGTTGATGAACCACAGAAATTGCATCGGGATTGAATACAACAGTCACCATGCACACCTTCCTCCATGGAAGTAATATCTCAAAGAGATTACGCTTTGATCGTTCCCTGGAAGACCAGTAGTAGTTTCCGATGCACATCTGGAGGCATTCTGTAATCTGTGGACTATCAGAGTGTTGATAAAACACAGAAATTGCATCGGGATTGAGTACAACAGTGACCATGCGCGCTTTCCTCCATGGGAGTAGTGTGTCAAACAGTCTACGCTTTGATCGTTCCCTGGCAGACCAGAAGTAGTTTCCGATGCACATCTCGAGGCATTCTGTAATCTGTGGACTATCAGGGTGTAGTTGAAGCACAGAAATTGCATCGGGATTGAATACAACAGTCACCATACGCATTTCCCTCCATGTTAGTAATGTCTCCAACAGTCTACGCTTTGATCGTTTCCTGGAAGACCAGTGGTAGTTTCCGATGCACATCTGGAGGCATTCTGTAATCTGTGGACTATCAGAGTGTTGATGTAACACAGGGCATTGCATCGGGATTAAATACAACAGTTACCATGCGCACTTTCCTCCATGGGAGTAATGCCTCTAAAGTCTACGCTTCGATCGTTCCTAGGAAGAATAGTAGTAGTTTCCGATGCCTATTTGGAGGCATTCTGTAATCTGTGGACTATCTGAGTGTTGATGAAACACAGAAATTGCATCGGGATTGAATACAACTGTCACCATGAGCACTTTCTCCACGGGAGTAATTTCCCAAAGAGTTTACGCTTTGGTCGTTCCCTGGAACACCAGTAGTAGTTTGCGAAGCACATCTGGTGGCATTCTGTAATCTGTGGACTATCGGAGTGTTGATGAAACACTGAAATTGCATCGGGATTCAATACAACAGTCACTATGCGGACTTTCCTCCATGGGAGTAATGTCTCAAACAGTCTACGCTTTGATCGTTCCCTGGAAGACCAGCAGTAGTTTCCGATGCACATCTGGTGGCATTCTGTAATCTGTGGACTATCGGAGTGTTGACGAAACACAGAAATTGCATCGGGATTGAATACAACAGTCACCATGCCCACTTTAATCCATGGGAGTAATGTCACAAATAGTCTACGCTTTGATCGTTCCCTGGAAGACAAGTAGTAGTTTCCGATGCACACCTGGATGCATTCTGTAATCTGTGGACCTTCAAAGTATTGATGAAACACAGAAATTGCATCGGGATTGAATACAACAGTGACCATGCGCACTTTCCTCCATGGGAGAAGTGTGTCAAACAGTCTACGCTTTGATCGTTCCCTGGCAGACCAGAAGTAGTTTCCGATGCACATCTGGAGGCATTCTGTAATCTGTGGACTATCAGAGTGTTGATGAAACACTGAAATTGTATCGGGATTGAATACAACAGTCACTATGCGGACTTTCCTCCATGTTAGTAATGTCTCAAATAGTCTACGCTCTGATCGTTCCCTGGAAGACCAGTAGTAGTTTCCGATGCACATCTGGAGGCATTCTGTAATCTGTGGACTATCAGAGTGTTGATGAAACACAGAAATTGCATCGGGATTGAATACAACACTCACCATGCGCACTTTCCTCCATGAGAGTAATGTCCAAACAGTCTACGCTTTGATCGTTCCCAGGAAGAATAGTAGTAGTTTCCGATGACTATCTGGAGGCATTCTGTAATCTGTGGACTATCAGAGTGTTGATTAAACACTGAAATTGCATCGGTATTGAAAACAACAGTCACTATGCGGACTTTCCTCCATGGGAGTAATGTCTCAAACAGTCTACGCTTTGATCGTTCCCTGGAAGACCAGTAGTAGTTTCCGATGCACATCTGGTGGCATTCTGTAATCTGTGGACTATCGGAGTGTTGACGAAACGCAGAAATTGCATCGGGATTGAATTCAACAGTCACCATGCGCACTTTCCCTCACGGGAGTAATGTCTCAAACAGTCTACGCTTTGATCGTTCCCTTCAAGACAAGTAGTAGTTTCCGATGCACACCTGGATGCATTCTGTAATCTGTGGACCTTCAAAGTATTGATGAAACACAGAAATTGCATCGGGATTGAATAGAACAGTCATCATGCGCACTTTCCTCCATGTTAGTAATGTCTCAAACAGTCTACCTTTTGATCGTTCCCTGGAAGACCAGTGGTACTTTCCGATTCAATCTGGAGGCATTCTGTAATCTGTGGAGTATCAGAGTGTTGATGAAGCACAGGGCATTGCATCGGGATTTAATACAACAGTCACCATGCGCACTTTCCTCCATGTGAGTAATGTCGCTAACAGTCTAAGCTTTGATCGTTCCCTGGAAGACCAGTAGTAGTTTACGATGCACGTCTGGTGGAATTCTGTAATCTGTGGACTATCAGAGTGTTGACGAAACACAGAAATTGCATCGGGATTGAATACAACAGTCACCATGCGCACTTTCCTCCATGGGCGTAATGTCTCAAACAGTCTACGCTTTGATCGTTCCCAGGAAGAATAGTAGTAGTTTCCGATGACTATCTGGAGGCATTCTGTAATCTGTGGACTATCAGAGTGTTGATGAACCACAGAAATTGCATCGGGATTGAATACAACAGTCACCATGCACACCTTCCTCCATGGAAGTAATATCTCAAAGAGATTACGCTTTGATCGTTCCCTGGAAGACCAGTAGTAGTTTCCGATGCACATCTGGAGGCATTCTGTAATCTGTGGACTATCAGAGTGTTGATAAAACACAGAAATTGCATCGGGATTGAGTACAACAGTGACCATGCGCGCTTTCCTCCATGGGAGTAGTGTGTCAAACAGTCTACGCTTTGATCGTTCCCTGGCAGACCAGAAGTAGTTTCCGATGCACATCTCGAGGCATTCTGTAATCTGTGGACTATCAGGGTGTAGTTGAAGCACAGAAATTGCATCGGGATTGAATACAACAGTCACCATACGCATTTCCCTCCATGTTAGTAATGTCTCCAACAGTCTACGCTTTGATCGTTTCCTGGAAGACCAGTGGTAGTTTCCGATGCACATCTGGAGGCATTCTGTAATCTGTGGACTATCAGAGTGTTGATGTAACACAGGGCATTGCATCGGGATTAAATACAACAGTTACCATGCGCACTTTCCTCCATGGGAGTAATGCCTCTAAAGTCTACGCTTCGATCGTTCCTAGGAAGAATAGTAGTAGTTTCCGATGCCTATTTGGAGGCATTCTGTAATCTGTGGACTATCTGAGTGTTGATGAAACACAGAAATTGCATCGGGATTGAATACAACTGTCACCATGAGCACTTTCTCCACGGGAGTAATTTCCCAAAGAGTTTACGCTTTGGTCGTTCCCTGGAACACCAGTAGTAGTTTGCGAAGCACATCTGGTGGCATTCTGTAATCTGTGGACTATCGGAGTGTTGATGAAACACTGAAATTGCATCGGGATTCAATACAACAGTCACTATGCGGACTTTCCTCCATGGGAGTAATGTCTCAAACAGTCTACGCTTTGATCGTTCCCTGGAAGACCAGCAGTAGTTTCCGATGCACATCTGGTGGCATTCTGTAATCTGTGGACTATCGGAGTGTTGACGAAACACAGAAATTGCATCGGGATTGAATACAACAGTCACCATGCCCACTTTAATCCATGGGAGTAATGTCACAAATAGTCTACGCTTTGATCGTTCCCTGGAAGACAAGTAGTAGTTTCCGATGCACACCTGGATGCATTCTGTAATCTGTGGACCTTCAAAGTATTGATGAAACACAGAAATTGCATCGGGATTGAATACAACAGTGACCATGCGCACTTTCCTCCATGGGAGAAGTGTGTCAAACAGTCTACGCTTTGATCGTTCCCTGGCAGACCAGAAGTAGTTTCCGATGCACATCTGGAGGCATTCTGTAATCTGTGGACTATCAGAGTGTTGATGAAACACTGAAATTGTATCGGGATTGAATACAACAGTCACTATGCGGACTTTCCTCCATGTTAGTAATGTCTCAAATAGTCTACGCTCTGATCGTTCCCTGGAAGACCAGTAGTAGTTTCCGATGCACATCTGGAGGCATTCTGTAATCTGTGGACTATCAGAGTGTTGATGAAACACAGAAATTGCATCGGGATTGAATACAACACTCACCATGCGCACTTTCCTCCATGAGAGTAATGTCCAAACAGTCTACGCTTTGATCGTTCCCAGGAAGAATAGTAGTAGTTTCCGATGACTATCTGGAGGCATTCTGTAATCTGTGGACTATCAGAGTGTTGATTAAACACTGAAATTGCATCGGTATTGAAAACAACAGTCACTATGCGGACTTTCCTCCATGGGAGTAATGTCTCAAACAGTCTACGCTTTGATCGTTCCCTGGAAGACCAGTAGTAGTTTCCGATGCACATCTGGTGGCATTCTGTAATCTGTGGACTATCGGAGTGTTGACGAAACGCAGAAATTGCATCGGGATTGAATTCAACAGTCACCATGCGCACTTTCCCTCACGGGAGTAATGTCTCAAACAGTCTACGCTTTGATCGTTCCCTTCAAGACAAGTAGTAGTTTCCGATGCACACCTGGATGCATTCTGTAATCTGTGGACCTTCAAAGTATTGATGAAACACAGAAATTGCATCGGGATTGAATAGAACAGTCATCATGCGCACTTTCCTCCATGTTAGTAATGTCTCAAACAGTCTACCTTTTGATCGTTCCCTGGAAGACCAGTGGTACTTTCCGATTCAATCTGGAGGCATTCTGTAATCTGTGGAGTATCAGAGTGTTGATGAAGCACAGGGCATTGCATCGGGATTTAATACAACAGTCACCATGCGCACTTTCCTCCATGTGAGTAATGTCGCTAACAGTCTAAGCTTTGATCGTTCCCTGGAAGACCAGTAGTAGTTTACGATGCACGTCTGGTGGAATTCTGTAATCTGTGGACTATCAGAGTGTTGACGAAACACAGAAATTGCATCGGGATTGAATTCAACAGTCACCATGCGCACTTTCCCTCACGGGAGTAATGTCTCAAATAGTCTACGCTCTGATCGTTCCCTGGAAGACCAGTAGTAGTTTCCGATGCACATCTGGAGGCATTCTGTAATCTGTGGACTGTCAGAGTGTTGATGAAACACAGAAATTGCATCGGGATTGAATACAACTGTCACCATGCGCACTTTCTCCACGGGAGTAATTTCCCAAAGAGTTTACGCTTTGATCGTTCCCTGGAACACCAGTAGTAGTTTGCGAAGCACATCTGGTGGCATTCTGTAATCTGTGGACTATCAGAGTGTTGATGAAACACTGAAATTGCATCGGGATTGAATACAGCAGTCACTATACGGACTTTCCTCCATGGGAGTAATGTCTCAAACAGTCTACGCTTTGATCGTTCCCTGGAAGACCAGTAGTAGTTTCCGATGCACAGCTGGTGGCATTCTGTAATCTGTGGACTATCGGAGTGTTGACGAAATACAGAAATTGCATCGGGATTGAATACAACAGTCACCATGCGCACTTTCCTCCATGGGAGTAATGTCTGAATCAGTCTACGCTTTGATCGTTCCCAGGAAGAATAGAAGTAGTTTCCGATGCCTATCTGGAGGCATTCTGTAATCTGTGGAGTATCAGAGTGTTGATGAAACACAGAAATTGTATCGTGATTGAATACAACAGTCACTATGCACACCTTCCTCCATGGAAGTAATATCTCAAAGAGATTAAGCTTTGATCGTTCCCTGGAAGACCAGTAGTAGTTTCCGATGCACATCTGGAGGCATTCTGTAATCTGTAGACTATCAGAGTGTTGATGAAACACAGAAATTGCATCGGGATTGAATACAACAGTCACCATGCACACTTTCCTCCATGGGAGTAGTGTGTCAAACAGTCTACGCTTTGATCGTTCCCTGGCTGACCAGAAGTAGTTTCCGATGCACATCTGGTGGCATTCTGTAATCTGTGGACTATCAGAGTGTTGATGAAACACAGAAATTGCATCGGGATTGAATACAACAGTCACTATGCGCACTTTCCTCCATGGCAGTTATGTCTCAAACGGTCTAGGCTTTGATCGTTCCCTGGAACACCAGTAGTAGTTTCCGATGCACATCTGGTGGCATTCTGTATTCTGTGGACTATCAGAGTGTTGCTGAAACACAGAAATTGCATCGGGATTAAATACAACAGTCAACATGCGCACTTTCCTCCGTAAGAGTAATGGCTCAAATATTCTACGCTTTGATCCTTCCCTGGAAGACCAGTAGTAGTTTTGATGCACATCTGGAGGTATTGTGTAATCTGTGGACTATCAGAGTGTTGATGGAACACCGAAATTGCATCGGGACGGAATACAACAGTCACCATTCGCACTTTCCCCCATCGGAGTAATGTCTCAAACAGTCTACGCTTTGATCGTTCCCTGGAAGACCAGTAGTAGTTTCCTATGTACATCTGGAGGCATTCTGTAATCTGTGGACTATCAGAGTGTTGATGAAACACAGAAATTGCATCGGGACTGAATACAACATTCACCATGCCCACTTTCCTCGATGGGAGTAATGTCTCAAACAGTCTACGCTCTGATCGTTCCCTGGAAGACCAGTAGTAGTTTCCGATGCACATCTGGTGGCATTCTGTAATCTGTGGACTATCAGAGTGTTGATGAAACACAGAAATTGCATCGGGATTGAATACGACTGTCACCATGCGCACTTTCTCCACGGGAGTAATGTCGCAAAGAGTTTACGCTTTGATCGTTCCCTGGAAGACCAGTAGTAGTTTCCGAAGCACATCTGGTGGCATTCTGTAATCTGTGGACTATCAGAGTGTTGATGAAACACAGAAATTGCATCGGTATTGAATACAACAGTCACTATGCGCACTTTCCTCCATGGGAGTAATGTCTCAAACAGTCTACGCTTTGATCGTCCCCTGGAAGACCAGTAGTACTTTCCGATGCACATCCGGTGGCATTCTGTAATCTGTGGACTATCAGAGTGTTGATGATACACAGAAATTGAATCGCGATTAAATACAACAGTCACCATGCGCACTTTCCTCCACAAGAGTAATGTCTCAAACATTCTACGCTTTGATCCTTCCCAGGATGACCAGTAGTAGTTTTCGATGCACATCTGGAGGCATTGTGTAATCTGAGGACTATCAGAGTGTTGATGAAACACAGAAATTGCATCGGGATGGAAAACAACAGTCACCATGCGCACTTTCCTCCATGGGAGTAATGTCTCAAACAGTCTACGCTTTGATCGTTCCCTCGAAGACCAGTAGTAGTTTCCGATGTACATCTGGAGGCATTCTGTAATCTGTGGACTATCAGAGTGTTGATGAAACACAGAAATTGCATCGGGATTGAATACTACAGTCACCATACGCACTTTCCTCCTTGGGAGTAATGTCTCAAACAGTCTACGCTTTGATCGTTCCCTGGAAGACCAGTAGTAGTTTCCGATGCACATCTGGAGGCATTCTGTAATCTGTGGACGATCATAGTGTTGATGAAACACAGAAATTGCATCGGGACTGAATACAACATTCACCATGCCCACTTTCCTCGACGGGAGTAATTTCCCAAAGAGGTTACTCTTTGATATTTCCCTGGAAGACCAGTAGTAGTTTCCGAAGCACATGTGGTGGCATTCTGTATTCTGTGGACTATCAGAGAGTTGATGAAACACTGAAATTGCATCGGGATTCAATACAACAGTCACTATGCGGACTTTCCTCCATGGGAGAAATGTCTCAAACAGTCTACGCTCTGATCGTTCCCTGGAAGACCAGCAGTAGTTTCCGATGCACATCTGGTGGCATTCTGTAATCTGTGGACTATCGGAGTGTTGACGAAACACAGAAATTGCATCGGGATTGAATACAACAGTCACCATGCCCACTTTAATCCATGGGAGTAATGTCACAAATAGTCTACGCTTTGATCGTTCCCTGGAAGACAAGTAGTAGTTTCCGATGCACACCTGGATGCATTCTGTAATCTGTGGACCTTCAAAGTATTGATGAAACACAGAAATTGCATCGGGATTGAATACAACAGTGTCCATGCGCACTTTCCTCCATGGGAGTAGTGTGTCAAACAGTCTACGCTTTGATCGTTCCCTGGCAGACCAGAAGTAGTTTCCGATGCACATCTGGAGGCATTCTGTAATCTGTGGACTATCAGAGTGTTGATGAAACACTGAAATTGCATCGGGATTGAATACAACAGTCACTATGCGGACTTTCCTCCATGTTAGTAATGTCTCAAATAGTCTACGCTCTGATCGTTCCCTGGAAGACCAGTAGTAGTTTCCGATGCACATCTGGAGGCATTCTGTAATCTGTGGATTATCAGAGTGTTGATGAAACACAGAAATTGCATCGGGATTGAATACAACAGTGACCATGCGCACTTTCCTCCATGGGAGTAGTGTGTCAAACAGTCAACGCTTTGATCGTTCCCTGGAAGACCAGTAGTAGTTTCCGATGTACATCTGGAGGCATTCTGTAATCTGTGGACTATCAAAGTGTTGATGAAACACAGAAATTGCATCGGGACTGAATACAACATTCACCATGCCCACTTTCCTCGACGGGAGTAATGTCTCAAACAGTCTACGCTTTGATCGTTCCCTGGAAGACCAGTAGTAGTTTCCGATGCACATCTGGTGGCATTCTGTAATCTGTGGACTATCAGAGTGTTGATGAAACACAGAAATTGCATCGGGATTGAATACAACTGTCACCATGCCCACTTTCTCCACGGGAGTAATGTCCCAAAGAGTTTACGCTTTGATCGTTCCCTGGAAGACCAGTAGTAGTTTCCGAAGCACATCAGGTGGCATTCTGTAATCTGTGGACTATCAGAGTGTTGATGAAACACTGAAATTGCATCGGGATTACATACAACAGTCACTATGCGCACTTTCCTCCATGGGAGTGATGTCTCAAACAGTCTACGATTTGATCGTTCCCTGGAGGACCAGTAGTACTTTCCGATGCACATCTGGTGGCATTCTGTAGTCTGTGGACTATCAGAGTGTTGATGAAACACAGAAATTGCTTCGGGAATAAATACAACAGTCACCATGCGCACTTTCCTCCATAAGAGTAATGTCTCAAACATTCTACGCTTTGATCCTTCCCTGGAAGAAAAGTAGTAGTTTCCGATGCACATCTGGTGGCATTCTGTAATCTGTGGACTATCGGAGTGTTGACGAAACACAGAAATTGCATCGGGATTGAAGACAACAGTCACCATGCCCACTTTAATCCACAGGAGTAATGTCTCAAATAGTCTACGCTTTGATCGTTCCCTTGAAGACCAGTAGTAGTTTCCGATGCACAAATGGATGCATTATGTAATCTGTGGACTATCAGAGTGTTGATGAAACACAGAAATTGCTTCGGGACTGAATACAACAGTCACCATACGCACTTTCCTCCATGGGAGTAATGTCTCAAACAGTCTACGATTTGATCGTTCCCTGGAAGACCAGTAGTAGTTTCCGATGCACATCTGGAGGCATTATGTAACCTGTTGACTATCAGAGTGTTGATGAAACACAGAAATTGATTCGGGATTGAATACAACATTCACCATGAACACTTTCCTCGTCGGGGGTAATGTCTCAAACAGTCTACGCTTTGATCGTTCCCTGGAAGACCAGTAGTAGTTTCCGATGCACATCACGTGGCATTCTGTAATCTGTGGACTATCAGAGTGTTGATGAAACACAGAAATTGCATCGGGATTGAATACAACTGTCACCATGCGCACTTTCTCCACGGGAGTAATTTCCCAAAGAGTTTACGCTTTGATCGGTCCCTGGAAGACGAGTAGTAGTTTACGATGCACGTCTGGTGGCATTCTGTAATCTGTGGACTATCAGATTGTTGACGAAACACAGAAATTGCATCGGGATTGAATTCAACAGTCACCATGCGCACTTTCCCTCACGGGAGTAATGTCTCAAATAGTCTACGCTCTGATCGTTCCCTGGAAGACCAGTAGTAGTTTCCGATGCACATCTGGAGGCATTCTGTAATCTGTGGACTATCAGAGTGTTGATGAAACACAGAAATTGCATCGGGATTGAATACAACAGTCACCATGCGCACTTTCCTCCATGGGCGTAATGTCTCAAACAGTCTACGCTTTGATCGTTCCCAGGAAGAATAGTAGTAGTTTCCGATGACTATCTGGAGGCATTCTGTAATCTGTGGACTATCAGAGTGTTGATGAAACACAGAAATTGCATCGGGATTGAATACAACAGTCACCATGCACACCTTCCTCCATGGAAGTAATATCTCAAAGAGATTACGCTTTGATCGTCCCCTGGAAGACCAGTAGTAGTTTGCGAAGCACATCTGGTGGCATTCTGTAATCTGTGGACTATCAGAGTGTTGATGAAACACTGAAATTGCATCGGGATTGAATACAACAGTCACTATGCGGACTTTCCTCCATGGGAGTAATGTCTCAAACAGTCTACGCTTTGATCGTTCCCTGGAAGACCAGCAGTAGTTTCCGATGCACATCTGGTGGCATTCTGTAATCTGTGGACTATCGGAGTGTTGACGAAACACAGAAATTGCATCGGGATTGAATATAACACTCACCATGCCCACTTTAATCCATGGGAGTAATGTCACAAATAGTCTACGCTTTGATCGTTCCCTGGAAGACAAGTAGTAGTTTCCGATGCACACCTGGATGCATTCTGTAATCTGTGGACCTTCAAAGTATTGATGAAACACAGAAATTGCATCGGGATTGAATACAACAGTCATCATGCGCACTTTCCTCCATGTTAGTAATGTCTCAAACAGTCTACCTTTTGATCGTTCCCTGGAAGACCAGTGGTACTTTCCGATTCAATCTGGAGGCATTCTGTAATCTGTGGAGTATCAGAGTGTTGATGAAACACAGGGCATTGCATCGGGATTTAATACAACAGTCACCATGCGCACTTTCCTCCATGTGAGTAATGTCGCTAACAGTCTAAGCTTTGATCGTTCCCTGGAAGACCAGTAGTAGTTTACGATGCACGTCTGGTGGCATTCTGTAATCTGTGGACTATCAGAGTGTTGACGAAACACAGAAATTGCATCGGGATTGAATTCAACAGTCACCATGCGCACTTTCCCTCACGGGAGTAATGTCTCAAATAGTCTACGCTCTGATCGTTCCCTGGAAGACCAGTAGTAGTTTCCGATGCACATCTGGAGGCATTCTGTAATCTGTGGACTGTCAGAGTGTTGATGAAACACAGAAATTGCATCGGGATTGAATACAACTGTCACCATGCGCACTTTCTCCACGGGAGTAATTTCCCAAAGAGTTTACGCTTTGATCGTTCCCTGGAACACCAGTAGTAGTTTGCGAAGCACATCTGGTGGCATTCTGTAATCTGTGGACTATCAGAGTGTTGATGAAACACTGAAATTGCATCGGGATTGAGTACAACAGTCACTATGCGGACTTTCCTCCATGGGAGTAATGTCTCAAACAGTCTACGATTTGATCGTTCCCTGGAAGACCAGTAGTAGTTTCCGATGCACGTCTGGTGGCATTCTGTAATCTGTGGACTATCGGAGTGTTGACGAAACACAGAAATTGCATCGGGATTGAATACAACAGTCACCATGCGCACTTTCCTCCATGGGAGTAATGTCTGAATCAGTCTACGCGTTGATCGTTCACAGGAAGAAGAGAAGTAGTTTCCGATGCCTATCTGGAGGCATTCTGTAATCTGTGGAGTATCAGAGTGTTGATGAAACACAGAAATTGTATCGGGATTGAATACAACAGTCACTATGCACACCTTCCTCCATGGAAGTAATATCTCAAAGAGATTACGCTTTGATCGTTCCCTGGAAGACCAGTAGTAGTTTCCTATGTACATCTGGAGGCATTCTGTAATCTGTGGACTATCAGAGTGTTGATGAAACACAGAAATTGCATCGGGACTGAATACAACATTCACCATGCCCACTTTCCTCGATGGGAGTAATGTCTCAAACAGTCTACGCTTTGATCGTTCCCTGGAAGACCAGTAGTAGTTTCCGATGCACATCTGGTGGCATTCTGTAATCTGTGGACTATCAGAGTGTTGATGAAACACAGAAATTGCATCGGGATTGAATACGACTGTCACCATGCGCACTTTCTCCACGGGAGTAATGTCGCAAAGAGTTTACGCTTTGATCGTTCCCTGGAAGACCAGTAGTAGTTTCCGAAGCACATCTGGTGGCATTCTGTAATCTGTGGACTATCAGAGTGTTGATGAAACACAGAAATTGCATCGGTATTGAATACAACAGTCACTATGCGCACTTTCCTCCATGGGAGTAATGTCTCAAACAGTCTACGCTTTGATCGTCCCCTGGAAGACCAGTAGTACTTTCCGATGCACATCCGGTGGCATTCTGTAATCTGTGGACTATCAGAGTGTTGATGAAACACAGAAATTGCATCGCGATTAAATACAACAGTCACCATGCGCACTTTCCTCCACAAGAGTAATGTCTCAAACATTCTACGCTTTGATCCTTCCCAGGATGACCAGTAGTAGTTTTCGATGCACATCTGGAGGCATTGTGTAATCTGAGGACTATCAGAGTGTTGATGAAACACAGAAATTGCATCGGGATGGAAAACAACAGTCACCATGCGCACTTTCCTCCATGGGAGTAATGTCTCAAACAGTCTACGCTTCGATCGTTCCCTCGAAGACCAGTAGTAGTTTCCGATGTACATCTGGAGGCATTCTGTAATCTGTGGACTATCAGAGTGTTGATGAAACACAGAAATTGCATCGGGATTGAATACTACAGTCACCATACGCACTTTCCTCCTTGGGAGTAATGTCTCAAACAGTCTACGCTTTGATCGTTCCCTGGAAGACCAGTAGTAGTTTCCGATTCACATCTGGAGGCATTCTGTAATCTGTGGACGATCAGAGTGTTGATGAAACACAGAAATTGCATCGGGACTTAATACAACATTCACCATGCCCACTTTCCTCGACGGGAGTAATTTCCCAAAGAGTTTACTCTTTGATATTTCCCTTGAAGACCAGTAGTAGTTTCCGAAGCACATCTGGTGGCATTCTGTAATCTGTGGACTATCAGAGTGTTGATGAAACACTGAAATTGCATCAGGATTGAATACAAGAGTCACTATGCGCACTTCGTCCATGGGAGTAATGTCTCAAATAGTCTACGCTTTGATCGTTCCCTGGAAGCCCAGTAGTAGTTTCCGATGCACATCCTGTGGCATTCTGTAATCTGTGGACTATCAGAGTGTTGATGAAACACAGAAATTGCATCGCGATTAAATACAACAGTCACCATGCGCACTTTCCTCCACAAGAGTAATGTCTCAAACATTCTACGCTTTGATCCTTCCCTGGAAGACGAGTAGTAGTTTTCGATGCCCATCTGGAGGCATTGTGTAATCTGAGGACTATCTGAGTGTTGATGAAACACAGAAATTGCATCGGGATGGAAAACAAGAGTCACCATGCGCACTTTCCTCCATGGGAGTAATGTCTCAAACAGTCTACGCTTTGATCGTTCCCTCGAAGACCAGTAGTAGTTTCCGATGTACATCTGGAGGCATTCTGTAATCTGTGGACTATCAGAGTGTTGATGAAAAACAGAAATTGCATCGGGACTGAATACAACATTCACCATGCCCACTTTCCACGACGGGAGTAATTTCCCAAAGAGTTTACTCTTTGATATTTCCCTGGAAGACCAGTAGTAGTTTCCGAAGCACATCTGGTGGCATTCTGTAATCTGTGGACTATCAGAGTGTTGATGAAACACTGAAATTGCAACAGGATTGACTACAACAGTCACTATGCGCACTTCGTCCATGGGAGTAATGTCTCAAATAGTCTACGCTTTGATCGTTCCCTGGAAGACCAGTAGTAGTTTCCGATGCACATCCGGTGGCATTCTGTAATCTGTGGACTATCAGAGTGTTGATGAAACACAGAAATTGCATCGCGATTAAATACAACAGTCACCATGCGCACTTTCCTCCACAAGAGTAATGTCTCAAACATTCTACGATTCGATCGTTCCCTGGAAGACCAATAATAGTTTCCGATGCACGTCTGGTGGCATTCCGTAATCTGTGGACTATTAGAGTGTTGATGAAGCACAGAAATTGCATCGGGATTGAATACAACTGTCACCATGTTCACTTTCTCCACGGAGCAATGTCTCAAACAGTCTACGCTTTGATCGTTCCCTGGAAGACCAGTAGTAGTTTCCGAAGCACATCTGGTGGCATTCTGTAATCTGTGGACTATCAGAGTGTTGATGAAACACAGAAATTGCATCGGGATTGTATACAACAGTCACTATGCGCACTTTCCTCCATGGCAGTAATGTCTGAAACAGTCTACGCTTTGATCGTTCCCTGGAAGACCAGTAGTAGTTTCCGATGCACATCTGGAGGCATTCTGTAATATGTGGACTATCAGAGTGTTGATGATACACAGAAATTGCATCGGGATTAAATACAACAGTGACCATGCGCACTTTCCTCCATAGGAGTAGTGTGTCAAACAGTCTACGCTTTGAACGTTCCCTGGCAGACCAGAAGTAGTTTCCGATGCACATCTGGAGGCATTCTGTAATCTGTGGACTATCTGAGTGTTGATGAAACACATTCATTGCATCGGTACTGAATACAACAGTCAAATTGCGCTCTTTCCTCCACGGGAGTAATGTCCCAACCAGTCTACGGTTTGATCGTTCCCTGGAAGACCATTAGTAGTTTCCGATGCACATCTGGATGCATTCTGTAATCTGTGGACCTTCAAAGTGTTGATGAAGCACAGAAATTGCATCGGGATTGAATACAACAGTCACCATGCGCACTTCCCTCCATGGGAGTAATGTCACAAACAGTCTACGCTTTGATCGTTCCCTGGAAGACCAGTAGTAGTTTCCTATGTACATCTGGAGGCATTCTGTAATCTGTGGACTATCAGAGTGTTGATGAAACACAGAAATTGCATCGGGACTGAATACAACATTCACCATGCCCACTTTCCTCGACGGGAGTAATGTCTCAAACAGTCTACGCTTTGATCGTTCCCTGGAATACCAGTAGTAGTTTCCGATGCACATCTGGTGGCATTCTGTAATCTGTGGACTATCAGAGTGTTGATGAAACACAGAAATTGCATCGGGATTGTATACGACTGTCACCATGCGCACTTTCTCCACGGGAGTAATGTCGCAAAGAGTTTACGCTTTGATCGTTCCCTGGAAGACCAGTAGTAGTTTCCGAAGCACATCTGGTGGCATTCTGTAATCTGTGGACTATCAGAGTGTTGATGAAACACAGAAATTGCATCGGTATTGAATACAACAGTCACTATGCGCACTTTCCTCCATGGGAGTAATGTCTCAAACAGTCTACGCTTTGATCGTTCCCTGGAAGACCAGTAGTACTTTCCGATGCACATCCGGTGGCATTCTGTAATCTGTGGACTATCAGAGTGTTGATGAAACACAGAAATTGCGTCGCGATTAAATACAACAGTCACCATGCGCACTTTCCTCCACAAGAGTAATGTCTCAAACATTCTACGGTTTGATCCTTCCCAGGATGACCAGTAGTAGTTTTCAATGCACATCTGGAACCATTGTGTAATCTGAGGACTATCAGAGTGTTGATGAAACACAGAAATTGCATCGGGATTGAATACTACAGTCACCATACGCACTTTCCTCCTTGGGAGTAATGTCTCAAACAGTCTACGCTTTGATCGTTCCCTGGAAGACCAGTAGTAGTTTCCGATGCACATCTGGAGGCATTCTGTAATCTGTGGACGATCAGAGTGTTGATGAAACACAGAAATTGCATCGGGACTGAATACAACATTCACCATGCTCACTTTCCTCGACGGGGGTAATTTCCCAAAGAGTTTACTCTTTGATATTTCCCTGGAAGACCAGTAGTAGTTTCCGAAGCACATCTGGTGGCATTCTGTAATCTGTGGACTATCAGAGTGTTGATGAAACACTGCAATTGCATCAGGATTGAATACAACAGTCACTATGCGCACTTCGTCCATGGGAGTAATGTCTCAAATAGTCTACGCTTTGATCGTTCCCTGGAAGACCAGTAGTAGTTTCCGATGCACATCCGGTGGCATTCTGTAATCTGTGGACTATCAGAGTGTTGATGAAACACAGAAATTGCATCGCGATTAAATACAACAGTCACCATGCGCACTTTCCTCCACAAGAGTAATGTCTCAAACATTCTACGATTCGATCGTTCCCTGGAAGACCAATAGTAGTTTCCGATGCACGTCTGGTGGCATTCCGTAATCTGTGGACTATTAGAGTGTTGATGAAGCACAGAAATTGCATCGGGATTGAATACAACTGTCACCATGTTCACTTTCTCCACGGAGCAATGTCTCAAACAGTCTACGCTTTGATCGTTCCCTGGAAGACCAGTAGTAGTTTCCGAAGCACATCTGGTGGCATTCTGTAATCTGTGGACTATCAGAGTGTTGATGAAACACAGAAATTGCATCGGGATTGTATACAACAGTCACTATGCGCACTTTCCTCCATGGCAGTAATGTCTGAAACAGTCTACGCTTTGATCGTTCCCTGGAAGACCAGTAGTAGTTTCCGATGCACATCTGGAGGCATTCTGTAATATGTGGACTATCAGAGTGTTGATGATACACAGAAATTGCATCGGGATTAAATACAACAGTGACCATGCGCACTTTCCTCCATAGGAGTAGTGTGTCAAACAGTCTACGCTTTGATCGTTCCCTGGCAGACCAGAAGTAGTTTCCGATGCACATCTGGAGGCATTCTGTAATCTGTGGACTATCTGAGTGTTGATGAAACACATTAATTGCATCGGTACTGAATACAACAGTCAAATTGCGCTCTTTCCTCCACGGGAGTAATGTCCCAACCAGTCTACGGTTTGATCGTTCCCTGGAAGACCATTAGTAGTTTCCGATGCACATCTGGATGCATTCTGTAATCTGTGGACCTTCAAAGTGTTGATGAAGCACAGAAATTGCATCGGGATTGAATACAACAGTCACCATGCGCACTTCCCTCCATGGGAGTAATGTCACAAACAGTCTACGCTTTGATCGTTCCCTGGAAGACCAGTAGTAGTTTCCTATGTACATCTGGAGGCATTCTGTAATCTGTGGACTATCAGAGTGTTGATGAAACACAGAAATTGCATCGGGACTGAATACAACATTCACCATGCCCACTTTCCTCGACGGGAGTAATGTCTCAAACAGTCTACGCTTTGATCGTTCCCTGGAAGACCAGTAGTAGTTTCCGATGCACATCTGGTGGCATTCTGTAATCTGTGGACTATCAGAGTGTTGATGAAACACAGAAATTGCATCGGGATTGTATACGACTGTCACCATGCGCACTTTCTCCACGGGAGTAATGTCGCAAAGAGTTTACGCTTTGATCGTTCCCTGGAAGACCAGTAGTAGTTTCCGAAGCACATCTGGTGGCATTCTGTAATCTGTGGACTATCAGAGTGTTGATGAAACACAGAAATTGCATCGGTATTGAATACAACAGTCACTATGCGCACTTTCCTCCATGGGAGTAATGTCTCAAACAGTCTACGCTTTGATCGTTCCCTGGAAGACCAGTAGTACTTTCCGATGCACATCCGGTGGCATTCTGTAATCTGTGGACTATCAGAGTGTTGATGAAACACAGAAATTGCGTCGCGATTAAATACAACAGTCACCATGCGCACTTTCCTCCACAAGAGTAATGTCTCAAACATTCTACGGTTTGATCCTTCCCAGGATGACCAGTAGTAGTTTTCAATGCACATCTGGAACCATTGTGTAATCTGAGGACTATCAGAGTGTTGATGGAACACAGAAATTGCATCGGGATGGAAAACAACAGTCACCATGCGCACTTTCCTCCATGGGAGTAATGTCTCAAACAGTCTACGCTTTGATCGTTCCCTCGAAGACCAGTAGTAGTTTCCGATGTACATCTGGAGGCATTCTGTAATCTGTTGACTATCAGAGTGTTGATGAAACACAGAAATTGCATCGGGATTGAATACTACAGTCACCATACGCACTTTCCTCCTTGGGAGTAATGTCTCAAACAGTCTACGCTTTGATCGTTCCCTGGAAGACCAGTAGTAGTTTCCGATGCACATCTGGAGGCATTCTGTAATCTGTGGACGATCAGAGTGTTGATGAAACACAGAAATTGCATCGGGACTGAATACAACATTCACCATGCTCACTTTCCTCGACGGGAGTAATTTCCCAAAGAGTTTACTCTTTGATATTTCCCTGGAAGAACAGTAGTAGTTTCCGAAGCACATCTGGTGGCATTCTGTAATCTGTGGACTATCAGAGTGTTGATGAAACACTGCAATTGCATCAGGATTGAATACAACAGTCACTATGCGCACTTCGTCCATGGGAGTAATGTCTCAAATAGTCTACGCTTTGATCGTTCCCTGGAAGACCAGTAGTAGTTTCCGATGCACATCCGGTGGCATTCTGTAATCTGTGGACTATCAGAGTGTTGATGAAACACAGAAATTGCATCGCGATTAAATACAACAGTCACCATGCGCACTTTCCTCCACAAGAGTAATGTCTCAAACATTCTACGCTTTGATCCTTCCCTGGATGACCAGTAGTAGTTTTCGATGCACATCTGGAGGCATTGTGTAATCTGAGGACTATCAGAGTGCTGATGAAACACAGAAATTGCATCGGGATGGAAAACAAGAGTCACCATGCGCACTTTCCTCCATGGGAGTAATGTCTCAAAGAGTCTACGCTTTGATCGTTAACACGAAGACCAGTAGTAGTTTCCGATGTACATCTGGAGGCATTCTGTAATCTGTGGACTATCAGAGTGTTGATGAAACACAGAAATTGCATCGGGATTGAATACGACAGTCACCATGCCCACTTTAATCCACGGGAGTAATGTCTCAAATAGTCTACGCTTTGATCGTTTCCTGGAAGGCCAGTAGTAGTTTCCGATGCACACCTGGATGCATTCTGTAATCTGTGGACCTTCAAAGTGTTGATGAAACACAGAAATTGCTTCGGGATTGAATACAACAGTCACCATGCGCACTTTCCTCCATGTTAGTAATGTCTCAAACAGTCTACCTTTAGATCGTTCCCTGGAAGACCAGTGGTACTTTCCGATTCAATCTGGAGGCATTCTGTAATCTGTGGACTATCAGAGTGTTGATGATACACAGAAATTGCATCGGGATTGAATACAACAGTGACCATGCGCACTTTCCTCCATGGGAGTAGTGTGTCAAACAGTCTACGCTTTGATCGTTCCCTGGCAGACCAGAAGTAGTTTCTGATGCACATCTGGAGGCATTCTGTAATCTGCGGACTATCAGAGTGTTGATGAATCACAGAAATTGCATCGGTACTGAATAAAACAGTCAAAATGCGCTCTTTCCTCCACGGGAGTAATGTCCCAAACAGTCAACGGTTTGATCGTTCCCTGGAAGACCAGTAGTAGTTTCCGATGCACATCTGGATACATTCTGTAATCTGTGGAAATTCAAAGTGTTGATGAAGCACAGAAATTGCATCGGGATTGAATACAACAGTCACCATTCGCACTTCCCTCGATGTTAGTAATGTCTCAAACAGTCTACGCTTTGATCGTTTCCTGGAATACCAGTGGTAGTTTCCGATGCACATCAGGAGGCATTCTGTAATCTGTGGACTATCAGAGTGTTGATTTAACACAGGGCATTGCATCGGGATTAAATACAACAGTCACCATGCGCACTTTCCTCCATGGGAGTAATGTCTCTAACAGTCTACGATTCGATCGTTCCCTGGAAGACCAATAGTAGTTTCCGATGCACGTCTGGTGGCATTCTGTAATCTGTGGACTATTAGAGTGTTGATGAAGCACAGAAATTGCATCGGGATTGAATACAACTGTCGCCATGTTCACTTTCTCCACGGAGCAATGTCTCAAACAGTCTACGCTTTGATCGTTCCCTGGAAGACCAGTAGTAGTTTCCGAAGCACATCTGGTGGCATTCTGTAATCTGTGGACTATCAGAGTGTTGATGAAACACAGAAATTGCATCGGGATTGTATACAACAGTCACTATGCGCACTTTCCTCCATGGCAGTAATGTCTGAAACAGTCTACGCTTTGATCGTTCCCTGGAAGACCAGTAGTAGTTTCCGATGCACATCTGGAGGCATTCTGTAATCTGTGGACTATCAGAGTGTTGATGATACACAGAAATTGCATCGGGATTAAATACAACAGTGACTATGCGCACTTACCTCCATAGGAGTAGTGTGTCAAACAGTCTACGCTTTGATCGTTCCCTGGCAGACCAGAAGTAGTTTCCGATGCTAATCTGGAGGCATTCTGTAATCTGTGGACTATCTGAGTGTTGATGAAACACAGGAATTGCATCGGTACTGAATACAACAGTCAAAATGCGCTCTTTCCTCCACGGGAGTAATGTCCCAACCAGTCTACGGTTTGATCGTTCCCTGGAAGACCATTAGTAGTTTCCGATGCACATCTGGATGCATTCTGTAATCTTTGGACCTTCAAAGTGTTGATGAAGCACAGAAATTGCATCGGGATTGAATACAACAGTCACCATGCGCACTTCCCTCCATGTTAGTAATGTCTCAAACAGTCTACGCTTTGATCGTTTCCTGGAAGACCAGTGGTAGTTTCCGATGCACATCTGGAATCATTCTGTAATCTGTGGACTATCAGAGTGTTGATTTAACACAGGGCATTGAAAAGGGATTAAATACAACAGTCACCATGCGCACTTTCCTCCATGTGAGTAATGTCTCTAACAGTCTACGCTTTGATCATTCCCTGGAAGACCAGTAGTAGTTTCCGATGCACATCTGGTGGCATTCTGTAATCTGTGGACTATCAGAGTGTTGATGAAACACAGAAATTGCATCGGGATTGAATAAAACTGTCACCATGCGCACATTCACCACGGGAGTAATGTCTCAAACAGTCTACGCTTTGATCGTTCCCTGGAAGACCAGTAGCAGTTTCGATGCACATCTGGGGGCATTCTGCAGTGTGTGGACTATCAGAGTGTTGATGAAACACAGAAATTGCATCGGGATTGAATACAACAGTCACCATGGCCTCTTTCCTCCATGTTAGTAATGTCTCAAACAGTCTACGCTTTGATCGTTCCCTGGAAGACCAGTGGTAGTTTCCGATTCAATCTGGAGGCATTCTGTAATCAGTGGACTATCAGAGTGTTGATGAAACACAGAAAATGCCTCGGGATTGAATACTACAGTCACCATGCGCACTCTCCTCCATGGCAGTAATGTCACAAACAATCTACGATTTGATCGTTCCCAGGAAGACCAGTAGTAGTTTCCGATGCACATCTGGAGGCATTCTGTAATCTGGGGTGTATCTGAGTGTTGATGAATTACAGGAATTGCATCGGGATTGAATACAACAGTCACCATGCGCACCTTTCTCCATGGGAGTAATGTCTCAAAGAGTTTTTGCTTTGATCGTCCCTGGAAGACCAGTAGTAGTTTCCGATGCACATATGGAGGCATTCTGTAATCTGTGGACTATCAGAGTGTTGATGAAACACTGAAATAGCATCGGGATTGAATACAACAGTCACCATGAGCATTTTCCTCCATGGGAGTAATGTCTCAAACAGTCTACACTTTGATCGTTCCCTGGAAGACCAGAAGTAGTTTAAGATGCACATCTGGAGGCATTCTGTAATCTGTGGACTATCAGAGTGTTTATGAAACACAGAAATTGCATCGGGATTGAATACAACAGTCACCATGCTCACTTTCCTCCACAAGAGTAATGTCTCAAACATTCTACGCTTTGATCCTTCCCAGGATGACCAGTAGTAGTTTTCGATGCACATCTGGAGGCATTGTGTAATCTGAGGACTATCAGAGTGTTGATGAAACACAGAAATTGCATCGGGATGGAAAACAACAGTCACCATGCGCACTTTCCTCCATGGGAGTAATGTCTCAAACAGTCTACGCTTTGATCGTTCCCTCGAAGACCAGTAGTAGTTTCCGATGTACATCTGGAGGCATTCTGTAATCTGTGGACTATCAGAGTGTTGATGAAACACAGAAATTGCATCGGGATTGAATACTACAGTCACCATACGCACTTTCCTCCTTGGGAGTAATTTCTCAAACAGTCTACGCTTTGATCGTTCCCTGGAAGACCAGTAGTAGTTTCCGATTCACATCTGGAGGCATTCTGTAATCTGTGGACGATCAGAGTGTTGATGAAACACAGAAATTGCATCGGGACTGAATACAACATTCACCATGCCCACTTTCTTCGACGGGAGTAATTTCCCAAAGAGTTTACTCTTTGATATTTCCCTTGAAGACCAGTAGTAGTTTCCGAAGCACATCTGGTGGCATTCTGTAATCTGTGGACTATCAGAGTGTTGATGAAACACTGAAATTGCATCAGGATTGAATACAAGAGTCACTATGCGCACTTCGTCCATGGGAGTAATGTCTCAAATAGTCTACGCTTTGATCGTTCCCTGGAAGACCAGTAGTAGTTTCCGATGCACATCCGGTGGCATTCTGTAATCTGTGGACTATCAGAGTGTTGATGAAACACAGAAATTGCATCGCGATTAAATACAACAGTCACCATGCGCACTTTCCTCCACAAGAGTAATGTCTCAAACATTCTACGCTTTGATCCTTCCCTGGATGACCAGTAGTAGTTTTCGATGCCCATCTGGAGGCATTGTGTAATCTGAGGACTATCTGAGTGTTGATGAAACACAGAAATTGCATCGGGATGGAAAACAAGATTCACCATGCGCACTTTCCTCCATGGGAGTAATGTCTCAAACAGTCTACGCTTTGATCGTTCCCTCGAAGACCAGTAGTAGTTTCCGATGTACATCTGGAGGCATTCTGTAATCTGTGGACTATCAGAGTGTTGATGAAACACAGAAATTGCATCGGGATTGAATACTACAGTCACCATACGCACTTTCCTCCTTGGGAGTAATTTCTCAAACAGTCTACGCTTTGATCGTTCCCTGGAAGACCAGTAGTAGTTTCCGATTCACATCTGGAGGCATTCTGTAATCTGTGGACGATCAGAGTGTTGATGAAACACAGAAATTGCATCGGGACTGAATACAACATTCACCATGCCCACTTTCTTCGACGGGAGTAATTTCCCAAAGAGTTTACTCTTTGATATTTCCCTTGAAGACCAGTAGTAGTTTCCGAAGCACATCTGGTGGCATTCTGTAATCTGTGGACTATCAGAGTGTTGATGAAACACTGAAATTGCATCAGGATTGAATACAAGAGTCACTATGCGCACTTCGTCCATGGGAGTAATGTCTCAAATAGTCTACGCTTTGATCGTTCCCTGGAAGACCAGTAGTAGTTTCCGATGCACATCCGGTGGCATTCTGTAATCTGTGGACTATCAGAGTGTTGATGAAACACAGAAATTGCATCGCGATTAAATACAACAGTCACCATGCGCACTTTCCTCCACAAGAGTAATGTCTCAAACATTCTACGCTTTGATCCTTCCCTGGATGACCAGTAGTAGTTTTCGATGCCCATCTGGAGGCATTGTGTAATCTGAGGACTATCTGAGTGTTGATGAAACACAGAAATTGCATCGGGATGGAAAACAAGATTCACCATGCGCACTTTCCTCCATGGGAGTAATGTCTCAAACAGTCTACGCTTTGATCGTTCCCTCGAAGACCAGTAGTAGTTTCCGATGTACATCTGGAGGCATTCTGTAATCTGTGGACTATCAGAGTGTTGATGAAAAACAGAAATTGCATCGGGACTGAATACAACATTCACCATGCCCACTTTCCACGACGGGAGTAATTTCCCAAAGAGTTTACTCTTTGATATTTCCCTGGAAGACCAGTAGTAGTTTCCGAAGCACATCTGGTGGCATTCTGTAATCTGTGGACTATCAGAGTGTTGATGAAACACTGAAATTGCAACAGGATTGAATACAACAGTCACTATGCGCACTTCGTCCATGGGAGTAATGTCTCAAATAGTCTACGCTTTGATCGTTCCCTGGAAGACCAGTAGTAGTTTCCGATGCACATCCGGTGGCATTCTGTAATCTGTGGACTATCAGAGTGTTGATGAAACACAGAAATTGCATCGCGATTAAATACAACAGTCACCATGCGCACTTTCCTCCACAAGAGTAATGTCTCAAACATTCTACGATTCGATCGTTCCCTGGAAGACCAATAGTAGTTTCCGATGCACGTCTGGTGGCATTCCGTAATCTGTGGACTATTAGAGTGTTGATGAAGCACAGAAATTGCATCGGGATTGAATACAACTGTCACCATGTTCACTTTCTCCACGGAGCAATGTCTCAAACAGTCTACGCTTTGATCGTTCCCTGGAAGACCAGTAGTAGTTTCCGAAGCACATCTGGTGGCATTCTGTAATCTGTGGACTATCAGAGTGTTGATGAAACACAGAAATTGCATCGGGATTGTATACAACAGTCACTATGCGCACTTTCCTCCATGGCAGTAATGTCTGAAACAGTCTACGCTTTGATCGTTCCCTGGAAGACCAGTAGTAGTTTCCGATGCACATCTGGAGGCATTCTGTAATATGTGGACTATCAGAGTGTTGATGATACACAGAAATTGTATCGGGATTAAATACAACAGTGACCATGCGCACTTTCCTCCATAGGAGTAGTGTGTCAAACAGTCTACGCTTTGATCGTTCCCTGGCAGACCAGAAGTAGTTTCCGATGCACATCTGGAGGCATTCTGTAATCTGTGGACTATCTGAGTGTTGATGAAACACATTCATTGCATCGGTACTGAATACAACAGTCAAATTGCGCTCTTTCCTCCACGGGAGTAATGTCCCAACCAGTCTACGGTTTGATCGTTCCCTGGAAGACCATTAGTAGTTTCCGATGCACATCTGGATGCATTCTGTAATCTGTGGACCTTCAAAGTGTTGATGAAGCACAGAAATTGCATCGGGATTGAATACAACAGTCACCATGCAAACTTCCCTCCATGGGAGTAATGTCACAAACAGTCTACGCTTTGATCGTTCCCTGGAAGACCAGTAGTAGTTTCCTATGTACATCTGGAGGCATTCTGTAATCTGTGGACTATCAGAGTGTTGATGAAACACAGAAATTGCATCGGGATTAAATACAACAGTCACCATGCGCACTTTCCTCCATGTGAGTAATGTCTCTAACAGTCTACGCTTTGATCGTTCCCTGGAATACCAGTAGTAGTTTCCGATGCACATCTGGTTTCATTCTGTAATCTGTGGACTATCAGAGTGTTGATGAAACACAGAAATTGCATCGGGATTGTATACGACTGTCAGCATGCGCACTTTCTCCACGGGAGTAATGTCGCAAAGAGTTTACGCTTTGATCGTTCCCTGGAAGACCAGTAGTAGTTTCCTATGTACATCTGGAGGCATTCTGTAATCTGTGGACTATCAGAGTGTTGATGAAACACAGAAATTGCATCGGGACTGAATACAACATTCACCATGCCCACTTTCCTCGACGGGAGTAATGTCTCAAACAGTCTACGCTTTGATCGTTCCCTGGAAGACCAGTAGTACTTTCCGATGCACATCCGGTGGCATTCTGTAATCTGTGGACTATCAGAGTGTTGATGAAACACAGAAATTGCGTCGCGATTAAATACAACAGTCACCATGCGCACTTTCCTCCACAAGAGTAATGTCTCAAACATTCTACGGTTTGATCCTTCCCAGGATGACCAGTAGTAGTTTTCAATGCACATCTGGAACCATTGTGTAATCTGAGGACTATCAGAGTGTTGATGAAACACAGAAATTGCATCGGGATTGAATACTACAGTCACCATACGCACTTTCCTCCTTGGGAGTAATGTCTCAAACAGTCTACGCTTTGATCGTTCCCTGGAAGACCAGTAGTAGTTTCCGATGCACATCTGGAGGCATTCTGTAATCTGTGGACGATCAGAGTGTTGATGAAACACAGAAATTGCATCGGGACTGAATACAACATTCACCATGCTCACTTTCCTCGACGGGAGTAATTTCCCAAAGAGTTTACTCTTTGATATTTCCCTGGAAGACCAGTAGTAGTTTCCGAAGCACATCTGGTGGCATTCTGTAATCTGTGGACTATCAGAGTGTTGATGAAACACTGCAATTGCATCAGGATTGAATACAACAGTCACTATGCGCACTTCGTCCATGGGAGTAATGTCTCAAATAGTCTACGCTTTGATCGTTCCCTGGAAGACCAGTAGTAGTTTCCGATGCACATCCGGTGGCATTCTGTAATCTGTGGACTATCAGAGTGTTGATGAAACACAGAAATTGCATCGCGATTAAATACAACAGTCACCATGCGCACTTTCCTCCACAAGAGTAATGTCTCAAACATTCTACGATTCGATCG
The DNA here is from genome assembly GCF_023897955.1 of Schistocerca gregaria. Classification (NCBI taxonomy): domain Eukaryota; kingdom Metazoa; phylum Arthropoda; class Insecta; order Orthoptera; family Acrididae; genus Schistocerca; species Schistocerca gregaria. Next base: position 5,103,222 of record NC_064924.1, on the reverse strand, counting down.
TTCCCTGGAAGACCAATAGTAGTTTCCGATGCACGTCTGGTGGCATTCCGTAATCTGTGGACTATTAGAGTGTTGATGAACACAGAAATTGCATCGGGATTGAATACAACTGTCACCATGTTCACTTTCTCCACGGAGCAATGTCTTAAACAGTCTACGCTTTGATCGTTCCCTGGAAGACCAGTAGTAGTTTCCGAAGCACATCTGGTGGCATTCTGTAATCTGTGGACTATCAGAGTGTTGATGAAACACAGAAATTGCATCGGGATTGTACACAACAGTCACTATGCGTACTTTCCTCCATGGCAGTAATGTCTGAAACAGTCTACGCTTTGATCGTTCCCTGGAAGACCAGTAGTAGTTTCCGATGCACATCTGGAGGCATTCTGTAATATGTGGACTATCTGAGTGTTGATGAAACACATTAATTGCATCGGTACTGAATACAACAGTCAAATTGCGCTCTTTCCTCCACGGGAGTAATGTCCCAACCAGTCTACGGTTTGATCGTTCCCTGGAAGACCATTAGTAGTTTCCGATGCACATCTGGATGCATTCTGTAATCTGTGGACCTTCAAAGTGTTGATGAAGCACAGAAATTGCATCGGGATTGAATACAACAGTCACCATGCGCACTTCCCTCCATGGGAGTAATGTAACAAACAGTCTACGCTTTGATCGTTCCCTGGAAGACCAGTAGTAGTTTCTTATGTACATCTGGAGGCATTCTGTAATCTGTGGACTATCAGAGTGTTGATGAAACACAGAAATTGCATCGGGACTGAATACAACATTCACCATGCCCACTTTCCTCGACGGGAGTAATGTCTCAAACAGTCTACGCTTTGATCGTTCCCTGGAAGACCAGTAGTAGTTTCCGATGCACATCTGGTGGCATTCTGTAATCTGTGGACTATCAGAGTGTTGATGAAACACAGAAATTGCATCGGGATTGTATACGACTGTCACCATGCGCACTTTCTCCACGGGAGTAATGTCGCAAAGAGTTTACGCTTTGATCGTTCCCTGGAAGACCAGTAGTAGTTTCCGAAGCACATCTGGTGGCATTCTGTAATCTGTGGACTATCAGAGTGTTGATGAAACACAGAAATTGCATCGGTATTGAATACAACAGTCACTATGCGCACTTTCCTCCATGGGAGTAATGTCTCAAACAGTCTACGCTTTGATCGTTCCCTGGAAAACCAGTAGTACTTTCCGATGCACATCCGGTGGCATTCTGTAATCTGTGGACTATCAGAGTGTTGATGAAAAACAGAAATTGCGTCGCGATTAAATACAACAGTCACCATGCGCACTTTCCTCCACAAGAGTAATGTCTCAAACATTCTACGGTTTGATCCTTCCCAGGATGACCAGTAGTAGTTTTCAATGCACATCTGGAACCATTGTGTAATCTGAGGACTATCAGAGTGTTGATGAAACACAGAAATTGCATCGGGATGGAAAACAACATTCACCATGCTCACTTTCCTCGACGGGAGTAATTTCCCAAAGAGTTTACTCTTTGATATTTCCCTGGAAGACCAGTAGTAGTTTCCGAAGCACATCTGGTGGCATTCTGTAATCTGTGGACTATCAGAGTGTTGATGAAACACTGCAATTGCATCAGGATTGAATACAACAGTCACTATGCGCACTTCGTCCATGGGAGTAATGTCTCAAATAGTCTACGCTTTGATCGTTCCCTGGAAGACCAGTAGTAGTTTCCGATGCACATCCGGTGGCATTCTGTAATCTGTGGACTATCAGAGTGTTGATGAAACACAGAAATTGCATCGCGATTAAATACAACAGTCACCATGCGCACTTTCCTCCACAAGAGTAATGTCTCAAACATTCTACGCTTTGATCCTTCCCTGGATGACCAGTAGTAGTTTTCGATGCACATCTGGAGGCATTGTGTAATCTGAGGACTATCAGAGTGCTGCTGAAACACAGAAATTGCATCGGGATGGAAAACAAGAGTCACCATGCGCACTTTCCTCCATGGGAGTAATGTCTCAAAGAGTCTACGCTTTGATCGTTAACACGAAGACCAGTAGTAGTTTCCGATGTACATCTGGAGGCATTCTGTAATCTATGGACTATCAGAGTGTTGATGATACACAGAAATTGCATCGGGATTGAATACGACAGTCACCATGCCCACTTTAATCCACGGGAGTAATGTCTCAAAAAGTCTACGCTTTGATCGTTTCCTGGAAGGCCAGTAGTAGTTTCCGATGCACACCTGGATGCATTCTGTAATCTGTGGAAATTCAAAGTGTTGATGAAGCACAGAAATTGCATCGGGATTGAATACAACAGTCACCATTCGCACTTCCCTCGATGTTAGTAATGTCTCAAACAGTCTACGCTTTGATCGTTCCCTGGAAGACCAGTAGTAGTTTCCGAAGCACATCTGGTGGCATTCTGTAATCTGTGGACTATCAGAGTGTTGATGAAACACAGAAATTGCATCGGGATTGTATACAACAGTCACTATGCGCACTTTCCTCCATGGCAGTAATGTCTGAAACAGTCTACGCTTTGATCGTTCCCTGGAAGACCAGTAGTAGTTTCCGATGCACATCTGGAGGCATTCTGTAATCTGTGGACTATCAGAGTGTTGATGATACACAGAAATTGCATCGGGATTAAATACAACAGTGACTATGCGCACTTACCTCCATAGGAGTAGTGTGTCAAACAGTCTACGCTTTGATCGTTCCCTGGCAGACCAGAAGTAGATTCCGATGCTAATCTGGAGGCATTCTGTAATCTGTGGACTATCTGAGTGTTGATGAAACACAGAAATTGCATCGGTACTGAATACAACAGTCAAAATGCGCTCTTTCCTCCACGGGAGTAATGTCCCAACCAGTCTACGGTTTGATCGTTCCCTGGAAGACCATTAGTAGTTTCCGATGCACATCTGGATGCATTCTGTAATCTTTGGACCTTCAAAGTGTTGATGAAGCACAGAAATTGCATCGGGATTGAATACAACAGTCACCATGCGCACTTCCCTCCATGTTAGTAATGTCTCAAACAGTCTACGCTTTGATCGCTTCCTGGAAGACCAGTGGTAGTTTCCGATGCACATCTGGAATCATTCTGTAATCTGTGGACTATCAGAGTGTTGATTTAACACAGGGCATTGAAAAGGGATTAAATACAACAGTCACCATGCGCACTTTCCTCCATGTGAGTAATGTCTCTAACAGTCTACGCTTTGATCGTTCCCTGGAAGACCAGTAGTAGTTTCCGATGCACATCTGGTGGTATTCTGTAATCTGTGGACTATCAGAGTGTTGATGAAACACAGAAATTGCATCGGGATTGAATACAACTGTCACCATGCGCACATTCACCACGGGAGTAATGTCTCAAACAGTCTACGCTTTGATCGTTCCCTGCAAGACCAGTAGCAGTTTCGATGCACATCTGGGGGCATTCTGCAGTGTGTGGACTATCAGAGTGTTGATGAAACACAGAAATTGCATCGGGATTGAATACAACAGTCACCATGGCCTCTTTCCTCCATGTTAGTAATGTCTCAAACAGTCTACGCTTTGATCGTTCCCTGGAAGACCAGTGGTAGTTTCCGATTCAATCTGGAGGCATTCTGTAATCAGTGGACTATCAGAGTGTTGATGAAACACAGAAAATGCCTCGGGATTGAATACTACAGTCACCATGCGCACTCTCCTCCATGGCAGTAATGTCACAAACAGTCTACGATTTGATCGTTCCCAGGAAGACCAGTAGTAGTTTCCGATGCACATCTGGAGGCATTCTGTAATCTGGGGTGTATCTGAGTGTTGATGAATTACAGGAATTGCATCAGGATTGAATACAACAGTCACCATGCGCACCTTTCTCCATGGGAGTAATGTCTCAAAGAGTTTTTGCTTTGATCGTTCCCTGGAAGACCAGTAGTAGTTTCCGATGCACATATGGAGGCATTCTGTAATCTGTGGACTATCAGAGTGTTGATGAAACACTGAAATAGCATCGGGATTGAATACAACAGTCACCATGAGCATTTTCCTCCATGGGAGTAATGTCTCAAACAGGCTACACTTTGATCGTTCCCTGGAAGACCAGAAGTAGTTTAAGATGCACATCTGGAGGCATTCTGTAATCTGTGGACTATCAGAGTGTTTATGAAACACAGAAATTGCATCGGGATTGAATACAACAGTCACCATGCTCACTTTCCTCCATGTGAGTAATGCTTCAAATAGTCTACGCTTTGATCGTTCCCAGGAAGACCAGTAGTAGTTTCCGATGCACATCTGGTGGCATTCTGTAATCTGTGGACTATCAGAGTGTTGATGAAACACAGAAATTGCATCGGGCCTGAATACAACAGTCACCATGCGCAGTTTCCTCCACGGGAGTAATGTCTCAAACAGTCTACGCTTTGATCGTTCCCTGGAAGACCAGTAGCAGTTTCCGATGCACATCTGGTGGCATTCTGTAATCTGTGGACTATCCGAGTGTTGATGAAACACATAAATTGCATCGGGATTGAATACAACAGTCACCATGCGCACTTTCCTCCATGGGAGTAATGTCTCAAACATTCTACGCTTTGATCGTTCCCTGGAAGACCAGTAGTAGTTTCCGATGCACGTCTGGTGGCATTCTGTAATCTGTGGACTATCAGAGTGTTGATGAAACACAGAAATTGCATCGGGATAGAATACAACAGTCACCATGCGCACTTTATCCACGGGAGTAATGTCTCAAACAGTCCAATTTTTGATCGTTCCCTGGAAGACCAGTAGTAGCTTCCGATGAACATCTGGTGGCATTCTGTAATCTGTGGACTATCAGAGTGTTGTTGAAACATAGAAATTGCATCGGGATTGAATACAACAGTCACTATGCGCACTTTCCTCCACAGGAGTAGTGTCTCAAACAGTCTACGCTTTGATCCTTCCCTGGAAGACCAGTAGTAGTTTCCGATGCACATCTGGTGGCTTTCTGTAATCTGTGGACTACCAGAGTGTTGATGAAACACAGAAATTGCACCGGGATCGAATACAACAGTCACCATGCACACTTTCCCTCAGGGGAGTAATGTCTCAAATAGTCTACGCTCTGATCGTTCCCTGGAAGACCAGTAGTAGTTTCCGATGCACATCTTTAAGGATTCTGTAATCTGTGGACTATCAGTGTGTTGATGAAACACAGAAATTGCATCGGGATTGAATACAACTTTCACCATACGCACTTGCCTCCATGTTAGTAGTGTCTCAAACAGTCTACGCTTTGATCGTTCCCTGGAAGACCAGTGGTAGTTTCCGATGCACATCTGGAGGCATTCTGTAATCTGTGGACTATCAGAGTGTTGATGAAACACAGATATTGCATCGGGATTTTATACAACAGTCTCCATTAGCACTTTCCTCCATGGGAGTAATGTTTCAAAGAGTCTACGCTTTGATCGTTCCCTGAAAGACCAGAAGTAGTATCCGATGGACATCTGGAGGCATTCTGTAATCTGTGGACTATCAGAGTGTTGATGAAACACAGAAAATGCATCGGGATTGAATACAACAGTCACCATGCGCACTTTCCTCCATGGGAGTAATGTCTCAAACAGTCTACGCTTTGATCGTTCCTAGGAAGACCAGTAGTAGTTTCCGATGCACATCTGGAGGCATTCTGTATTCTGTGGACTATCAGAGTGTTGATGAAACACAGAAATTGCATCGGGACTGAATACAACAGTCACCATGCGCACTTTCCTCCACGGGAGTAATGTCTCAAACAGTCTACGCTTTGATCGTTTCCTGGAAGACCAGCAGTAGTTTCCGATGCCCATCTGGTGGCATTCTGTAATCTGTGGTATATCAGAGTGTTGATGAACCACACAAAATTTCATCGGGATTTAATACAACAGTCACCATGCGCACTTTCTCCACGGGAGTAATGACTCAAACAGTCTACGCTTTGATCGTTCCCTGAAAGACCAGAAGTTGTATCCGATGGACATCTGGAGGCATTCTGTAATCTGTGGACTATCAGAGTGTTGATGAAACACAGAAAATGCATCCGGATTGAATATAACAGTCACCATGCGCACTTTCCTCCATGGGAGTAATGTCTCAAACAGTCTACGCTTTGATCGTTCCTAGGAAGACCAGTAGTAGTTTCCGATGCACATCTGGAGGCATTCTGTATTCTGTGGACTATCAGAGTGTTGATGAAACACAGAAATTGCATCGGGACTGAATACAACAGTCACCATGCGCACTTTCCTCCACGGGAGTAATGTCTCTACCAGTCTACGCTTTGATCGTTTCCTGGAAGACCAGTAGTAGTTTCCGATGCACATCTGGTGGCATTCTGTAATCTGTGGTATATCAGAGTGTTGATGAACCACACAAAATTTCATCGGGATGTAATACAACAGTCACCATCCTCACCTTCTCCAGGGGAGTAATGTCTCAAAAAGTCTACGCTTTGATCGTTCCCTTGAAGACCAGTAGTAGTTTCCGATGAAGGTCTGGTGGCATTCTGTAATCTGTGGACTATCAGAGTGTTGATGAAACACAGAAATTGCATCGGGATTGAATACAACAGTCACTATGCGCACTTTCCTCCACAGGAGCAATGTTCCAAACAATCTACGCTTTGATCGTTCCCTGTAAGACCAGTAGTAGTTTCCGATGCACAACCGGATGATATTCTGTAATATGTGGACTATCAGAGTGTTGACGAAACACAGAAATTGCATTAGGATTGAATTCAACAGTCATCATGCGCACTTTCCCTCCCGGGAGTAATGTCTCAAATAGTGTACGCTTTGATCGTTTCCTCGAAGTCCAGTTGTAGTTTCCGATGCACATCTGGAGGCATTCTGAAATCTGTGGACTAACGGAGTGCTGATGAATCACAGAAATTGCATCGGGATTGAATACAACAGTCACCATGCGCACTTCCCTCCATGGGAGTAATGTCTCAAAGTGTCTACGCCTTGATCGTTCCCTGGAAGACCTGAAGTAGATTCCGATGCACATCTGGTGTCATTCTGTAATCTGTGGACTATCAGAGTGTTGATGGAACACAGAAATTGCATCGGTATTGAATACAACAGTCACCATGCGCACTTTCCTCCACAGGAGTAATGTCTCAAACAATCTACGATTTGATCGTTCCCTGGAAGGCCAGTAGTAGTTTCCGATGCACATCCGGTGGCATTCTGTTATCTGTGGACTATCAGAGTGTTGATGAAACACAGAAATTGCATCGCGATTAAATACAACAGTCACCATGCGCACTTTCCTCCACAAGAGTAATGTCTCAAACATTCTACGCTTTGATCCTTCCCAGGATGACCAGTAGTAGTTTTCGATGCACATCTGGAGGCATTGTGTAATCTGAGGACTATCAGAGTGTTGATGAAACACAGAAATTGCATCGGGATGGAAAACAACAGTCACCATGCGCACTTTCCTCCATGGGAGTAATGTCTCAAACAGTCTACGCTTTGATCGTTCCCTCGAAGACCAGTAGTAGTTTCCGATGTACATCTGGAGGCATTCTGTAATCTGTGGACTATCAGAGTGTTGATGAAACACAGAAATTGCATCTCGATTGAATACTACAGTCACCATACGCACTTTCCTCCTTGGGAGTAATGTCTCAAACAGTCTACGCTTTGATCGTTTCCTGGAAGACCAGTAGTAGTTTCCGATGCACATCTGGAGGCATTCTGTAATCTGTGGACGATCAGAGTGTTGATGAAACACAGAAATTGCATCGGGACTGAATACAACATTCACCATGCCCACTTTCCTCGACGGGAGTAATTTCCCAAAGAGTTTACTCTTTGATATTTCCCTGGAAGACCAGTAGTAGTTTCCGAAGCACATCTGGTGGCATTCTGTAATCTGTGGACTATCAGAGTGTTGATGAAACACTGAAATTGCATCAGGATTGAATACAAGAGTCACTATGCGCACTTCGTCCATGGGAGTAATGTCTCAAATAGTCTACGCTTTGATCGTTCCCTGGAAGACCAGTAGTAGTTTCCGATGCACATCCGGTGGCATTCTGTAATCTGTGGACTATCAGAGTGTTGATGAAACACAGAAATTGCATCGCGATTAAATACAACAGTCACCATGCGCACTTTCCTCCACAAGAGTAATGTCTCAAACATTCTACGCTTTGATCCTTCCCTGGATGACCAGTAGTAGTTTTCGATGCCCATCTGGAGGCATTGTGTAATCTGAGGACTATCTGAGTGTTGATGAAACACAGAAATTGCATCGGGATGGAAAACAAGAGTCACCATGCGCACTTTCCTCCATGGGAGTAGTGTCTCAAACAGTCTACGCTTTGATCGTTCCCTCGAAGACCAGTAGTAGTTTCCGATGTACATCTGGAGGCATTCTGTAATCTGTGGACTATCAGAGTGTTGATGAAAAACAGAAATTGCATCGGGACTGAATACAACATTCACCATGCCCACTTTCCTCGACGGGAGTAATTTCCCAAAGAGTTTACTCTTTGATATTTCCCTGGAAGACCAGTAGTAGTTTCCGAAGCACATCTGGTGGCATTCTGTAATCTGTGGACTATCAGAGTGTTGATGAAACACTGAAATTGCAACAGGATTGAATAAAACAGTCACTATGCGCACTTCGTCCATGGGAGTAATGTCTCAAATAGTCTACGCTTTGATCGTTCCCTGGAAGACCAGTAGTAGCTTCCGATGCACATCCGGTGGCATTCTGTAATCTGTGGACTATCAGAGTGTTGATGAAACACAGAAATTGCATCGCGATTAAATACAACAGTCACCATGCGCACTTTCCTCCACAAGAGTAATGTCTCAAACATTCTACGATTCGATCGTTCCCTGGAAGACCAATAGTAGTTTCCGATGCACGTCTGGTGGCATTCCGTAATCTGTGGACTATTAGAGTGTTGATGAAGCACAGAAATTGCATCGGGATTGAATACAACTGTCACCATGTTCACTTTCTCCACGGAGCAATGTCTCAAACAGTCTACGCTTTGATCGTTCCCTGGAAGACCAGTAGTAGTTTCCGAAGCACATCTGGTGGCATTCTGTAATCTGTGGACTATCAGAGTGTTGATGAAACACAGAAATTGCATCGGGATTGTATACGACTGTCACCATGCGCACTTTCTCCACGGGAGTAATGTCGCAAAGAGTTTACGCTTTGATCGTTCCCTGGAAGACCAGTAGTAGTTTCCGAAGCACATCTGGTGGCATTCTGTAATCTGTGGACTATCAGAGTGTTGATGAAACACAGAAATTGCATCGGTATTGAATACAACAGTCACTATGCGCACTTTCCTCCATGGGAGTAATATCTCAAACAGTCTACGCTTTGATCGTTCCCTGGAAGACCAGTAGTACTTTCCGATGCACATCCGGTGGCATTCTGTAATCTGTGGACTATCAGAGTGTTGATGAAACACAGAAATTGCGTCGCGATTAAATACAACAGTCACCATGCGCACTTTCCTCCACAAGAGTAATGTCTCAAACATTCTACGGTTTGATCCTTCCCAGGATGACCAGTAGTAGTTTTCAATGCACATCTGGAACCGTTGTGTAATCTGAGGACTATCAGAGTGTTGATGAAACACAGAAATTGCATCGGGATGGAAAACAACAGTCACCATGCGCACTTTCCTCCATGGGAGTAATGTCTCAAACAGTCTACGCTTTGATCGTTCCCTCGAAGACCAGTAGTAGTTTCCGATGTACATCTGGAGGCATTCTGTAATCTGTTGACTATCAGAGTGTTGATGAAACACAGAAATTGCATCGGGATTGAATACTACAGTCACCATACGCACTTTCCTCCTTGGGAGTAATGTCTCAAACAGTCTACGCTTTGATCGTTCCCTGGAAGACCAGTAGTAGTTTCCGATGCACATCTGGAGGCATTCTGTAATCTGTGGACGATCAGAGTGTTGATGAAACACAGAAATTGCATCGGGACTGAATACAACATTCACCATGCTCACTTTCCTCGACGGGAGTAATTTCCCAAAGAGTTTACTCTTTGATATTTCCCTGGAAGACCAGTAGTAGTTTGCGAAGCACATCTGGTGGCATTCTGTAATCTGTGGACTATCAGAGTGTTGATGAAACACTGCAATTGCATCAGGATTGAATACAACAGTCACTATGCGCACTTCGTCCATGGGAGTAATGTCTCAAATAGTCTACGCTTTGATCGTTCCCTGGAAGACCAGTAGTAGTTTCCGATGCACATCCGGTGGCATTCTGTAATCTGTGGACTATCAGAGTGTTGATGAAACACAGAAATTGCATCGCGATTAAATACAACAGTCACCATGCGCACTTTCCTCCACAAGAGTAATGTCTCAAACATTCTACGCTTTGATCCTTCCCTGGATGACCAGTAGTAGTTTTCGATGCACATCTGGAGGCATTGTGTAATCTGAGGACTATCAGAGTGCTGATGAAACACAGAAATTGCATCGGGATGGAAAACAAGAGTCACCATGCGCACTTTCCTCCATGGGAGTAATGTCTCAAAGAGTCTACGCTTTGATCGTTAACACGAAGACCAGTAGTAGTTTCCGATGTACATCTGGAGGCATTCTGTAATCTGTGGACTATCAGAGTGTTGATGAAACACAGAAATTGCATCGGGATTGAATACGACAGTCACCATGCCCACTTTAATCCACGGGAGTAATGTCTCAAATAGTCTACGCTTTAATCGTTCCCTGGAAGGCCAGTAGTAGTTTCCGATGCACACCTGGATGCATTCTGTAATCTGTGGACCTTCAAAGTGTTGATGAAACACAGAAATTGCTTCGGGATTGAATACAACAGTCACCATGCGCACTTTCCTCCATGTTAGTAATGTCTCAAACAGTCTACCTTTAGATCGTTCCCTGGAAGACCAGTGGTACTTTCCGATTCAATCTGGAGGCATTCTGTAATCTGTGGACTATCAGAGTGTTGATGATACACAGAAATTGCATCGGGATTGAATACAACAGTGACCATGCGCACTTTCCTCCATGGGAGTAGTGTGTCAAACAGTCTACGCTTTGATCGTTCCCTGGCAGACCAGAAGTAGTTTCTGATGCACATCTGGAGGCATTCTGTAATCTGCGGACTATCAGAGTGTTGATGAATCACAGAAATTGCATCGGTACTGAATACAACAGTCAAAATGCGCTCTTTAATCCACGGGAGTAATGTCATAAACAGTCTACGGTTTGATCGTTCCCTGGAAGACCAGTTGTAGTTTCCGATGCACATCTGGATACATTCTGTAATCTGTGGAAATTCAAAGTGTTGATGAAGCACAGAAATTGCATCGGGATTGAATACAACAGTCACCATTCGCACTTCCCTCGATGTTAGTAATGTCTCAAACAGTCTACGCTTTGATCGTTTCCTGGAATACCAGTGGTAGTTTCCGATGCACATCAGGAGGCATTCTGTAATCTGTGGACTATCAGAGTGTTGATTTAACACAGGGCATTGCATCGGGATTAAATACAACAGTCACCATGCGCACTTTCCTCCATGGGAGTAATGTCTCTAACAGTCTACGATTCGATCGTTCCCTGGCAGACCAATAGTAGTTTCCGATGCACGTCTGGTGGCATTCTGTAATCTGTGGACTATTAGAGTGTTGATGAAGCACAGAAATTGCATCGGGATTGAATACAACTGTCGCCATGTTCACTTTCTCCACGGAGCAATGTCTCAAACAGTCTACGCTTTGATCGTTCCCTGGAAGACCAGTAGTAGTTTCCGAAGCACATCTGGTGGCATTCTGTAATCTGTGGACTATCAGAGTGTTGATGAAACACAGAAATTGCATCGGGATTGTATACAACAGTCACTATGCGCACTTTCCTCCATGGCAGTAATGTCTGAAACAGTCTACGCTTTGATCGTTCCCTGGAAGACCAGTAGTAGTTTCCGATGCACATCTGGAGGCATTCTGTAATCTGTGGACTATCAGAGTGTTGATGATACACAGAAATTGCATCGGGATTAAATACAACAGTGACCATGCGCACTTACCTCCATAGGAGTAGTGTGTCAAACAGTCTACGCTTTGATCGTTCCCTGGCAGACCAGAAGTAGTTTCCGATGCTCATCTGGAGGCATTCTGTAATCTGTGGACTATCTGAGTGTTGATGAAACACAGAAATTGCATCGGTACTGAATACAACAGTCAAAATGCGCTCTTTCCTCCACGGGAGTAATGTCCCAACCAGTCTACGGTTTGATCGTTCCCTGGAAGACCATTAGTAGTTTCCGATGCACATCTGGATGCATTCTGTAATCTGTGGACCTTCAAAGTGTTGATGAAGCACAGAAATTGCATCGGGATTGAATACAACAGTCACCATGCGCACTTCCCTCCATGTTAGTAATGTCTCAAACAGTCTACGCTTTGATCGTTTCCTGGAAGACCAGTGGTAGTTTCCGATGCACATCTGGAATCATTCTGTAATCTGTGGACTATCAGAGTGTTGATTTAACACAGGGCATTGAAAAGGGATTAAATACAACAGTCACCATGCGCACTTTCCTCCATGTGAGTAATGTCTCTAACAGTCTACGCTTTGATCGTTCCCTGGAAGACCAGTAGTAGTTTCCGATGCACATCTGGTGGCATTCTGTAATCTGTGGATTATCAGAGTGTTGATGAAACACAGAAATTGCATCGGGATTGAATACAACTGTCACCATGCGCACATTCACCACGGGAGTAATGTCTCAAACAGTCTACGCTTTGATCGTTCCCTGGAAGACCAGTAGCAGTTTCGATGCACATCTGGGGGCATTCCGCAGTGTGTGGACTATCAGAGTGTTGATGAAACACAGAAATTGCATCGGGATTGAATACAACAGTCACCATGGCCTCTTTCCTCCATGTTAGTAATGTCTCAAACAGTCTACGCTTTGATCGTTCCCTGGAAGACCAGTGGTAGTTTCCGATTCAATCTGGAGGCATTCTGTAATCAGTGGACTATCAGAGTGTTGATGAAACACAGAAAATGCCTCGGGATTGAATACTAGAGTCACCATGCGCACTCTCCTCCATGGCAGTAATGTCACAAACAGTCTACGATTTGATCGTTCCCAGGAAGACCAGTAGTAGTTTCCGATGCACATCTGGAGGCATTCTGTAATCTGGGGTGTATCTGAGTGTTGATGAATTACAGGAATTGCATCGGGATTGAATACAACAGTCACCATGCGCACCTTTCTCCATGGGAGTAATGTCTCAAAGAGTTTTTGCTTTGATCGTTCCCTGGAAGACCAGTAGTAGTTTCCGATGCACATATGGAGGCATTCTGTAATCTGTGGACTATCAGAGTGTTGATGAAACACTGAAATAGCATCGGGATTGAATACAACAGTCACCATGAGCATTTTCCTCCATGGGAGTAATGTCTCAAACAGTCTACGCTTTGATCGTTCCCTGGAAGACCAGAAGTAGTTTAAGATGCACATCTGGAGGCATTCTGTAATCTGTGGACTATCAGAGTGTTTATGAAACACAGAAATTGCATCGGGATTGAATACAACAGTCACCATGTTCACTTTCCTCCATGTGAGTAATGCTTCAAATAGTCTACGCTTTGATCGTTCCCAGGAAGACCAGTAGTAGTTTCCGATGCACATCTGGTGGCATTCTGTAATCTGTGGACTATCAGAATGATGATGAAACACAGAAATTGCATCGGGCCTGAATACAACAGTCACCATGCGCAGTTTCCTCCACGGGAGTAATGTCTCAAACAGTCTACGCTTTGATCGTTCCCTGGAAGACCAGTAGCAGTTTCCGATGCACATCTGGTGGCATTCTGTAATCTGTGGACTATCAGAGTGTTGATGAAACACATAAATTGCATCGGGATTGAATACAACAGTCACCATGCGCACTTTCCTCCACGGGAGTAATGTCTCAAACATTCTACGCTTTGATCGTTCCCTGGAAGACCAGTAGTAGTTTCCGATGCACGTCTGGTGGCATTCTGTAATCTGTGGACTATCAGAGTGTTGATGAAACACAGAAATTGCATCGGGATAGAATACAACAGTCACCATGCGCACTTTATCCACGGGAGTAATGTCTCAAACAGTCTAATTTTTTATCGTTCCCTGGAAGACCAGTAGTAGCTTCCGATGAACATCTGGTGGCATTCTGTAATCTGTGGACTATCAGAGTGTTGTTGAAACATAGAAATTGCATCGGGATTGAATACAACAGTCACTATGCGCACTTTCCTCCACAGGAGTAGTGTCTCAAACAGTCTACGCTTTGATCCTTCCCTGGAAGACCAGTAGTAGTTTCCGATGCACATCTGGTGGCATTCTGTAATCTGTGGACTACCAGAGTGTTGATGAAACACAGAAATTGCACCGGGATCGAATACAACAGTCACCATGCACACTTTCCCTCAGGGGAGTAATGTCTCAAATAGTCTACGCTCTGATCGTTCCCTGGAAGACCAGTAGTAGTTTCCGATGCACATCTGGAAGGATTCTGTAATCTGTGGACAATCAGTGTGTTGATGAAACACAGAAATTGCATGGGGATTGAATACAACTTTCACCATACGCACTTGCCTCCATGTTAGTAGTGTCTCAAACAGTCTACGCTTTGATCGTTCCCTGGAAGACCAGTGGTAGTTTCCGATGCACATCTGGAGGCATTCTGTAATCTGTGGACTATCAGAGTGTTGATGAAACACAGATATTGCATCGGGATTTTATACAACAGTCACCATTAGCACTTTCCTCCATGGGAGTAATGTTTCAAAGAGTCTACGCTTTGATCGTTCCCTGAAAGACCAGAAGTAGTATCCGATGGACATCTGGAGGCATTCTGTAATCTGTGGACTATCAGAGTGTTGATGAAACACAGAAAATGCATCGGGATTGAATACAACAGTCACCATGCGCACTTTCCTCCATGGGAGTAATGTCTCAAACAGTCTACGCTTTGATCGTTCCTAGGAAGGCCAGTAGTAGTTTCCGATGCACATCTGGAGGCATTCTGTATTCTGTGGACTATCAGAGTGTTGATGAAACACAGAAATTGCATCGGGACTGAATACAACAGTCACCATGCGCACTTTCCTCCACGGGAGTAATGTCTCAAACAGTCTACGCTTTGATCGTTTCCTGGAAGACCAGTAGTAGTTTCCGATGCACATCTGGTAGCATTCTGTAATCTGTGGATTATCAGGGTGTTGGTGAAACACAGAAATTGCATCGGGATTGAATACAACAGTCACTATGCGCACTTTCCTCCACAGGAGCAATGTTCCAAACAATCTACGCTTTGATCGTTCCCTGTAAGACCAGTAGTAGTTTCCGATGCACAACCGGATGATATTCTGTAATCTGTGGACTATCAGAGTGTTGACGAAACACAGAAATTGCATTAGGATTGAATTCAACAGTCATCATGCGCACATTCCCTCCCGGGAGTAATGTCTCAAATAGTGTACGCTTTGATCGTTTCCTCGAAGTCCAGTTGTAGTTTCCGATGCACATCTGGAGGCATTCTGAAATCTGTGGACTAACGGAGTGCTGATGAATCACAGAAATTGCATCGGGATTGAATACAACAGTCACCATGCGCACTTTCCTCCATGGGAGTAATGTCTCAAAGTGTCTACGACTTGATCGTTCCCTGGAAGACCTGAAGTAGATTCCGATGCACATCTGGTGTCATTCTGTAATCTGTGGACTATCAGAGTGTTGATGGAACACAGAAATTGCATCGGTATTGAATACAACAGTCACCATGCGCACTTTCCTCCACAGGAGTAATGTCTCAAACAATCTACGATTTGATCGTTCCCTGGAAGTCCAGTAGTAGTTTCCGATGCACATCTGGTGGCATTCTGTAATGTGTGGACTATCAGAGTGTTGATGAACCACAGAAATTGCATCGGGATTGAATACAACAGTCACCATGAGCACTATCCTATACGGGAGTAGTGTCTCAAACAGTCTACGCTTTGATCGTTCCCAGGAAGACCAGTAGAAGTTTCCGATGCACAACTGGTTGCTTTCTGTAACGTGTGGACTATCAGAGTGTGGATGACACACAGAAATTGCATCGGGATTGAATACAACAGTCACCATGCGCACTTTCCTCCACGGGAGTAAGGTCCCAAACGGTCTACGCTTTGATCGTTCCCTAAAATGCCAGTAGTAGTTTCCGATGCACGTCTGGTGGAATTCTGTAATCTGTGGACTATCAGAGTGTTGATGAAACACAGAAATTGCATCGGGATTGAATACAACAGTCACCATGCGCACTTTCCTCCACGGGAGGTATGTCTCAAACAGTCTACGCTTTGATCGTTCCCTGGATGACCAGTAGTAGTTTCCGATGCACATCTGGTAGCATTCTGTAATCTGTGGATTATCAGGGTGTTGGTGAAACACAGAAATTGCATCGGGATTGAATACAACAGTCACCATCCGCACTTTCCTCCACAAAAGTAATGTCTCAAACAGTCTACGCTTTAATCGTTCCCTGGAAGACCAGTAGTAGTTTCCGATGCACATCTGGTAGCATTCTGTAATCTGTGGACTATCAGAGTGTTGATGAAACACAGAAATTGCATCGGAATTGAATACAACTGTCACCATGCGCACTTTCCTCCATGGGAGTAGTGTCTCAACAGTCTACGCTTTGATCGTTCCCTGGAAGACCAGATGTAGTTTCCGATGCACATCCAGAGGCATTCCGTAATCTGTGGACTATCAGAGTGTTGATGAAACACAGAAATTGCTTCGGGATTGAATACAACAGTCACCATGCGCACTTTTCTGCAAGGGAGTAATGTCTCAAACAGTCTACGCTTTGATCGTTCCCTAGAAGACCAGTAGTAGTTTCCGATGCACATCTGGAGGCATTCTGAAATCTGTGGACTATCTGAGTGTTGATGAATCACAGAAATTGTATCGGGATTGAATACAACAGTCACCAAGCGCACTTTACTCCAATGGAGTAATGCCTCAAACAGTCTACGCTTTGATCGTTCCTTGGGAGACCAGTAGTAGTTTCCGACGCCCATCTGGAGGCATTCTGTAATCTGTGGTCTATCAGAGTGTTGATGAAACACAGAAATTGCATAGGGATTGAATACAACATTCACCATGCGCACTTTCCTCCATGGGAGGAATGTCTCAAACAGTCTACGCTTCGATCGTGCCCTGGAAGACTAGAAGTAGATTCCGATGCTCATCTGGGGGCATTCTGTAATGTGTGGACTATCAGAGTGTTGATGGAACACATAAATGGCATCGGGATTGAATACAACAGACACCATGCTCACTTTCCTCCACAGGAGTAATGTCTCAAACAGTCTGCGATTTGATCGTTCCCTGGAAGACCAGTAGTAGTTTCCGATGCACATCTGGCGGCATTCTGTAATGTGTGGACTATCAGCGTGTTGATGGAACACAGAAATTGCATCGGGATTGAATACAACAGACACCATACGCACTTTCCTCCACGGGAGTAATGTCTCAAACAGTCTACGATTTGATCGTTCCCAGGAAGACCAGTAGAAGTTTCCGATGCACATTTGGTGGCTTTCTGTAACGTGTGGACTATCAGAGTGTTGATGACACACAGAAATTGAATCGGGATTGAATACAACAGTCACCATGCGCACTTTCCTCCACGGGAGAAAGGTCCCAAACGGTCTACGCTTTGATCGTTCCCTGGAAGGCCAGTAGTAGTTTCCGATGCACGTCTGGTGGAATTCTGTAATCTGTGGACTATCAGAGTGTTGATGAAACACAGAATTTGCATCGGGATTGAATACAACAGTCACCATGCGCACTTTCCTCCACGGGAGGTGTGTCTGAAACAGTCTACGCTTTGATCGTTCCCTGGAAGACCAGTAGTAGTTTCCGATGCACATCTGGTGGCATTCTGTAATGTGTGGACTATCAGAGTGTTGATGAACCACAGAAATTGCATCGGGATTGAATACAACAGTCACCATGAGCACTATCCTATACGGGAGTAGTGTCTCAAACAGTCTACGCTTTGATCGTTCCCAGGAAGACCAGTAGAAGTTTCCGATGCACATCTGGTTGCTTTCTGTAACGTGTGGACTATCAGAGTGTGGATGACACACAGAAATTGCATCGGGATTGAATACAACAGTCACCATGCGCACTTTCCTTAACGGGAGTAAGGTCCCAAACGGTCTACGCTTTGATCGTTCCCTGGAATGCCAGTAGTAGTTTCCGATGCACGTCTGATGGAATTCTGTAATCTGTGGACTATCAGAGTGTTGATGAAACACAGAAATTGCATCGGGATTGAATACAACAGTCACCATGCGCACTTTCCTCCACGGGAGGTATGTCTCAAACAGTCTACGCTTTGATCGTTCCCTGGAAGACCAGTAGTAGTTTCCGATGCACATCTGGTAGCATTCTGTAATCTGTGGATTATCAGGGTGTTGATGAAACACAGAAATTGCATCGGGATTGAATACAACAGTCACCATCCGCACTTTCCTCCACAAAAGTAATGTCTCAAACAGTCTACGCTTTAATCGTTCCCTGGAAGACCAGTAGTAGTTTCCGATGCACATCTGGTAGCATTCTGTAATCTGTGGACTATCAGAGTGTTGATGAAAGACAGAAATTGCATCGGGATTGAATACAACTGTCACCATGCGCACTTTCCTCCATGGGAGTAGTGTCTCAACAGTCTACGCTTTGATCGTTCCCTGGAAGACCAGATGTAGTTTCCGATGCACATCTAGAGGCATTCTGTAATCTGTGGACTATCAGAGTGTTGATGAAACACAGAAATTGCTTCGGGATTGAATACAACAGTCACCATGCGCACTTTTCTGCAAGGGAGTAATGTCTCAAACAGTCTACGCTTTGATCGTTCCCTAGAAGACCAGTAGTAGTTTCCGATGCACATATGGAGGCATTCTGAAATCTGTGGACTATCTGAGTGTTGATGAATCACAGAAATTGTATCGGGATTGAATACAACAGTCACCAAGCGCACTTTACTCCAATGGAGTAATGCCTCAAACAGTCTACGCTTTGATCGTTCTCTGGGAGACCAGTAGTAGTTTCCGACGCCCATCTGGAGGCATTCTGTAATCTGTGGTCTATCAGAGTGTTGATGAAACACAGAAATTGCATAGGGATTGAATACAACATTCACCATGCGCACTTTCCTCCATGGGAGGAATGTCTCAAACAGTCTACGCTTTGATCGTGCCCTGGAAGACTAGAAGTAGATTCCGATGCTCATCTGGGGGCATTCTGTAATATGTGGACTATCAGAGTGTTGATGGAACACAGAAATTGCATCGGGATTGAATACAACAGTCACCATGCGCACTTTCCACCATGGGAGTAATGTTTCAAATAGTCTACGCTTTGATCGTTCCCTGGAAGACAAGTAGTAGTTTCCGATGCACATCTGGATGCATTCGGTAATCTGTGGACCTTCTAAGTGTCGATGAAATACAGAAATTGCATAGGGATTTAATACAGCAGCCACCATGCGCACCTGCCTCCATGTTAGTAATGTCTCAAACAGTCTACGCTTTGATCGTTCCCTGGAAGACCAGTGGTAGTTTCCGATGCACATCTGGAGCCATTCTGTAATCTGTGGACTATCAGAGTGTTGATGAAACACAGAAATTGCATCGGGATTGAATACAACAGTCATCATGCGCACTTCCCTCCATGTTAGTAATGTCTCTAACAGTCTACGCTTGGATCGCTCCCAGGAAGACCAGTATTAGTTTCCGATGCTCATCTGGATTCATTCTGTAATCTGTGGACTATCAGAGTGTTGATGAAACACAGAAATTGCTTCGGGATTGAATACAAAAGTCACCATGCGCACTTTCCTCCGTGTTAGTAATGTCTCAAACAGTCTACGCTTTCATCGTTCCCTGGAAGTCCAGTGGTAGTTCCCAATGCACATCTGGAGGAATTCTGTAATCTGTGGACTACCAGAGTGTTGATGAAACACAGAAATTGCATCGGGATTAATACAACAGTCATCATGCGCACTTCCCTCCATGTTAGTAATGTCTCTAACAGTCTACGCTTGGATCGTTCCCAGGAAGACCAGTAGTAGTTTCCGATGCACATCTGGATTCATTCTGTAATCTGTGGACTATCAGAGTGTTGATGAAACACAGAAATTGCATCGGGATTGAATATGACAGTCACCATGCGCACTTCCCTCCACGGGAGGTATGTCTCAAACAGTCTACGCTTTGATCGTTCCCTGGAAGACCAGTAGTAGTTTCCGATGCTCATCTGGTGGCATTCTGTAATCTGTGGACTATCAGAGGGTTGATGAAACACAGATTTAGCATACAGATTAAATACAACAGTCACCATGCGCACTTTCCTCCACAGGAGTAATGTCTCAAACAGTCTACGCTTTGATCGTTCCCTGGAAGACCAGTAGTAGTTTACGATGCACATCTGGAGGCATTCTGTAATCTGTGGACTATCAGAGTGTTGATGAAACACAGAAATTGCATTGGGATTGAATACAACAGTCACCATGCTCACTTTCCTCAATGGGAGTAATGTCTCTAAGAGTGTACGCTTTGATCGTTCCCAGGAAGACCAGTAGTAGATACCGATGCACATCTGGAGGCATTCTCTAAACTGTGGAGTTTCAGAGTGTTGATGGAACACAGAAATTGCATCGGGATTGAATACAACATTCACCATGCGCACTTTCCTCCATGGGAGTTGTGTCTCAACAGTCTACGCTTTGATCGTTCCCTGGAAGACCAGATGTAGTTTCCGATGCACATCTAGAGGCATTCTGTAATCTGTGGACTATCAGAGTGTTGATGAAACACAGAAATTGCTTCGGGATTGAATACAACAGTCACCATGCGCACTTTTCTGCAAGGGAGTAATGTCTCAAACAGTCTACGCTTTGATCGTTCCATAGGAGACCAGTAGTAGTTTCCGATGCACATCTGGAGGCATTCTGAAATCTGTGGACTATCTGAGTGTTGATGAATCACAGAAATTGTATCGGGATTGAATACAACAGTCACCAAGCGCACTTTACTCCAATGGAGTAATGCCTCAAACAGTCTACGCTTTGATCGTTCCCTGGGAGACCAGTAGTAGTTTCCGACGCCCATCTGGAGGCATTCCGTAATCTGTGGTCTATCAGAGTGTTGATGAAACACAGAAATTGCATCGGGATTGAATACAACAGACACCATACGCACTTTCCTCCACGGGAGTAATGTCTCAAACAGTCTACGATTTGATCGTTCCCAGGAAGACCAGTAGAAGTTTCCGATGTACATTTGGTGGCTTTCTGTAACGTGTGGACTATCAGAGTGTTGATGACACACAGAAATTGCATCGGGATTGAATACAACAGTCACTATGCGCATTTTCCTCCACGGGAGTAAGGTCCCAAACGGTCTACGCTTTGATCGTTCCCTGGAAGGCCAGTAGTAGTTTCCGATGCACGTCTGGTGGAATTCTGTAATCTGTGGACTATCAGAGTGTTGATGAAACACAGAATTTGCATCGGGATTGAATACAACAGTCACCATCCGCACTTTCCTCCACAAAAGTAATGTCTCAAACAGTCTACGCTTTAATCGTTCCCTGGAAGACCAGAAGTAGTTTAAGATGCACATCTGGAGGCATTCTGTAATCTGTGGTCTATCAGAGTGTTGATGAAACACAGAAATTGCATCGGGATTGAATACAACAGTCACCATGCGCACTTTCCACCATGGGAGTATTGTTTCAAATAGTCTACGCTTTGATCGTTCCCTGGAAGACAAGTAGTAGTTTCCGATGCACATCTGGATGCATTCGGTAATCTGTGGACCTTCTAAGTGTCGATGAAATACCGAAATTGCATAGGGATTGAATACAGCAGCCACCATGCGCACTTGCCTCCATGTTAGTAATGTATCAAACAGTCTACGCTTTGATCGTTCCCTGGAAGACCAGTGGTAGTTTCCGATGCACATCTGGAGCCATTCTGTAATCTGTGGACTATCAGAGTGTTGATGAAACACAGAAATTGCATCGGGATTGAATACAACAGTCATCATGCGCACTTCCCTCCATGTTCGTAATGTCTCTAATAGTCTACGCTTGGATCGCTCCCAGGAAGACCAGTAGTAGTTTCCGATGCACATTTGGATTCATTCTGTAATCTGTGGACTATCAGAGTGTTGATTAAACACAGAAATTGCTTCGGGATTGAATACAAAAGTCACCATGCGCACTTTCCTCCGTGTTAGTAATGTCTCAAACAGTCTACGCTTTGATCGTTCCCTGGAAGTCCGGTGGTAGTTCCCAATGCACATCTGGATGAATTCTGTAATCTGTGGACTATCAGAGTGTTGATGAAACACAGAAATTGCATCGGGATTAAATAAAACAGTCATTATGCGCACTTCCCTCCATGTTAGTAATGTCTCTAACAGTCTAAGCTTGGATCGTTCCCAGGAAGACCAGTAGTAGTTTCCGATGCACATCTGGATTCATTCTGTAATCTGTGGACTATCAGAGTGTTGATGAAACACAGAAATTGCATCGGGATTGAATAAAACAGTCACCCTGCGCACTTTCCTCCACGGGAGGTATGTCTCAAACGGTCTACGCTTTGATCGTTCCCTGGAAGACCAGTAGTAGTTTCCGATGCTAATCTGGTGGCATTCTGTAATCTGTGGACTATCAGAGGGTTGATGAAACACAGATATAGCATACAGATTAAATACAACAGTCACCATGCGCACTTTCCTCCACAGGAGTAATGTCTCAAACAGTCTACGCTTTGATCGTTCCCTGGAAGACAAGTAGTAGTTTACGATGCACATGTGGAGGCATTCTGTAATCTGTGGACTATCAGAGTATTGATGAAACACAGAAATTGGATTGGGATTGAATACAACAGTCACCATGCTCACTTTCCTCAATGGGAGTAATGTCTCTAAGAGTGTACGCTTTGATCGTTCCCAGGAAGACCAGTAGTAGATACCGATGCACATCTGGAGGCATTCTCTAAACTGTGGAGTTTCAGAGTGTGATGGAACACAGAAATTGCATCGGGATTGAATACAACAGTCAAAATGCGCACTTTCCTCCATGGGAGTAGTGTCTCAAACAGTCTACGTTTTGAACGTTCCCTGGAAGACCAGTAGTAGTTTCCGATGCACATCTGGAAGCATTCTGTAATCTGTGTACTATCAAAGTGTTGATGAAACACAGAAATTACATAGGGATTGAATACAACATTTACCATGAGTCCTTTCCTCCATGGGAGGAATGTCTTAAACAGTCTACGCTTTGATTGTTCCCTGCAAGACCAGAAGTAGATTCCGATTCACATCTGGGGGCATTCTGTAATATTTGGACTATAAGGGTGTTGATGGAACACAGAAATTGCATCGGGATTGAATACAACGGACATCATGCGCACTTTCCTCCACGGGAGTAATGTCTCAAACAGTCTACGCTTTGATCGTTCCCTGGAAGACCAGTAGTAGTTTCCGATGCACGTCTGGTGGAATTCTGTAATCTGTGGACTATCAGAGTGTTGATGAAATACAGAAATTGCATCGGGATGAATACAACAGTCACCATGCGCACTTTCCTCCACGGGAGGTATGTCTCAAACATCATATGCTTTGATCGTTCCCTGGAAGACCAGTAGTAGTTTCCGATGCACATCTGGTGGCATTCTGTAATCTGTGGACTATCAGAGTGTTGATGAAACACAGAGCTTGCATCGGGATTGAATACAACAGTCACCATGCGCACTTTCCTCCACGGGAGTAGTGTCTCAAACAGTCTACGCTTTGATCGTTCCCTCGAAGACTAGTAGTAGTTTGCGATGCACATCTGGTGGCATTCCTTAATCTGTGGACTATCAGAGTGTTGATGAAACACAGAAATTGCATCGGGATTGAATACAATAGTCAGCATGCGCACTTTCCTCCATGGGAGTAATGTCTCAAATAGTCTACGCTTTGATCGTTCCCTGGAAGACAAGTAGTAGTTTCTGATGCACATCTGGATGCATTCGGTAATCTGTGCACCTTCTAACTATTGATGATATACAGAAATTGCACCGGGATTGAATACAGCAGTCACCATGCGCACTTGCCTCCATATTAGTAATGTCTCAAACAGTCTACGCTTTGATCGTTCCCTGGAAGACCAGTGGTAGTTTCCGATGCACATCTGGAGGCATTCTGTAATCTGTGGACTATCAGAGTGCTGATGAAACACAGAAATTGCATCGGGATTGAATACAACAGTCACCATACGCACCTTAATCCAAGGGAGTAATGTCTCAAAGAGTTTAGGCTCTGATCGTTCCCTGGAAGACCAGTAGTAGTTTCCGATGCACATCTGGAGGCATTCTGTAATCTGTGGACTATCAGAGTGTTGATGAAACACAGAAATTGCTTCGGGATTGAATACAAAAGTCACCATGCGCACTTTCCTCCATGTTAGTAATGTCTCAAACAGTGTACACTTTGATCGTTCCCTGGAAGTCCAGTGGTAGTTCCCAATGCACATCTGGAGGCATTCTGTAATCTGTGGACTATCAGAGTGTTGATGAAACACAGAAATTGCATCGGGATTGAATAAAACAGTCACCATGCGCACTTTCCTCCAGGGGAGTAATGTCTTATACAGTCCACCCTTTGATCGTTCCCTGGAAGACCAGTAGTAGTTTCCGATGCACATTTGGTGGCATTATGTAATCTGTGGACTATCAGAGTGTTGATGAAACACAGAAATTACATCGGGATTGAATAAAACAGTCACCATGCGCACTTTCCTCCACGGGAGGTATGTCTCAAACAGTCTACGCTTTGATCGTTACCTGGAAGACCAGTAGTAGTTTCCGATGCACATCTGATGGCATTCTGTTATCTGTGGACTATCAGAGTGCTGATGAAAAACAGAAATTGCATCGGGATTGAATACAACAATCACCATGCGCACTTTCATCCGGGGGAGTAATGTCTTAAACAGTCCACCTTTTGATCGTTCCCTGGAAGACCAGTAGTAGTTTCCGATGCACATCTGGTGGCATTCTGTAATCTGTGGACTATCAGAGTGTTGATGAAACACAGAAATTGCATCGGGATTGAATAAAACAGTGACCATGCGCACTTTCCTCCACGGGAGGTATGTCTCAAACAGTCTACGATTTGATCGTTACCTGGAAGACCCGTAGTAGTTTCCGAAGCACATCTGATGGCATTCTGTAATCTGTGTACTATCAGAGTGTTGATGAAACACAGAAATTGCATCGGGTTTGAATACAACAGTCACCATGCGCACTTCCCTCCATGGGAGTAATGTCTCAAATAGTCTACGCTTTGATCGTTCCCTGTTAGACATGTAGTAGTTTCCGATGCACATCTGGATGCATTCGGTAATCTGTGGGCCTTCTAAGTGTTGATGAAATACAGAAATTGCATCGGGATTGAATACAGCAGTCACCATGCGCACTTGCCTCCATGTTAGTAAGGTCTCAAACACTCTACGCTTTGATCGTTCCCTGGAAGACCAGTGGTGGTTTCCGATGCACATCTGGAGGCATTCTGTAATCTGTGGAGTATCAGAATGTTGATGAAACACAGAAATTGCATCGGGATTGAATACAACAGTCAGCATGCGCACTTTCCTCCACAGGAGGTATGTTTCAAACAGTCTACGGTTTGATCGTTCCCTGGAAGCCCAGTAGTAGTTTCCGATGCACATCTGGTGGCATTCTGTAATCTGTGGACTATCACAGTGTTGATGAAACACAGAAATTGCATCGGGATTGAATACAACAGTCACCATGCGCACTTTCCTCCACGGGAGTAAGGTCCCAAACGCTCTAGGCTTTGATCGTTCCCTGGAAGACCAGTAGTAGTTTCCGATGCAGATCTGGTGGCATTCTGTAATCTGTTTACTATCAGAGTGTTGATGAAACACAGAGATTGCATCGGGATTGAATACAACAGTCACCATGCGCAGTTTCCAACATGGGAGTAATGCCTCTAAGAGTTTACGCTTTGATCGATCCCAGGGAGACCAGTAGTAGATACCGATGCACATCTGGAGGCATTCTGTAAACTGTGGAGTTTCAGAGTGTTGATGAAACACAGAAATTGCATCGGGATTGAATACAACAGTCACCATGCGCACTTTCATCCATGGGAGTAGTGTCTCAAACAGGCTACGTTTTGAACGTTCCCTGGAGGACCAGTAGTAGTTTCCGATGCACATCTGGAAGCATTCTGTAATCTGTGGACTATCAGAGTGTTGATGAAACACAGAAATTGCATCGGGATTGAATACAACAGTCAGCATGCGCACTTTCCTCCACGGGAGGTATGTCTCGAACAGTCTACGGTTTGATCGTTCCCTGGAAGACCAGTAGTAGTTTCCGATGCACATCTGGTGTCATTCTGTAATGTGTGGACTATCAGAGTGTTGATGACACACTGAAATTGCATCGGGATTGAATACAACAGTCACCATGCGCACTTTCCTCCATGGGAGTAATGTCTCAAATAGTCTACGCTTTGTTCGTTCCCTGGAAGACAAGTAGTAGTTTCCGATGCACATCTGGATGCATTCGGTAATCTGTGGACCTTCTAAGTGTTGATGAAATACAGAAATTGCATCGGGATGGAATACAGCAGTCACCATGCGCACTTGCCTCCATGTTAGTAATGTCTCAAACAGTCTACGCTTTGATCGTTCCCTGGAAGACCAGTGGTAGTTTCCGATGCACATCTGGAGGCATTCTGTAATCTGTGGAGTATCAGAGTGTTGATGATACACAGAAATTGCATCGGGATTGAATACAACAGTCACCATACGCACCTTAGTCCAAGGGAGTAATGTCTCAAAGAGTTTAGGCTTTGATCGTTCCCTGGAAGACCAGTAGTAGTTTCCGATGCACATTTGGAGGCATTCTGTAATCTGTGGACTATCAGTGTGTTGATGAAACACAGAAATTGCTTAGGGATTGAATACAAATGTCACCATGCGCACTTTCCTCCATGTTAGTAATGTCTCAAACAGTCTACGCTTTGATCGTTCCCTGGAAGTCCAGTGGTAGTTCCCAATGCACATCTGGAGGCATTCTGTAATCTGTGGACTATCCGAGTGTTGATGAAACACAGAAATTGCATCGGGATTGAATACAACAGTCACTATGCGCACTTTCCTCCACGGGAGGTATGTCTAAAACAGTATGCGCTTTGATCGTTATCTGGAAGACCCGTAGTAGTTTCCGATGCACATCTGATGGCATTCTGTTATCTGTGTACTATCAGAGTGTTGAAGAAACACAGAAATTGCATCGGGATTTAACTGAAAAGTCACCATGCGCATATTCCTCCAGGGGAGTTATGTCCTAAACAGTCCACCCTTTGATCGTTCCCTGGAAGACCAGTAGTAGTTTCCGATGCACATCTGGTGGTATTCTGCAATCTGTGGACTATCAGAGTGTTGTTGAAACACATAAATTGCATCGGGATTGAATAAAACAGTCACCATGCGCACTTTCCTAGACGGGAGGTATGTCTCAAACAGTCTACGATTTGATCGTTATCTGGAAGACCCGCAGTAGTTTCCGATGCACATCTGATGGCATTCTGTAATCTGTGTACTATCAGAGTGTTGATGAAACACAGAAATTGCATCGGGATAGAACTCAACAGTCACCATGCGCACATTCCTCCTGGGGAGTAATGTCTTAAACAGTCTACGCTTTGATCGTTCCCTGGAAGACCAGTAGCAGTTTCCGATGCTCATCTGGTGGCATTCTGTAATCTGTTGACTATCAGAGTGTTGATGGAACACAGAAATTGCAACGGGATTGTATACAACAGTCAGCATGCGCACTTTCCTCCACGGGAGGTATGTCTCAAACAGTCTACGGTTTGATCGTTCCCTGGAAGACCAGTAGTAGTTTCCGATGCACATCTGGCGGCATTCTGTAATCTGTGGACTATCAGAGTGTTGATGAAACGCAGAAATTGCATCGGGATTGAATACAACAGTCAACATGCGCAGTTTCCTCCACGGGAGTAAGGTCCCAGACGGTCTACGCTTCGATCGTTCCCTGGAAGACCAGTAGTAGTTTCCGATGCACGTCTGGTGGAATTCTGTAATCTGTGGACTATCAGAGTGTTGATGAAACACAGAAATTGCATCGGGATTGAATACAACAGTCAGCATGCGCACTTTCCTCCACGGGAGGTATGTCTCAAACAGTCTACGCTTTGGTCGTTCCCTGGAAGACCATTATTAGTTTCCGATGCACATCTGGTATAATTCTGTAATCTGTTTACTATCAGAGTGTTGATGAAACACAGAGATTGCATCGGGATTGAATACAACAGTCACCATGCGCACTTTCATCCATGTGAGTAGTGTCTCAAACAGTCTACGTTTTGAACGTTCCCTGGAAGACCAGTAGTAGTTTCCGATGCACATCTGGCAGCATTCTGTAATCTGTGGACTACCAGAGTGTTGATGAAACACAGAAATTGCATCGGGATTGAATACAACAGTCACCATGCGCAGTTTCCACCATGGGAGTAATGTCTCAAAGAGTTTACGCTTTGATCGATCCCTGGAGGACCAGTAGTAGTTTCCGATGCACATCTGGAGGTATTCTGTAATCTGTGGACTATCAAAGTGTTGATGAAACACAGAAATTGCATAGGGATTGAATACAACATTAACCATGCGCACTTTCCTCCATGGGAGGAATGTCTCAAACAGTCTACGCTTTGATCGTTCCCTGGGAGACCAGAAGTTTATTCCGATGCACATCTGGGGGCATTCTGTAATATGTGGACTATCAGAGTGTTGATGGAACACAGAAATTGCATCGGGATTGAATACAACAGACACCATGCGCACTTTCCTCCATGGGAGTAATGTCTCAAATAGTCTACGCTTTGATCGTTCCCTGGAAGACAAGTAGTAGTTTCCGATGCACATCTGGATGCATTCGGTAATCTGTGGACCTTCTAAGTGTTGATGAAATACAGAAATTGCATCGGGATTGAATACAGCAGTCACCATGCGCACTTGCCTCCATGTTAGTAATGTCTCAAACAGTCTACGCTTTGATCGTTCCCTGGAAGACCAGTGGTAGTTTCCGATGCAGATCTGGAGGCATTCTGTAATCTGTGGAGTATCAGAGTGTTGATGATACACAGAAATTGCATCGGGATTGAATACAACAGTCACCATACGCACCTTAGTCCAAGGGAGTAATGTCTCAAAGAGTTTAGGCTTTGATCGTTCCCTGGAATACCAGTAGTAGTTTCCGATGCACATCTGGTGGCATTCTGTAATCTGTGGACTATCAGAGTGTTGATGAAACACAGAAATTGCATCGGGATTGAATAAAACAGTGACCATGCGCACTTTCCTCCACGGGAGGTATGTCTCAAAAAGTCTACGATTTGATCGTTACCTGGAAGACCCGTAGTAGTTTCCGAAGCACATCTGATGGCATTCTGTAATCTGTGTACTATCAGAGTGTTGATGAAACACAGAAATTGCATCGGGATTGAATACAACAGTCACCATGCGCACTTTCCTCCATGGGAGTAATGTCTCAAATAGTCTACGCTTTGATCGTTCCCTGTTAGACAAGTAGTCGTTTCCGATGCACATCTGGATGCATTCGGTAATCTGTGGACCTTCTAAGTGTTGATGAAATACAGAAATTGCATCGGGATTGAATACAGCAGTCACCATGCGCACTTGCCTCCATGTTAGTAAGGTCTCAAACAGTCTACGCTTTGATCGTTCCCTGGAAGACCAGTGGTGGTTTCCGATGCACATCTGGAGGCATTCTGTAATCTGTGGAGTATCAGAATGTTGATGAAACACAGAAATTGCATCGGGATTGAATACAACAGTCAGCATGCGCACTTTCCTCCACGGGAGGTATGTTTCAAACAGTCTACGGTTTGATCGTTCCCTGGAAGCCCAGTAGTAGTTTCCGATGCACATCTGGTGGCATTCTGTAATCTGTGGACTATCACAGTGTTGATGAAACACAGAAATTGCATCGGGATTGAATACAACAGTCGCCATGCGCACTTTCCTCCACGGGAGTAAGGTCCCAAACGCTCTAGGCTTTGATCGTTCCCTGGAAGACCAGTAGTAGTTTCCGATGCAGATCTGGTGGCATTCTGTAATCTGTTTACTATCAGAGTGTTGATGAAACACAGAGATTGCATCGGGATTGAATACAACAGTAACCATGCGCAGTTTCCAACATGGGAGTAATGCCTCTAAGAGTTTACGCTTTGATCGATCCCAGGGAGACCAGTAGTAGATACCGATGCACATCTGGAGCCATTCTGTAAACTGTGGAGTTTCAGAGTGTTGATGAAACACAGAAATTGCATCGGGATTGAATACAACAGTCACCATGCGCACTTTCATCCATGGGGGTAGTGTCTCAAACAGGCTACGTTTTGAACGTTCCCTGGAGGACCAGTAGTAGTTTCCGATGCACATCTGGAAGCATTCTGTAATCTGTGGACTATCAGAGTGTTGATGAAACACAGAAATTGCATCGGGATTGAATACAACAGTCAGCATGCGCACTTTCCTCCACGGGAGGTATGTCTCAAACAGTCTACGGTTTGATCGTTCCCTGGAAGACCAGTAGTAGTTTCCGATGCACATCTGGTGTCATTCTGTAATGTGTGGACTATCAGAGTGTTGATGACACACTGAAATTGCATCGGGATTGAATACAACAGTCACCATGCGCACTTTCCTCCATGGGAGTAATGTCTCAAATAGTCTACGCTTTGTTCGTTCCCTGGAAGACAAGTAGTAGTTTCCGATGCACATCTGGATGCATTCGGTAATCTGTGGACCTTCCAAGTGTTGATGAAATACAGAAATTGCATCGGGATGGAATACAGCAGTCACCATGCGCACTTGCCTCCATGTTAGTAATGTCTCAAACAGTCTACGCTTTGATCGTTCCCTGGAAGACCAGTGGTAGTTTCCGATGCACATGTGGAGGCATTCTGTAATCTGTGGAGTATCAGAGTGTTGATGATACACAGATATTGCAGCGGGATTGAATACAACAGTCACCATACGCACCTTAGTCCAAGGGAGTAATGTCTCAAAGAGTTTAGGCTTTGATCGTTCCCTGGAAGACCAGTAGTAGTTACCGATGCACATTTGGAGGCATTCTGTAATCTGTGGACTATCAGAGTGTTGATGAAACACAGAAATTGCTTAGGGATTGAATACAAATGTCACCATGCGCACTTTCCTCCATGTTAGTAATGTCTCAAACAGTCTACGCATTGATCGTTCCCTGGAAGTCCAGTGGTAGTTCCCAATGCACATCTGGAGGCATTCTGTAATCTGTGGACTATCCGAGTGTTGATGAAACATAGAAATTGCATCGGGATTGAATACAACAGTCACCATGCGCACTTTCCTCCACGGGAGGTATGTCTAAAACAGTATGCGCTTTGATCGTTATCTGGAAGACCCGTAGTAGTTTCCGATGCACATCTGATGGCATTCTGTTATCTGTGTACTATCAGAGTGTTGAAGAAACACAGACATTGCATCGGGATTGAACTCAAAAGTCACCATGCGCACATTCCTCCAGGGGAGTTATGTCCTAAACAGTCCACCCTATGATCGTTCCCTGGAAGACCAGTAGTAGTTTCCGATGCACATCTGGTGGTATTCTGCAATCTGTGGACTATCAGAGTGTTGTTGAAACACATAAATTGCATCGGGATTGAATAAAACAGTCACCATGCGCACTTTCCTACACGGGAGGTATGTCTCAAACAGTCTACGATTTGATCGTTATCTGGAAGACCCGTAGTAGTTTCCGATGCACATCTGATGGCATTCTGTAATCTGTGTACTATCAGAGTGTTGATGAAACACAGAAATTGCATCGGGATAGAACTCAACAGTCACCATGCGCATATTCCTCCTGGGGAGTAATGTCTTAAACAGTCTACGCTTTGATCGTTCCCTGGAAGACCAGTAGCAGTTTCCGATGCTCATCTAATGCCATTCTGTAATCTGTTGACTATCAGAGTGTTGATGGAACACAGAAATTGCAACGGGATTGTATACAACAGTCAGCATGCGCACTTTCCTCCACGGGAGGTATGTCTCAAACAGTCTACGGTTTGATCGTTCCCTGGAAGACCAGTAGTAGTTTCCGATGCACATCTGGCGGCATTCTGTAATCTGTGGACTATCAGAGTGTTGATGAAACGCAGAAATTGCATCGGGATTGAATACAACAGTCAACATGCGCAGTTTCCTCCACGGGAGTAAGGTCCCAGACGGTCTACGCTTCGATCGTTCCCTGGAAGACCAGTAGTAGTTTCCGATGCACGTCTGGTGGAATTCTGTAATCTGTGGACTATCAGAGTGTTGATGAAACACAGAAATTGCATCGGGATTGAATACAACAGTCAGCATGCGCACTTTCCTCCACGGGAGGTATGTCTCAAACAGTCTACGCTTTGGTCGTTCCCTGGAAGACCATTATTAGTTTCCGATGCACATCTGGTATAATTCTGTAATCTGTTTACTATCAGAGTGTTGATGAAACACAGAGATTGCATCGGGATTGAATACAACAGTCACCATGCGCACTTTCATCCATGTGAGTAGTGTCTCAAACAGTCTACGTTTTGAACGTTCCCTGGAAGACCAGTAGTAGTTTCCGATGCACATCTGGCAGCATTCTGTAATCTGTGGACTACCAGAGTGTTGATGAAACACAGAAATTGCATCGGGATTGAATACAACAGTCACCATGCGCAGTTTCCACCATGGGAGTAATGTCTCAAAGAGTTTACGCTTTGATCGTTCCCTGGAGGACCAGTAGTAGTTTCCGATGCACATCTGGAGGTATTCTGTAATCTGTGGACTATCAAAGTGTTGATGAAACACAGAAATTGCATAGGGATTGAATACAACATTAACCATGCGCACTTTCCTCCATGGGAGGAATGTCTCAAACAGTCTACGCTTTGATCGTTCCCTGGGAGACCAGAAGTTTATTCCGATGCACATCTGGGGGCATTCTGTAATATGTGGACTATCAGAGTGTTGATGGAACACAGAAATTGCATCGGGATTGAATACAACAGACACCATGCGCACTTTCCTCCATGAGAGTAATGTCTCAAATAGTCTACGCTTTGATCGTTCCCTGGAAGACAAGTAGTAGTTTCCGATGCACATCTGGATGCATTCGGTAATCTGTGGACCTACTAAGTGTTGATGAAATACAGAAATTGCATCGGGATTGAATACAGCAGTCACCATGCGCACTTAACTCCATGTTAGTAATGTCTCAAACAGTCTACGCTTTGATCGTTCCCTGGAAGACCAGTGGTAGTTTCCGATGCACATCTGGAGACATTCTGTAATCTGTGGAGTATCAGAGTGTTGATGATACACAGAAATTGCATCGGGATTGAATACAACAGTCACCATACGCACCTTAGTCCAAGGGAGTAATGTCTCAAAGAGTTTACGCTTTGATCGTTCCCTGGAGGACCAGTAGTAGTTTCCGATGCACATCTGGAGGTATTCTGTAATCTGTGGACTATCAAAGTGTTGATGAAACACAGAAATTGCATAGGGATTGAATACAACATTAACCATGCGCACTTTCCTCCATGGGAGGAATGTCTCAAAGAGTCTACGCTTTGATCGTTCCCTGGGAGACCAGAAGTTTATTCCGATGCACATCTGATGGCATTCTGTAATCTGTGTCCTATCAGAGTGTTGATGAAACACAGACATTGCATCGGTATTGAAGTCAACAGTCACCATGCGCACATTCCTCCAGGGGAGTAATGTCTTAAACAGTCTACGCTTTGATCGTTCCCTGGAAGACCAGTAGCAGTTTCCGATGCTCATATGGTGGCATTCTGTAATCTGTGGACTATCAGAGAGTTGATGAAACACAGAAATTGCATCGGGATTGAATACAACAGTCAGCATGCGCACTTTCCTCAACGGGAGGTATGTCTCAAACAGTCTACGGTTTGATCGTTCCCTGGAAGACTAGTAGTAGTTTCCGATGCACATCTGGTGGCATTCTGTAACCTGTGGACTATCAGAGTGTTGATGAAACGCAGAAATTGCATCGGGATTGAATACAACAGTCAACATGCGCACTTTCCTCCACGGGAGTAAGGTCCCAAACGGTCTACGCTTTGAAGTTCCCTGGAAGACCAGTAGTAGTTTCCGATGCATGTCTGGTGGAATTCTGTAATCTGTGGACTATCAGAGTGTTGATGAAACACAGAAATTGCATCGGGATTTAATACAACAGTCAGCATGCGCACTTTCCTCCACGGGAGGTATGTCTCAAACAGTCTACGGTTTGATCGTTCCCTGGAAGACTAGTAGTAGTTTCCGATGCACATCTGGTGGCATTCTGTAATCTGTGGACTATCAGAGTGTTGATGAAACGCAGAAATTGCATCGGGATTGAATACAACAGTCAACATGCGCACTTTCCTCCACGAGAGTAAGGTCCCAAACGGTCTACGCTTTGAAGTTCCCTGGAAGACCAGTAGTAGTTTCCGATGCACGTCTGGTGGAATTCTGTAATCTGTGGACTATCAGAGTGTAGATGAAACACAGAAATTGCATCGGGATTGAATACAACAGTCACCATGCGCACTTTCCTCCATGGGAGGAATGTCTCAAACAGTCTACGCTTTGATCGTTCCTTGGGAGACCAGAAGTAGATTCCGATGCACATCTGGGGGCATTCTGTAATATGTGGACTATCAGAGTGTTGATGGAACACAGAAATTGCATCGGGATTGAATACAACAGACACCATGCGCAGTTTCCTCCACAGGAGTAATGTCTCAAACAGTCTACGATTTGATCGTTCCCTGGAAGACCAGTAGTAGTTTCCGATGCACATCTGGTGGCATTCTGTAATGTGTGGACTCTCAGAGTGTTGATGACACACTGAAATTGCATCGCGATTGAATACAACAGTCACCATGCGCACTTTCCTCCATGGGAGTAATGTCTCAAATAGTCTACGCTTTGATCGTTCCCTGGAAGACAGGTAGTAGTTTCCGATGCACATCTGGATGCATTCGGTAATCTGTGGACCTTCTAAGTGTTGATGAAATACAGAAATTGCATCGGGATTGAATACAGCAGTCACCATGCGCATTTGCCTCCATGTTAGTAATGTCTCAAACAGTCTACGCTTTGATCCTTCCCTGGAAGACCAGTGGTAGTTTCCGATTCACATCTGGAGGCATTCTGTAATCTGTGGAGTATCGGAGTGTTGATGAAACACAGAAATTGCATCGGGATTGAATACAACAGTCACCATACGCACCTTAGTCCAAGGGAGTAATGTCTCAAAAATTTTATTATTTGATCGTTCCCTGGAAGACCAGTAGTAGTTTCCGATGCACATCTGGAGGCATTCTGTAATCTGTGGAATATCAGAGTGTTGATGAAACACAGAAATTGCATCGGGATTGAATACAACATTCACCATGGGCACTTTCCTCCATGGGAGTAGTGTCTCAAACAATCTACGTTTTGAACGTTCCCTGGAAGACCAGGAGTAGTTTTCGATGCACATCTGGAAGCATTCTGTAATCTGTGGACTATCAGAGTGTTGATGAAACACAGAAATTGCTTCGCGATTGAATACAAAAGTCACCTTGCGCACTTCCCTCCATGTTAGTAATGTCTCAAACAGTCTAAGCTTTGAACGTTCCCTGGAAGTCCAGCGGTAGTTCCCAATGCACATCTGGAGGCATTCTGTAATCTGTGGACTATCAGAGTGTGGATGAAACACAGAAATTGCATCGGGATTGAATACAACAGTCACCATGCGCACTTTCCTCCACGGGAGGTATGTCTCAAACAGTATACACTTTGATCGTTACCTTGAGGATCCGTAGTAGTTTCCGATGCACATCTGATGGCATTCTGTAATCTGTGGACTATCAGAGTGCTGATGAAACACAGAAATTGCATCGGGTATGAATACAACATTCACCATGCGCACTTTCCTCCATGGGAGTAGTGTCTCAAACAATCTACGTTTTGAACGTTCCCTGGAAGACCAGGAGTAGTTTTCGATGCACATCTGGAAGCATTCTGTAATCTGTGGACTATCAGAGTGTTGATGAAACACAGATATTGCATCGGGATTAATTACAACAGTCACCATGCGCTGTTTCCTCCATGGGAGTAATGTCTCAAAGCGTTTACGGTTTGATCGTTCCCTGGAGGACCAGTAGTATTTTCCGATGCGCATCTGGAGGTATTCTGTAATCTGTGGACTATCAAAGTGTTGATGAAACACAGAAATTGTATAGGGATTGAATACAACATTCACCATGCGCACTTTCCTCCACGGGAGGAATGTCTCAAACAGTCTACGATTTGATCGTTACCTGGAAGAACCGTAGTAGTTTCCGATGCACATCTGATGGCATTCTGTAATCTGTGTACTATCAGAGTGTTCATGAAACACAGAAATTGCATTGGGATTGGATACAACAGTCACCATGCGCACTTTCTTCCAGGGGAATAATGTCTTAAACAGTCTACGCTTTGATCGTTCCCTGGAAGACCAGAAGTAGTTTCCGATGCACATCTGGAGGTATTCTGTAATCTGTGCGCTATCAGAGTGTTGATGAGACACAGAAATTGCATCGGGATTGAATACAAGAGTCACCATGCGCAGTTTCCACCATGGGAGTAATGTCTCAAAGAGTTTACGCATTGATCGTTCCCTGGAGGACCAGTAGTAGTTTCCGATGCACATCTGGAGGTATTCTGTAATCTGTGGACTATCAAAGTGTTGATGAAACACAGGAATTGCATAGAGATTGAATACAACATTCACCATGCGCACTTTCCTCCATGGGAGGAATGCCTCAAACAGTCTACGCTTTGATCGTTCCCTGGGAGACCTGAAGTAGATTCCGATGCACATCTGGGGGCATTCTGTAATCTGTGGACTATCAGAGTGTTGATGGAACACAGAAATTGCATCGGGATTAAATACAACAGTCACCATGCGCACTTTCCTCCAGGGGAGTAATGTCTTAAACAGTCCACCCTTTGATCGTTCCCTGGAAGACCAGTAGTAGTTTCCGATGCTCATCTGGTGGCATTCTGTAATCTGTGGACTATCAGAGTGTTGATGAAACACAGAAATTGCATAGGGATTAAATACAACAGTCACTATGCGCACTTTCCTCCACAGGAGTAGTGTCTGAAAAAGTCTACACTTTGATCGTTCCCTGGCAGACCAGAAGTAGATTCCGATGCACATCTGGAGGCTTTCTGTAATCTGTGGACTATCAGAGTATTGATGAAACACAGAAATTGCATTGGGATTGAATACAACAGTCACCATGCGCACTTTCCTCAATGGGAGTAATGTCTCTAAGAGTGTACGCTTTGATCGTTCCCAGGAAGACCACTAGTAGATACCGATGCACATCTGGAGGCATTCTGTACTTGTGGAGTTTCAGAGTGTTGATGAAACACAGAAATTGCAGCGGGATTGAATACAACATTCACCATGCGCACTTTCCTCCATGGGAGTATTGTCTCAAACAGTCTACGTTTTGAACGTTCCCTGGAAGACCAGGAGTAGTTTTCGATGCACATCTGGAAGCATTCTGTAATCTGTGGACTATCGGAGTGTTGATGAAACACAGATATTGCATCGGGATTGAATGCAACAGTCACCATGTTCAGTTTCCTACATGGGAGTAATGTCTCAAAGAGTTTACGCTTTGATCGTTCCCTGGAGGACCAGTAGTATTTTCCGATGCACATCTGGATGTTTTCTGTAATCTGTGGACTACCAAAGGGTTGATGGAACACAGAAATTGCATCGGGATTGAATACAACAGACACCATGCGCAGTTTCCTCCACGGGAGTAATGTCTCAAACAGTCTACGATTTTTCATCGTTACCTGGAAGACCAGTAGTAGTTTCCGATGCACATCTGGTGGCATTCTGTAATATGTGGACTCTCAGAGTGTTGGTGACACACTGAAATTGCATCGGGATTGAATACAACAGTCACCATGCGCACTTTCCTCCACGGGAGGTATGTCTCAAGCAGTCTACGATTTGATCGTTATCTGGAAGACCCGTAGTAGTTTCCGATGCACATCTGATGGCATTCTGTAATCTGTGTACTATCAGAGTGTTGATGAAACAAAGAAATTGCATCGGGATAGAACTCAACAGTCACCATGCGCACATTCCTCCAGGGGAGTAATGTCTTAAACAGTCTACGCTTTGATCGTTCCCTGGAAGACCAGTAGCAGTTTCCGATGCTCATCTGGTGGCATTCTGTAATCTGTGGACTATCAGAGTGTTGATGGAACACAGAAATTGCATCGGGATTGAATACAACAGTCAGCATGCGCCCTTTCCTCCACGGAAGGTATGTCTCAAACAGTCTACGGTTTGATCGTTCCCTGGAAGACCAGTAGTAGTTTCCGATGCACATCTGGTGGCATTCCGTAATCTGTGGACTATCAGAGTGTTGATGAAACGCAGAAATTGCATCGGGATTGAATACAACAGTCAACATGCGCACTTTCCTATACGGGAGTAAGGTCCCAAACGGTCTACGCTTTGATCGTTCCCTGGAAGACCAGTAGTAGTTTCCGATGCACGTCTGGTGGAATTCTGTAATCTGTGGACTATCAGAGTGTTGATGAAACACAGAAATTGCATCGGGATTAAATACAACAGTCACCATGCGCACTTTCCTCCACGGGAGATATGTCTCAAACAGTCTACGCTTTGATCGTTCCCTGGAAGACCAGTAGTAGTTTCCGGTGAACATCTGGTGGCATTCTGTAATCTGTTTACTATCAGAGTGTTGATGAAACACAGAGATTGCATCGGGATTGAATACAACAGTCACCATGCGCACTTTCATCCATGTGAGTAGTGTCTCAAACAGTCTACGTTTTGAACGTTCCCTGGAAGAACAGTAGTAGTTTCCGATGCACATCTGGAAGCATTCTGTAATCTGTGGACTACCAGAGTGTTGATGAAACACAGAAATTGCGTAGGGATTGAATTCAACAGTCACCATGCGCAGTTTCCACCATGGGAGTAATGTCTCAAAGAGTTTACGCTTTGATCGTTCCCTGGAGGACCAGTAGTAGTTTCCGATGCACATCTGGAAGTATTCTGTAATCTGTGGACTATCAAAGTGTTGATGAAACGCAGAAATTGCATAGAGATTGAATACAACAGTCACCATGCGCACTTTCCTCCACGGGAGATATGTCTCAAACAGTCTACGCTTTGATCGTTCCCTGGGAGACCAGAAGTAGATTCCGATGCACATCTGGGGGCATTCTGTAATCTGTGGACTATCACAGTGTTGATGGAACACAGAAATTGCATCGGGATTGAATACAACAGTCACCATGCGCACTTTCCTCCAGTTGAGTAATGTCTTAAACAGTCCACCCTTTGATCGTTCCCTGGAAGACCAGTAGCAGTTTCCGATGCTCATCTGGTGGCATTCTGTAATCTGTGGACTATCAGAGGGTTGATGAAACACAGAAATTGCATAGGGATTAAATACAACAGTCACTATGCGCACTTTCCTCCACAGGAGTAATGTCTGAAAAAGTCTACACGTTGATTGTTCCCTGGCAGACCAGAAGTAGATTCCGATGCACATCTGGAGGCTTTCTGTAATCTGTGGACTATCAGAGTATTGATGAAACACAGAAATTGCATTGGGATTGAATACAACAGTCACCATGCGCACTTTCCTCAATGGGAGTAATGTCTCTAAGAGTGTACGCTTTGATCGTTCCTAGGAAGACCACTAGTAGATACCGATGCACATCTGGAGGCATTCTGCAAACTGTGGAGTTTCAGAGTGTTGATGAAACACAGAAATTGCAGCGGGATTGAATACAACATTCACCATGCGCACTTTCCTCCATGGGAGTATTGTCTCAAACAGTCTACGTTTTGAACGTTCCCTGG
Source organism: Schistocerca gregaria (assembly GCF_023897955.1). Taxonomy (NCBI): domain Eukaryota; kingdom Metazoa; phylum Arthropoda; class Insecta; order Orthoptera; family Acrididae; genus Schistocerca; species Schistocerca gregaria. The sequence goes on along the minus strand of NC_064924.1, from coordinate 5,063,053 downwards.
AAGTCCAGGAGTAGTTTTCGATTCACATCTGGAAGCATTCTGTAATCTGTGGACTATCAGAGTGTTGATGAAACACAGATATTGCATCGGGATTGAATGCAACAGTCACCATGTTCAGTTTCCTCCATGGGAGTAATGTCTCAAAGAGTTTACGCTTTGATCGTTCCCTGGAGGACCAGTAGTATTTTCCGATGCACATCTGGATGTTTTCTGTAATCTGTGGACTATCAAAGTGTTGATGGAACACAGAAATTGCATCGGGATTGAATACAACAGACACCATGCGCAGTTTCCTCCACGGGAGTAATGTCTCAAACAGTCTACGATTTTTCATCGTTACCTGGAAGACCAGTAGTAGTTTCCGATGCACATCTGGTGGCATTCTGTAATGTGTGGACTCTCAGAGTGTTGATGACACACTGAAATTGCATCGGGATTGAATACAACAGTCACCATGCGCACTTTCCTCCACGGGAGGTATGTCTCAAACAGTCTACGATTTGATCGTTATCTGGAAGACCCGTAGTAGTTTCCGATGCACATCTGATGGCATTCTGTAATCTGTGTACTATGAGGGTGTTGATGAAACAAAGAAATTGCATCGGGATAGAACTCAACAGTCACCATGCGCACATTCCTCCAGGGGAGTAATGTCTTAAACAGTCTACGCTTTGACCGTTCCCTGGAAGACCAGTAGCAGTTTCCGATGCTCATCTGGTGGCATTCTGTAATCTGTGGACTATCAGAGTGTTGATGGAACACAGTAATTGCATCGGGATTGAATACAACAGTCAGCTTGCGCCCTTTCCTCCACGGAAAGTATGTCTCAAACAGTCTACGGTTTGATCGTTCCCTGGAAGACCAGTAGTAGTTTCCGATGCTCATCTGGTGGCATTCCGTAATCTGTGGACTATCAGAGTGTTGATGAAACGCAGAAATTGCATCAGGATTGAATACAACAGTCAACATGCGCACTTTCCTATACGGGAGTAAGGTCCCAAACGGTCTACGCTTTGATCGTTCCCTGGAAGACCAGTAGTAGTTTCCGATGCACGTCTGGTGGAATTCTGTAATCTGTGGACTATCAGAGTGTTGATGAAACACAGAAATTGCATCGGGATTAAATACAACAGTCACCATGCGCACTTTCCTCCACGGGAGATATGTCTCAAACAGTCTACGCTTTGATCGTTCCCTGGAAGACCAGTAGAAGTTTCCGATGCACATCTGGTGGCATTCTGTAATCTGTTTACTATCAGAGTGTTGATGAAACACAGAGATTGCATCGGCATTGAATACAACAGTCACCATGCGCACTTTCATCCATGTGAGTAGTGTCTCAAACAGTCTACGTTTTGAACGTTCCCTGGAAGAACAGTAGTAGTTTCCGATGCACATCTGGAAGCATTCTGTAATCTGTGGACTACCAGAGTGTTGATGAAACACAGAAATTGCGTAGGGATTGAATTCAACAGTCACCATGCGCAGTTTCCACCATGGGAGTAATGTCTCAAAGAGTTTACGCTTTGATCGTTCCCTGGAGGACCAGTAGTAGTTTCCGATGCACATCTGGAAGTATTCTGTAATCTGTGGACTATCAAAGTGTTGATGAAACGCAGAAATTGCATAGAGATTGAATACAACATTCACCATGCGCACTTTCCTCCATGGGAGGAATGTCTCAAACAGTCTACGCTTTGATCGTTCCCTGGGAGACCAGAAGTAGATTCCGATGCACATCTGGGGGCATTCTGTAATCTGTGGACTATCACAGTGTTGATGGAACACAGAAATTGCATCGGGATTGAATACAACAGTCACCATGAGCACTTTCCTCAATGGAAGTAATGTCTCAAACAGTCTACGCTTTGATCGTTCCCTGGAAGACAGGTAGTAGTTTCCGATGCACATCTCGTGGCATTCTGTAATCTGTGGACTATCAGAGTGTTAAAGAAACACAGAAATTGCATCGGGATTGAATACAACAGTCACCATGCACACTTTCCTCCATGGGAGTAATGTCTCAAACAGTCTACGCTTTGATCGTTCCCTAGAAGTCCAGTAGTAGTTTCCGATGCACATCTGGAAGCATTCTGTAATCTGTGGACTATCAGAGTGTTGATGAAACACAGAGACTGCGTCGGGATTGTATACAACAGTCACCATGCGCACTTTCCTCCACGGGAGTAATGTCTCAAACAGTCTACGCTTTGATCGTTCCCTTGAAGACCAGTAGTAGTTTCCGATGCACATCTGGAGGCATTCTGTAATCTGTGGACTATCAGAGTGTTGATGAAACACAGAAATTGCTTCGGGATTGAACACAAAAGTCACCATGCGCACTTCCCTCCATGTTAGTAATGTCTCAAACAGTCTAAGCTTTGATCGTTCCCTGGAAGTCCAGTGGTAGTTCCCAATGCACATCTGGAGGCATTCTGTAATCTGTGGACTATCAGAGTGTGGATGAAACACAGAAATTGCATCGGGATTGAATACAACAGTCACCATGCGCACTTTCCTCCACGGGAGATATGTCTCAAACAGTCTACGCTTTGATCGTTCCCTGGAAGACCTGTAGTAGTTCCCAATGCACATCTGGAGGCATTCTGTAATCTGTGGACTATCAGAGTGCTGATGAAACACAGATATCGCATCGGGATTGAATACAACAGTCACCATGAGCACTTTCCTCAATGGAAGTAATGTCTCAAACAGTCTACGCTTTGATCGTTCCCTGGAAGACCAGTAGTAGTTTCCGATGCACATCTGGTGGCATTCTGCAATCTGTGGACTATCAGAGTGTTGATGAAACACAGAGAATGCATCGGGATTGAATACAACTGTCACCATGCGCACTTTCATCCATGTGAGTAGTGTCTCAAACAGTCTACGTTTTGAACGTTCCCTGGAAGAACAGTAGTAGTTTCCGATGCACATCTGGAAGCATTCTGTAATCTGTCGACTACCAGTGTGTTGATGAAACACAGAAATTGCGTCGGGATTGAATACAACAGTCACCATGCGCAGTTTCCACCATGGGAGTAATGTCTCAAAGAGTTTACGCTTTGATCGTTCCCTGGAGGACCAGTAGTAGTTTCCGATGCACATCTGGAGGTATTCTGTAATCTGTGGACTATCAAAGTGTTGATGAAACACAGAAATTGCATAGGGATTGAATACAACATTCACCATGCGCACTTTCCTCCACGGGAGTAATGTCTCAAACAGTCTACGATTTGATCGTTCCCTGGAAGACCAGTAGTAGTTTCCGATGCACATCTGGTGGCATTCTGTAATGTGTGGACTCTCAGAGTGTTGATGACACACTGAAATTGCATCGGGATTGAATACAACAGTCACCATGCACACTTTCCTCCATGGGAGTAATATCTCAAATAGTCTACGCTTTGATCGTTCCCTGGAAGACAAGTAGTAGTTTCCGATGCACATCTGGATACATTCGGTAATCTGTGGACCTTCTAAGTGTTGATGAAATACAGAAATTGCATCGGGATTGAATACAGCAGTCACCATGCGCACTTGCCTCCATGTTAGTCATGTCTCAAACAGTCTACGCTTTGATCGTTCCCTGGAAGACCAGTGGTGGTTTCCGATTCACATCTGGAGGCATTCTGTAATCTGTGGAGTATCGGAGTGTTGATGAAACACAGAAATTGCATCGGGATTGAATACAACAGTCACCATACGCACCTTAGTCCAAGGGAGTAATGTCTCAAAGATTTTAGGCTTTGATCGTTCCCTGGAAGACCAGTAGTAGTTTCCGATGCTCATCTGGAGGCATTCTGTAATCTGTGGACTATCAGAGTGTTGATGAAACACAGAAATTGCATCGGGATTGAATACAAAGGTCACCATGCGCACCTCCCTCCATGTTAGTAATGTCTCAAACAGTCTAAGCTTTGATCGTTCCCTGGAAGTCCAGTGGTAGTTCCCAATGCACATCTGGAGGCATTCTGTAATCTGTGGACTATCAGAGTGTGGATGAAACACAGAAATTGCATCGGGATTGAATACAACAGTCACCATGCGCACTTTCCTCCACGGGAGGTATGTCTCAAACAGTATTCGCTTTGATCGTTACCTGGAGGATCCGTAGCAGTTTCCGATGCACATCTGATGGCATTCTGTAATCTGTGGAATATCAGAGTGCTGATGAAACACAGAAATTGCATCGGGATTGAATAAAACATCACCATGCGCACTTTCCTCCACAGGAGTAATGTCTTAAACAGTCCACCCTTTGATCGTTCCCTGGAAGACCTGTAGTAGTTTCCGATGCACATCTGGTGGCATTCTGCAATCTGTGGACTATCAGAGTGTTGATGAAACACAGAAATTGCATCGGGATTGAATACAACAGTCACCATGCGCACTTTCCTCCATCTGAGTAATGTGACAAACAGTCTACGCTTTGATCGTTCCCTGGAAGCCCAGTAGTAGTTTCCGATGCACATCTGATGGCATTCTGTAATCTGTGTACTATCAGAGTGTTGATGAAACACAGAAATTGCATCAAAATTGAATTCAACAGTCACCATGTGCACTTTCCTTCAGGGGAGTAATGTCTTAAACAGTCTACGCTTTGATCGTTCCCTGGAAGACCAGTAGTAGTTTCCGATGCTCATCTGATGGCATTCTGTAATCTGTGGACTATCAGAGTGTTGATGAAACACAGAAATTGCATAGGGATTAAATACAACAGTCATTATGCGCACTTTCCTCCACAGGTGTAATGTCTGAAAAAGTCTACACTTTGATCGTTCCCTGGCAGACCAGAAGTAGTTTCCTATGCACATCTGGAGGCATTCTGTAATCTGTGGACTATCAGAGTGTTGATGGAACACAGAAATCGCATCGGGATTGAATACAACAGTCACCATGCGTACTTTCCTCCACGGGAGTAATGTCTCAAACATTCCACGCTTTGATCGTTCCCTGGAAGACCAGTAGTAGTTTACGATGCACATCTGGAGGCATTCTGTAATCTGTGGACTATCAGAGTATAGATGAAACACAGAAATTGTATTGGGATTGAATACAACAGTCACCATGCGCACTTTCCTCAATGGGAGTAATGTCTCTAAGAGTGTACGCTTTGATCGTTCCCAGGAAGACCAGTAGTAGATACTGATGCACATCTGGAGGCATTCTGTAAACTGTGGAGTTTCAGAGTGTTGATGAAACACAGAAATTGCAGCGGGATTGAATACAACATTCACCATGCGCACTTTCCTCCATGGGAGTAGTGTCTCAAACAGTCTACGATTTGAACGTTCAATGGAAGACCAGGAAAAGTTTTCGATGCACATCTGGAAGCATTCTGTAATCTGTGGACTATCAGAGTGTTGATGAAACACAGATATTGCATCGGGATTAAATACAACAGTCACCATGCACAGTTTCCTCCATGGGAGTAATGTCTCAAAGCGTTTACGCTTTGATCGTTCCCTGGAGGGCCAGGAATATTTTCCGATGCACATCTGGAGGTATTCTGTAATCTGTGGACTATCAAAGTGTTGATGAAACACAGAAATTGTATAGGGATTGAATACAACATTCACCATGCGCACTTTCCTCCATGGGAGGAATGTCTCAAACAGTTTACGATTTGATCGTTACCTGGAAGACCCGTAGTAGTTTCCGATGCACATCTGATGGCATTCTGTAATCTGTGTACTATCAGAGTGTTCATGAAACACAGAAATTGCATCGGGATTGAATACAACAGACACCATGCGCACTTTCCTCCACGGGAGTAATGTCTCAAACAGTCTACGATTTGATCGTTCGCTGGAAGACCAGTAGTAGTTTCCGATGCACATCTGGTGGCATTCTGTAATGTGTGGACTCTCAGAGTGTTGATGACACACTGAAATTGCATCGGGATTGAATACAACAGTCACCATACGCACCTTAGTCCAAGGGGGTAATGTCTCAAAGATTTTATTCTTTGATCGTTCCCTGGAAGACCAGTAGTAGTTTCCGATGCATATCTGGAGGCATTCTGTAATCTGTGGACTATCAGAGTGTTGATGAAACACAGAAATTGCTTCAGGATTGAATACAAAAGTCACCATGCGCACTTCCCTCCATGTTAGTAATGTCTCAAACAGTCTAAGCTTTGATCGTTCCCTGGAAGTCCAGTGGTAGTTCCCAATGCACATCTGGAGGCATTCTGTAATCTGTGGACTATCAGAGTGTGGATGAAACACAGAAATTGCAACGGGATTGAATACAACAGTCACCATGCGCACTTTCCTCCACGGGAGGTATGTCTCAAACAGTATTCGCTTTGATCGTTACCTGGAGGATCCGTAGCAGTTTCCGATGCACATCTGATGGCATTCTGTAATCTGTGGAATATAAGAGTGCTGATGAAACACAGAAATTGCATCGGGATTGAATAAAACATCACCATGCGCACTTTCCTCCACAGGAGTAATGTCTTAAACAGTCCACACTTTGATCGTTCCCTGGAAGACCAGTAGTAGTTTCCGATGCACATCTGGTGGCATTCTGCAATCTGTGGACTATCAGAGTGTTGATGAAACACAGAAATTGCATCGGGATTGAATACAACAGTCACCATGCGCACTTTCCTCCATCTGAGTAGTGTGACAAACAGTCTACGCTTTGATCGTTCCCTGGAAGCCCAGTAGTAGTTTCCGATGCACATCTGATGGCATTCTGTAATCTGTGTACTATCAGAGTGTTGATGAAACACAGAAATTGCATCAAAATTGAATTCAACAGTCACCATGTGCACTTTCCTTCAGGGGAGTAATGTCTTAAACAGTCTACGCTCTGATCGTTCCCTGGAAGACCAGTAGTAGTTTACGATGCACATCTGGAGGCATTCTGTAATCTGTGGACTATCAGAGTATAGATGAAACACAGAAATTGTATTGGGATTGAATACAACAGTCACCATGCGCACTTTCCTCAATGGGAGTAATGTCTCTAAGAGTGTACGCTTTGATCGTTCCCAGGAAGACCAGTAGTAGATACTGATGCACATCTGGAAGCATTCTGTAAACTGTGGAGTTTCAGAGTGTTGATGAAACACAGAAATTGCAGCGGGATTGAATACAACATTCACCATGCGCACTTTCCTCCATGGGAGTAGTGTCTCAAACAGTCTACGATTTGAACGTTCAATGCAATACCAGGAAAAGTTTTCGATGCACATCTGGAAGCATTCTGTAATCTGTGGACTATCAGAGTGTTGATGAAACACAGATATTGCATCGGGATTAAATACTACAGTCACCATGCACAGTTTCCTCCATGGGAGTAATGTCTCAAAGCGTTTACGCTTTGATCGTTCCCTGGAGGACCAGGAATATTTTCCGATGCACATCTGGAGGTATTCTGTAATCTGTGGACTATCAAAGTGTTGATGAAACACAGAAATTGTGTAGGGATTGAATACAACATTCACCATGCGCACTTTCCTCCATGGGAGGAATGTCTCAAACAGTTTACGATTTGATCGTTACCTGGAAGACCCGTAGTAGTTTCCGATGCACATCTGATGGCATTCTGTAATCTGTGTACTATCAGAGTGTTCATGAAACACAGAAATTGCATCGGGATTGAATACAACAGACACCATGCGCACTTTCCTCCACGGGAGTAATGTCTCAAACAGTCTACGATTTGATCGTTCGCTGGAAGACCAGTAGTAGTTTCCGATGCACATCTGATGGCATTCTGTAATCTGTGTACTATCAGAGTGTTCATGAAACACAGAAATTGCATCGGGATTGAATACAACAGACACCATGCGCACTTTCCTCCACGGGAGTAATGTCTCAAACAGTCTACGATTTGATCGTTCGCTGGAAGACCAGTAGTAGTTTCCGATGCACATCTGGTGGCATTCTGTAATGTGTGGACTCTCAGAGTGTTGATGACACACTGAAATTGCATCGGGATTGAATACAACAGTCACCATACGCACCTTAGTCCAAGGGGGTAATGTCTCAAAGATTTTATTCTTTGATCGTTCCCTGGAAGACCAGTAGTAGTTTCCGATGCATATCTGGAGGCATTCTGTAATCTGTGGACTATCAGAGTGTTGATGAAACACAGAAATTGCTTCAGGATTGAATACAAAAGTCACCATGCGCACTTCCCTCCATGTTAGTAATGTCTCAAACAGTCTAAGCTTTGATCGTTCCCTGGAAGTCCAGTGGTAGTTCCCAATGCACATCTGGAGGCATTCTGTAATCTGTGGACTATCAGAGTGTGGATGAAACACAGAAATTGCATCGGGATTGAATACAACAGTCACCATGCGCACTTTCCTCCACGGGAGGTATGTCTCAAACAGTATTCGCTTTGATCGTTACCTGGAGGATCCGTAGCAGTTTCCGATGCACATCTGATGGCATCCTGTAATCTGTGGAATATAAGAGTGCTGATGAAACACAGAAATTGCATCGGGATTGAATAAAACATCACCATGCGCACTTTCCTCCACAGGAGTAATGTCTTAAACAGTCCACACTTTGATCGTTCCCTGGAAGACCAGTAGTAGTTTCCGATGCACATCTGGTGGCATTCTGCAATCTGTGGACTATCAGAGTGTTGATGAAACACAGAAATTGCATCGGGATTGAATACAACAGTCACCATGCGCACTTTCCTCCATCTGAGTAGTGTGACAAACAGTCTACGCTTTGATCGTTCCCTGGAAGCCCAGTAGTAGTTTCCGATGCACATCTGATGGCATTCTGTAATCTGTGTACTATCAGAGTGTTGATGAAACACAGAAATTGCATCAAAATTGAATTCAACAGTCACCATGTGCACTTTCCTTCAGGGGAGTAATGTCTTAAACAGTCTACGCTTTGATCGTTCCCTGGAAGACCAGTAGTAGTTTACGATGCACATCTGGAGGCATTCTGTAATCTGTGGACTATCAGAGTATAGATGAAACACAGAAATTGTATTGGGATTGAATACAACAGTCACCATGCGCACTTTCCTCAATGGGAGTAATGTCTCTAAGAGTGTACGCTTTGATCGTTCCCAGGAAGACCAGTAGTAGATACTGATGCACATCTGGAAGCATTCTGTAAACTGTGGAGTTTCAGAGTGTTGATGAAACACAGAAATTGCAGCGGGATTGAATACAACATTCACCATGCGCACTTTCCTCCATGGGAGTAGTGTCTCAAACAGTCTACGATTTGAACGTTCAATGGAATACCAGGAAAAGTTTTCGATGCACATCTGGAAGCATTCTGTAATCTGTGGACTATCAGAGTGTTGATGAAACACAGATATTGCATCGGGATTAAATACAACAGTCACCATGCACAGTTTCCTCCATGGGAGTAATGTCTCAAAGCGTTTACGCTTTGATCGTTCCCTGGAGGACCAGGAATGTTTTCCGATGCACTTCTGGAGGTATTCTGTAATCTGTGGACTATCAAAGTGTTGATGAAACACAGAAATTGTGTAGGGATTGAATACAACATTCACCATGCGCACTTTCCTCCATGGGAGGAATGTCTCAAACAGTTTACGATTTGATCGTTACCTGGAAGACCCGTAGTAGTTTCCGATGCACATCTGATGGCATTCTGTAATCTGTGTACTATCAGAGTGTTCATGAAACACAGAAATTGCATCGGGATTGAATACAACAGACACCATGCGCACTTTCCTCCACGGGAGTAATGTCTCAAACAGTCTACGATTTGATCGTTCGCTGGAAGACCAGTAGTAGTTTCCGATGCACATCTGGTGGCATTCTGTAATGTGTGGACTCTCAGAGTGTTGATGGCACACTGAAATTGCATCAGGATTGAATACAACAGTCACCATACGCACCTTAGTCCAAGGGGGTAATGTCTCAAAGATTTTATTCTTTGATCGTTCCCTGGAAGACCAGTAGTAGTTTCCGATGCATATCTGGAGGCATTCTGTAATCTGTGGACTATCAGAGTGTTGATGAAACACAGAAATTGCTTCGGGATTGAATACAAAAGTCACCATGCGCACTTCCCTCCATGTTAGTAATGTCTCAAACATTCTAAGCTTTGATCGTTCCCTGGAAGTCCAGTGGTAGTTCCCAATGCACATCTGGAGGCATTCTGTAATCTGTGGACTATCAGAGTGTGGATGAAACACAGAAATTGCATCGGGATTGAATACAACAGTCACCATGCGCACTTTCCTCCACGGAAGGTATGTCTCAAACAGTATTCGCTTTGATCGTTACCTGGAGGATCCGTAGCAGTTTCCGATGCACATCTGATGGCATTCTGTAATCTGTGGAATATCAGAGTGCTGATGAAACACAGAAATTGCATCGGGATTGAATAAAACATCACCATGCGCACTTTCCTCCACAGGAGTAATGTCTTAAACAGTCCACACTTTGATCGTTCCCTGGAAGACCAGTAGTAGTTTCCGATGCACATCTGGTGGCATTCTGCAATCTGTGGACTATCAGAGTGTTGATGAAACACAGAAATTGCATCGGGATTGAATACAACAGTCACCATGCGCACTTTCCTCCATCTGAGTAGTGTGACAAACAGTCTACGCTTTGATCGTTCCCTGGAAGCCCAGTAGTAGTTTCCGATGCACATCTGATGGCATTCTGTAATCTGGGTACTATCAGAGTGTTGATGAAACACAGAAATTGCATCAAAATTGAATTCAACAGTCACCATGTGCACTTTCCTTCAGGGGAGTAATGTCTTAAACAATCTACGCTTTGATCGTTCCCTGGAAGACCAGTAGTAGTTTCCGATGCTCATCTGATGGCATTCTGTAATCTGTGGACTATCAGAGTGTTGATGAAACACAGAAATTGTATTGGGATTGAATACAACAGTCACCATGCGCACTTTCCTCAATGGGAGTAATGTCTCTAAGAGTGTACGCTTTGATCGTTCCTAGGAAGACCAGTAGTAGATACCGATGCACATCTGGAGGCATTCTGTAAACTGTGGAGTTTCAGAGTGTTGATGAAACACAGAAATTGCAGCGGGATTGAATACAACATTCACCATGCGCACTTTCCTCCATGGGAGTAGTGTCTCAAACAGTCTACGATTTGAACGTTCAATGGAAGACCAGGAAAAGTTTTCGATGCACATCTGGAAGCATTCTGTAATCTGTTGACTATCAGAGTGTTGATGAAACACAGATATTGCATCGGGATTAAATACAACAGTCACCATGCACAGTTTCCTCCATGGGAGTAATGTCTCAAAGCGTTTACGCTTTGATCGTTCCCTGGAGGACCAGGAATATTTTCCGATGCACATCTGGAGGTATTCTGTAATCTGTGGACTATCAAAGTGTTGATGAAACACAGAAATTGTATAGGGATTGAATACAACATTCACCATGCGCACTTTCCTCCATGGGAGGAATGTCTCAAACAGTTTACGATTTGATCGTTACCTGGAAGACCCGTAGTAGTTTCCGATTCACATCTGATGGCATTCTGTAATCTGTGTACTATCAGAGTGTTCATGAAACACAGAAATTGCATCGGGATTGAATACAACAGTTACCATGCGCACTCTCCTCCAGGGGAGTAATGTCTTAAACAGTCTACGCTTTGATCGTTCCCTGGAAGACCAGTAGTAGTTTCCGATGCTCATCTGGTGGCATTCTGTAATCTGTGGACTATCAGAGTGTTGATGAAACACAGAAATTGCATCGGGATTGAATACAACAGTCACCATGCGCAGTTTCCACCATGGGAGTAATGTCTCAAAGAGTTTACGCTTTGATCGTTCCCTGGAGGACCAGTAGTAGTTTCCGATGCACATCTGGAGGTATTCTGTAATCTGTGGACTATCAAAGTGTTGATGAACACAGAAATTGCATAGGGATTGAATACAACATTCACCATGCGCACTTTCCTCCATGGGAGGAATGTCTCAAACAGTCTACGCTTTGATCGTTCCCTGGGAGACCAGAAGTAAATTCCGATGCACATCTGGGGCATTCTGTAATATGTGGACTATCAGAGTATTGATGGAACACAGAAATTGCATCGGGATTGAATACAACAGACACCATGCGCACTTTCCTCCACGGGAGTAATGTCTCAAACAGTCTACGATTTGATCGTTCGCTGGAAGACCAGTAGTAGTTTCCGATGCACATCTGGTGGCATTCTGCAATGTGTGGACTCTCAGAGTGTTGATAACACACTGAAATTGCATCGGGATTTAATACAACAGTCACCATGCGCACTTTCCTCCATGGGAGTAATGTCTCAAATAGACTACGCTTTGATCGTTCCCTGGATGACAAGTAGTAGTTTCCGATGCACATCTGGATGCATTCGGTAATCTCTGGACCTTCTAAGTGTTGATGAAATACAGAAATTGCATCGGGATTGAATACAGCAGTCACCATGCGCACTTGCCTCCATGTTAGTCATGTCTCAAACAGTCTACGCTTTGATCGTTCCCTGGAAGACCAGTGGTAGTTTCCGATTCACATCTGGAGGCATTCTGTAATCTGTGGAGTATCGGAGTGTTGATGAATCACAGAAATTGCATCGGGATTGAATACAACAGTCACCATACGCACCTTAGTCCAAGGGAGTAATGTCTCAAAGATTTTAGGCTTTGATCGTTCCCTGGAAGACCAGTAGTATTTTCCGATGCACATCTGGAGGCATTCTGTAATCTGTGGACTATCAGAGTGTTGATGAAACACAGAAATTGCTTCGGGATTGAATACAAAAGTCACCATGCGCACTTCCCTCCATGTTAGTAATGTCTCAAACAGTCTAAGCTTTGATCGTTCCCTGGAAGTCCAGTGGTAGTTCCCAATGCACATCTGGAGGCATTCTGTAATCTGTGGACTATCAGAGTGTGGATGAAACACAGAAATTGCATCGGGATTGAATACAACAGTCGCCATGCGCACTTTCCTCCACGGGAGGTATGTCTCAAACAGTATACGCTTTGATCGTTACCTGGAGGATCCGTAGTAGTTTCCGATGCTCATCTGGTGGCATTCTGTAATCTGTGGACTATCAGAGTGTTGATGAAACACAGAAATTGCATAGGGATTAAATACAACAGTCACTATGCGCACTTTCCTCCACAGGAGTAATGTCTGAAAAAGTCTACACTTTGATCGTTCCCTGGCAGACCAGAAGTAGTTTACGATGCACATCTGGTGGCATTCTGTAATCTGTGGACTATCAGAGTATAGATGAAACACAGAAATTGTATTGGGATTGAATACAACAGTCACCATGCGCACTTTCCTCAATGGGAGTAATGTCTCTAAGAGTGTACGTTTTGATCGTTCCCAGGAAGACCAGTAGTAGATACCGATGCACATCTGGAGGCATTCTGTAAACTGTGGACTTTCAGAGTGTTGATGAAACACAGAAATTGCAGCGGGATTGAATACAACATTCACCATGCGCACTTTCCTCCATGGGAGTAGTGTCTCAAACAGTCTACGTTTTGAACGTTCAATGGAAGACCAGGAAAAGTTTTCGATGCACATCTGGAAGCATTCTGTAATCTGTGGACTATCAGAGTGTTGATGAAACACAGATATTGCATCGGGATTAAATACAACAGTCATCATGCGCAGTTTCCTCCATGGGAGTAATGTCTCAAAGCGTTATGCTTTGATCGTTCCCTGGAGGACCAGGAATATTTTCCGATGCACATCTGGAGGTATTCTGTAATCTGTGGACTATCAAAGTGTTGATGAAACACAGAAATTGTATAGGGATTGAATACAACATTCACCATGCGCACTTTCCTCCATGGGAGGAATGTCTCTAACAGTTTACGATTTGATCGTTACCTGGAAGACCCGTAGTAGTTTCCGTTGCACATCTGATGGCATTCTGTAATCTGTGTACTATCAGAGTGTTCATGAAACACAGAAATTGCATCGGGATTGAATACAACAGTCACCATGCGCACTCTCCTCCAGGGGAGTAATGTCTTAAACAGTCTACGCTTTGATCGTTCTCTGGAAGACCAGTAGTAGTTTCCGATGCTCATCTGGTGGCATTCTGTAATCTGTGGACTATCAGAGTGTTGATGAAACACAGAAATTGCATCGGGATTGAATACAACAGTCACCATGCGCAGTTTCCACCATGGGAGTAATGTCTCAAAGAGTTTACGCTTTGATCGTTCCCTGGAGGACCAGTAGTAGTTTCCGATGCACATCTGGGGGCATTCTGTAATATGTGGACTATCAGAGTGTTGATGGAACACAGAAATTGCATCGGGATTGAATACAACAGACACCATGCGCACTTTCCTCCACGGGAGTAATGTCTCAAACAATCTACGATTTGATCGTTCGCTGGAAGACCAGTAGTAGTTTCCGATGCACATCTGGTGGCATTCTGTAATGTGTGGACTCTCAGAGTGTTGATGACACACTGAAATTGCATCGGGATTGAATACAACAGTCACAATGCGCACTTTCCTCCATGGGAGTAATGTCTCAAATAGACTACGCTTTGATCGTTCCCTGGATGACAAGTAGTAGTTTCCGATGCACATCTGGATGCATTCGGTAATCTGTGGACCTTCTAAGTGTTGATGAAATACAGAAATTGCATCGGGATTGAATACAACAGTCACCATGCGCACTTGCCTCCATGTTGGTAATGTCTCAAACAGTCTACGCTGTGATCGTTCCCTGGAAGACCAGTGGTAGTTTCCGATTCACATCTGGAGGCATTCTGTAATCTGTGGAGTATCGGAGTGTTGATGAAACACAGAAGTTCCATCGGGATTGAATACAACAGTCACCATACGCTCCTTAGTCCAAGGGAGTAATGTCTCAAGGAGTTTAGGCTTTGATCGTTCCCTGGGAGACGAGTAGTAGATTCCGATGCACATCTGGATTCATTCTGTAATCTGTGGACTATCAGAGTGTTGATGAAACACAGAAATTGCTTCGGGATTGAATACAAAAGTCACCATGCGCACTTTCCTCGATGTTAGTAATGCCTCAAACAGTCTAAGCTTTGATCGTTCCCCGGACGTCCAGTGGTAGTTCCCAATGCACATCTGGAGGCATTCTGTAATCTGTGGACTATCAGAGTGTGGATGAAACACAGAAATTGCATCGGAATTGAATACAACAGTCACCATGCGCACTTTCCTCCACGGGAGGTATGTCTCAAACAGTATACGCTTTGATCGTTACCTGGAGGACCCGTAGTAGTTTCCGATGCACATCTGATGGCATTCTGTAATCTGTGGACTATCAGAGTGCTGATGAAACACAGAAATTGCATCGGGATTGAATACAACAGTCACCATGCGCACTTTCCTCCAGTGGAGTAATGTCTTAAACAGTCCACCATTTGATCGTACCCTGGAAGACCAGTAGTAGTTTCCGATGCTCATCTGGTGGCATTCTGTATTCTGTGGACTATCAGAGGGTTGATGAAACACAGAAATTGCATAGGGATTAAATACAACAGTCACTATGCGCACTTTCCTCCACAGGAGTAATGTCTGAAAAAGTCTAGACTTTGATCGTTCCCTGGCAGACCAGAAGTAGTTTCCGATGCACATCTGGAGGCTTTCTGTAATCTGTGGACTATCAGAGTGTTGATTGAACACAGAAATCGCATCGGGATTGAATACAACAGTCACCATGCGTACTTTCCTCCAAGGGAGTAATGTCTCAAACATTCTACGTTTTGATCGTTCCCTGGAAGACCAGTAGTAGTTTACGATGCACATCTGGAGGCATTCTGTAATCTGTGGACTATCAGAGTATTGATGAAACACAGAAATTGCATTGGGATTGAATACAACAGTCACCATGCGCACTGTCCTCAATGGGAGTAATTTCTCTAAGAGTGTACGCTTTGATCGTTCCCAGGAAGACCAGTAGTAGATACCGATGCACATCTGGAGGCATTCTGTATCCTGTGGAGTTTCAGAGTGTTGATGAAACACAGAAATTGCATCAGGATTGAATACAACAGTCACCATGCGCACTTTCCTCCACGGGAGTTATGTCTCAAACAGTATACGCTTTGATCGTTACCTGGAGGACCCGTAGTAGTTTCCGATGCACATCTGATGGCATTCTGTAATCTGTGGACTATCAGAGTGCTGATGAAACACAGAAATTGCATCGGGATTGAATACAACAGTCACCATGCGCACTTACCTCCACGGGAGGTATGTCTCAAACAGTATACGCTTTGATTGTTACCTGGAGGACCCGTAGTAGTTTCCGATGCACATCTGATGGCATTCTGTAATCTGTGGACTATCAGAGAGCTGATGAAACACAGAAATTGCATCGGGATTAAATACAACAGTCTCCATGCGCACTTCCCTCCAGGGGAGTAATGTCTTAAACAGTCCACCCTTTGATCATTCCCTGGAAGACCAGTAGTAGTTTCCGATGCACGTCTGGTGGCATTCTGTAATCTGTGGACTATCAGACTGTTATTGGAACACAAAAGTTGCATCGCGATTGAATAGAACAGTCACCATGCGCACTTTCCTCCACGGGAGTAATGTCTCAAGCATTCTACGCTTTGATCGTTCCCTGGAAGACCAGTAGTAGTTTTCGATGCACATCTGGAGGCATTCTGTAATCTGTGGACTATCAGAGTATTGATGAAACACAGAAATTGCATTGGGATTGAATACAACAGTCACCATGCGCACTTTCCTCAATGGGAGTAATGTCTCTAAGAGTGTACGCTTTGATCGTTCCCAGGAAGACCAGTAGTAGATACCGATGCACATCTGGAGGCATTCTGTTAACTGTGGAGTTTCAGAGTGTTGATGAAACACAGAAATTGCATCTGGATTGTATACAACTGTCACCATGCGCACTCTCCTCCATGGGAGTAGTGTCTCAAACAGTCTACGTTTTGAACGTTCCCTGAAAGACCAGTAGAAGTTTCCGATGCACATCTGGAAGCATTCTGTAATCTGTGGACTATCAGAGTGTTGATGAAACACAGAAATTGCATCTGGATTGAATACAACAGTCACTATGCGCAGTTTCCAACTTGGGAATAATGTCTCAAAGAGTTTACGCTTTGATCGTTCCCTGGAGGACCAGTAGTAGTTTCCGATGCACATCTGCAGGCATTCTGTAATCTGTGGACTATCAGAGTGTTGATGAAACACAGAAATTGCATCGGGATTGAATACAACAGTCACCAAGCGCACTTTCCTCCACGGGAGGTATGTCTCAAACAGTATACGCTTTGATCGTTACCTGGAGGACCCGTAGTAGTTTCCGATGCACATCTGATGGCATTCTGTAATCTGTGGACTATCAGAGTGCTGATGAAACACAGAAATTGCATCGGGATTGAATACAACAGTCACCATGCCCACATTCCTCCAGGGGAGTAATGTCTTAAACAGTCCACCCTTTGTTCGTTCCCTGGAGGACCAGTAGTAGTTTCCGATGCACATCTGGTGGCATTCTGCAATCTGTGGAGTTTCAGAGTGTTGATGAAACACAGAAATTGCATCGGGATTGAATACAACAGTCACCATACGCACTTTCCTCCACGGGAGGTATGTCTCAAACAGTATACGCTTTGATCGTTACCTGGAGGCCCCGTAGTGGTTTCCGATGCACATCTGAGGGCATTCTGTAATCTGTGGACTATCAGAGTGCTGATGAAACACAGAAATTGCATCGGGATTGAATACAACAGTCACCATGCACACTTTCCTCCAGGGGAGTAATGTCTTAAACAGTCCACCCTTTGATCGTTCCCTGGAAGACCAGTAGTAGTTTCCGATGCACATCTGGTGGCATTCTGCAATCTGTGGACTATCAGAGTGTTGATGAAACACAGAAATTGCATCGGGATTGAATACAACAGTCACCATGCGCACTCTCCTCCAGGGGAGTAATGTCTTAAACAGTCTACGCTTTGATCGTTCTCTGGAAGACCAGTAGTAGTTTCCGATGCTCATCTGGTGGCATTCTGTAATCTGTGGACTATCAGAGTGTTGATGAAACACAGAAATTGCATCGGGATTGAATACAACAGTCACCATGCGCAGTTTCCACCATGGGAGTAATGTCTCAAAGAGTTTACGCTTTGATCGTTCCCTGGAGGACCAGTAGTAGTTTCCGATGCACATCTGGAGGTATTCTGTAATCTGTGGACTATCAAAGTGTTGATGAAACACAGAAATTGCATAGGGATTGAATACAACATTCACCATGCGCACTTTCCTCCATGGGAGGAATGTCTCAAACAGTCTACGCTTTGATCGTTCCCTGGGAGACCAGAAGTAGATTCCGATGCACATCTGGGGGCATTCTGTAATATGTGGACTATCAGAGTGTTGATGGAACACAGAAATTGCATCGGGATTGAATACAACAGACACCATGCGCACTTTCCTCCATGGGAGTAATGTCTCAAATAGACAACGCTTTGATCGTTCCCTGGATGACAAGTAGTAGTTTCCGATGCACATCTGGATGCATTCGGTAATCTGTGGACCTTCTAAGTGTTGATGAAATACAGAAATTGCATCAGGATTGAATACAGCATTCACCATGCGCACTTGCCTCCATGTTGGTAATGTCTCAAACAGTCTACGCTGTGATCGTTCCCTGGAAGACCAGTGGTAGTTTCCGATTCACATCTGGAGGCATTCTGTAATCTGTGGAGTATCGGAGTGTTGATGAAACACAGAAATTGCATCGGGATTGAATACAACAGTCACCATACGCTCCTTAGTCCAAGGGAGTAATGTCTCAAGGAGTTTAGGCTTTGATCGTTCCCTGGGAGACGAGTAGTAGTTTCCGATGCACAACAGGATTCATTCTGTAATCTGTGGACTACCAGAGTGTTGATGAAACACAGAAATTGCTTCGGGATTGAATACAAAAGTCACCATGCGCACTTTCCTCGATGTTAGTAATGCCTCAAACAGTCTAAGCTTTGATCGTTCCCCGGAAGTCCAGTGGTAGTTCCCAATGCACATCTGGAGGCATTCTGTTATCTGTGGACTATCAGAGTGTGGATGAAACAAAGAAATTGCATCGGGATTGAATACAACAGTCACCATGCGCACTTTCCTCCACGGGAGGTATGTCTCAAACATTATACGCTTTGATCGTTACCTGGAGGACCCGTAGCAGTTTCCGATGCACATCTGATGGCATTCTGTAATCTGTGGACTATCAGAGGGTTGATGAAACACAGAAATTGCATCGGGATTGAATACAACAGTCACCATGCGCACTTTCCTCCAGTGGAGTAATGTCTTAAACAGTCCACCCTTTGATCGTTCCCTGGAAGACCAGTAGTAGTTTCCGATGCTCATCTGGTGGCATTCTGTATTCTGTGGACTATCAGAGGGTTGATGAAACACAGAAATTGCATAGGGATTAAATACAACAGTCACTATGCGCACTTTCCTCCACAGGAGTAATGTCTGAAAAAGTCTAGACTATGATCGTTCCCTGGCAGACCAGAAGTAGTTTCCGATGCACATCTGGAGGCTTTCTATAATCTGTGGACTATCAGAGTGTTGATTGAACACAGAAATCGCATCGGGATAGAATACAACAGTCACCATGCGTACTTTCCTCCACGGGAGTAATGTCTCAAACATTCTACGTTTTGATCGTTCCCTGGAAGACCAGTAGTAGTTTACGATGCACATCTGGAGGCATTCTGTAATCTGTGGACTATCAGAGTATTGATGAAACACAGAAATTGCATTGGGATTGAATACAACAGTCACCATGCGCACTGTCCTCAATGGGAGTAATGTCTCTAAGAGTGTACGCTTTGATCGTTCCCAGGAAGACCAGTAGAAGATACCGATGCACATCTGGAGGCATTCTGTAAACTGTGGAGTTTCAGAGTGTTGATGAAACACAGAAATTGCATCGGGATTGAATACAACAGTCACCATGCGCACTTTCCTCCACGGGAGTTATGTCTCAAACAGTATACGCTTTGATCGTTACCTGGAGGACCCGTAGTAGTTTCCGATGCACATCTGATGGCATTCTGTAATCTGTGGACTATCAGAGTGCTGATGAAACACAGAAATTGCATCGGGATTGAATACAACAGTCACCATGCGCAGTTACCTCCACGGGAGGTATGTCTCAAACAGTATACGCTTTGATTGTTACCTGGAGGACCCGTAGTAGTTTCCGATGCACATCTGATGGCATTCTGTAATCTGTGGACTATCAGAGAGCTGATGAAACACAGAAATTGCATCGGGATTGAATACAACAGTCTCCATGCGCACTTCCCTCCGTGGGAGTAATGTCTTAAACAGTCCACCCTTTGATCATTCCCTGGAAGACCAGTAGTAGTTTCCGATGCACATCTGGTGGCATTCTGTAATCTGTGGACTATCAGACTGTTATTGGAACACAGAAGTTGCATCGCGATTGAATAGAACAGTCACCATGCGCACTTTCCTCCACGGGAGTAATGTCTCAAACATTCTACGCTTTGATCGTTCCCTGGAAGACCAGTAGTAGTTTTCGATGCACATCTGGAGGCATTCTGTAATCTGTGGACTATCAGAGTATTGATGAAACACAGAAATTGCATTGGGATTGAATACAACAGTCACCATGCGCACTTTCCTCAATGGGAGTAATGTCTCTAAGAGTGTACGCTTTGATCGTTCCCAGGAAGACCAGTAGTAGATACCGATGCACATCTGGAGGCATTCTGTTAACTGTGGAGTTTCAGAGTGTTGATGAAACACGGAAATTGCATCGGGATTGTATACAACAGTCACCATGCGCACTCTCCTCCATGGGAGTAGTGTCTCAAACAGTCTACGTTTTGAACGTTCCCTGAAAGACCAGTAGAAGTTTCCGATGCACATCTGGAAGCATTCTGTAATCTGTGGACTATCAGAGTGTTGATGAAACACAGAAATTGCATCTGGATTGAATACAACAGTCACTATGCGCAGTTTCCACCTTGGGAATAATGTCTCAAAGAGTTTACGCTTTGATCGTTCCCTGGAGGACCAGTAGTAGTTTCCGATGCACATCTGGTGGCATTCTGTAATGTGTGGACTCTCAGAGTGTTGATGACACACTGAAATTGCATCGGGATTGAATACAACAGTCACCATGCGCACTTGCCTCCATGTTAGTAATGTCTCAAACAGTCTACGCTTTGATCGTTCCCTGGAAGACCAGTGGTAGTTTCCGATGCACATCTGGAGGCATTCTGTAATCTGTGGAGTATCAGAGTGTTGATGAAACACAGAATTTGCATCGGGATTGAATACAACAGTCACCATACGCACCTTAGTCCAAGGGAGTAATGTCTCAAAGAGTTTAGGCTTTGATCGTTCCCTGAAAGACCAGTAGTAGTTTCCGATGCACATCTGCAGGCATTCTGTAATCTGTGGACTATCAGAGTGTTGATGAAACACAGAAATTGCATCGGGATTGAATACAACAGTCACCAAGCGCACTTTCCTCCACAGGAGGTATGTCTCAAACAGTATACGCTTTGATCGTTACCTGGAGGCCCCGTAGTGGTTTCCGATGCACATCTGATGGCATTCTGTAATCTGTGGACTATCAGAGTGCTGATGAAACACAGAAATTGCATCGGGATTGAATACAACAGTCACCATGCCCACTTTCCTCCAGGGGAGTAATGTCTTAAACAGTCCACCCTTTGATCGTTCCCTGGAGGACCAGTAGTAGTTTCCGATGCACATCTGGTGGCATTCGGCAAACTGTGGACTATCAGTGTGTTGATGAAACACAGAAATTGCATCGGGATTGAATAAAACAGTCACCATGCGCACTTTCCTCCACGGGAGGTATGTCTCAAATAGTCTACGATTTGATAATTATCTGGAAGACCCGTAGTAGTTTCCGATGCACATCTGGTGGCATTCTGTAATCTGTGGACTATCAGAGTGTTGATGAAACACAGAAATTGCATCGGGATTGTATACAACAGTCACCATATGCACTTTCCTCCACGGGAGGTATGTCTCAAACAGTCTACGATTTGATCGTTATCTGGAAGACCCGTAGTAGTTTCCGATGCACATCTGGTGCCATTCTGTAATCTGTGGACTATCAGAGTGTTGATGAAACACAGAAATTGAATCGGGATTGAAAACAACAGTCACCATGCGCACTTTCCTCCACGGGAGTTAGGTCCCAAACCGTCTACGCTTTGATCGTTCCCTGGAAGATCAGTAGTAGTTTCCGATGCACGTCTGGTGGAATTCTGTAATCTGTGGACTATCAGAGTGTTGATGAAACACAGAAATTGCATCGGGATTGAATACAACAGTCACCATGCGCACTTTCCTCCACGGGAGGTATGTTTCAAAGAGTATACGCTTTGATCGTTACCTGGAGGACCCGTAGTAGTTTCCGATGCACATCTGATGTCATTCTGTAATCTGTGGACTATCAGAGTGCTGATGAAACACAGAAATTGCATCGGGATTGAATACAACAGTCACCATGCACACTTTCCTCCAGGGGAGTAATGTCTTAAACAGTCCACCCTTTGATCGTTCCCTGGAAGACCAGTAGTAGTTTCCGATGCACATCTGGTGGCATTCTGCAATCTGTGGACTATCAGAGTGTTGATGAAACACAGAAATTGCATCGGGATTGAATAAAACAGTCACCATGCGCACTTTCCTCCACGGGAGGTATGTCTCAAATAGTCTACGCTTGATCGTTATCTGGAAGACCCGTAGTAGTTTCCGATGCACATCTGGTGGCATTCTGTAATCTGTGGACTATCAGAGTGTTGATGAAACACAGAAATTGCATCGGGATTGAATACAACAGTCACCATGCACACTTTCCTCCAGGGGCGTAATGTCTTAAACAGTCCACCCTTTGATTGTTCCGTGGAAGACCAGTAGTAGTTTCCGATGCTCATCTGGTGGCATTCTGTATTCTGTGGACTATCAGAGGGTTGATGAAACACAGAAATTGCATAGGGATTAAATACAACAGTCACTATGCGCACTTTCCTCCACAGGAGTAATGTCTGAAAAAGTCTAGACTTTGATCGTTCCCTGGCAGACCAGAAGTAGTTTCCGATGCACATCTGGAGGCTTTCTGTAATCTGTGGACTATCAGAGTGTTGATTGAACACAGAAATCGCATCGGGATTGAATACAACAGTCACCATGCGTACTTTCCTCCACGGGAGTAATGTCTCAAACATTCTACGTTTTGATCGTTCCCTGGAAGACCAGTAGTAGTTTACGATGCACATCTGGAGGCATTCTGTAATCTGTGGACTATCAGAGTATTGATGAAACACAGAAATTGCATTGGGATTGAATACAACAGTCACCATGTGCACTGTCCTCAATGGGAGTAATGTCTCTAAGAGTGTACGCTTTGATCGTTCCCAGGTTGACCAGTAGTAGATACCGATGCACATCTGGAGGCATTCTGTAAACTGTGGAGTTTCAGAGTGTTGATGAAATACAGAAATTGCATCGGGATTGAATACAACAGTCACCATGCGCACTTTCCTCCACGGGAGTTATGTCTCAAACAGTATACGCTTTGATCGTTACCTGGAGGACCCGTAGTAGTTTCCGATGCACATCTGATGGCATTCTGTAATCTGTGGACTATCAGAGTGCTGATGAAACACAGAAATTGCATCGGGATTGAATACAACAGTCACCATGCGCACTTACCTCCACGGGAGGTATGTCTCAAACAGTATACGCTTAGATTGTTACCTGGAGGACCCGTAGTAGTTTCCGATGCACATCTGATGGCATTCTGTAATCTGTGGACTATCAGAGAGCTGATGAAACACAGAAATTGCATCGGGATTGAATACAACAGTCTCTATGCGCACTTCCCTCCAGGGGAGTAATGTCTTAAACAGTCCTCCCTTTGATCATTCCCTGGAAGACCAGTAGTAGTTTCCGATGCACATCTGGTGGCATTCTGTAATCTGTGGACTATCAGACTGTTATTGGAACACAGAAGTTGCATCGCGATTGAATAGAACAGTCACCATG
Organism: Schistocerca gregaria; assembly: GCF_023897955.1. NCBI lineage: Eukaryota > Metazoa > Arthropoda > Insecta > Orthoptera > Acrididae > Schistocerca > Schistocerca gregaria. Next base: position 5,039,006 of record NC_064924.1, on the reverse strand, counting down.
CGCACTTTCCTCCATGGGAGTAATGTCTCAAACATTCTACGCTTTGATCGTTCCCTGGAAGACCAGTAGTAGTTTTCGATGCACATCTGGAGGCATTCTGTAATCTGTGGACTATCAGAGTATTGATGAAACACAGAAATTGCATTGGGATTGAATACAACAGTCACCATGCGCACTTTCCTCAATGGGAGTAATGTCTCTAAGAGTGTACGCTTTGATCGTTCCCAGGAAGACCAGTAGTAGATACCGATGCACATCTGGAGGCATTCTGTTAACTGTGGAGTTTCAGAGTGTTGATGAAACACAGAAATTGCATCGGGATTGTATACAACAGTCACCATGCGCACTCTCCTCCATGGGAGTAGTGTCTCAAACAGTGTACGTTTTGAACGTTCCCTGAAAGACCAGTAGAAGTTTCCGATGCACATCTGGAAGCATTCTGTAATCTGTGGACTATCAGAGTGTTGATGAAACACAGAAATTGCATCTGGATTGAATACAACAGTCACTATGCGCAGTTTCCACCTTGGGAATAATGTCTCAAAGAGTTTACGCTTTGATCGTTCCCTGAAGGACCAGTAGTAGTTTCCGATGCACATCTGGTGGCATTCTGTAATGTGTGGACTCTCAGAGTGTTGATGAAACACAGATATTGCATCAGGATTGAATACAACAGTCACCAAGCGCACTTTCCTCCACGGGAGGTATGTCTCAAACAGTATACGCTTTGATCGTTACCTGGAGGACCCGTAGTGGTTTCCGATGCACATCTGATGGCATTCTGTAATCTGTGGACTATCAGAGTGCTGATGAAACACAGAAATTGCATCGGGATTGAATACAACAGTCACCATGCCCACTTTCCTCCAGGGGAGTAATGTCTTAAACAGTCCACCCTTTGATCGTTCCCTGGAGGACCAGTAGTAGTTTCCGATGCACATCTGGTGGCATTCGGCAAACTGTGGACTATCAGAGTGTTGATGAAACACAGAAATTGCATCGGGATTGAATAAAACAGTCACCATGCGCACTTTCCTCCACGGGAGGTATGTCTCAAATAGTCTACGATTTGATAATTATCTGGAAGACCCGTAGTAGTTTCCGATGCACATCTGGTGGCATTCTGTAATCTGTGGACTATCAGAGTGTTGATGAAACACAGATATTGCATCGGGATTGAATACAACAGTCACCATGCGCACTTGCCTCCATGTTAGTAATGTCTCAAACAGTCTACGCTTTGATCGTTCCCTGGAAGACCAGTGGTAGTTTCCGATGCACATCTGGAGGCATTCTGTAATCTGTGGAGTATCAGGGTGTTGATGAAACACAGAAATTGCATCGGGATTGAATACAACAGTCACCATACGCACCTTAGTCCAAGGGAGTAATGTCTCAACGAGTTTAGGCTTTGATCGTTCCCTGGAAGACCAGTAGTAGTTTCCGATGCACATCTGGTGGCATTCTGTAATCTGTGGACTATCAGAGTGTTGATGAAACACAGAAATTGCATCGGGATTGAATACAACAGTCACCATGCACACTTTCCTCCAGGGGAGTAATTTCTTAAACAGTCCACCCTTTGATTGTTCCGTGGAAGACCAGTAGTAGTTTCCGATGCACATCTGGTGGCATTCTGCAATCTGTGGAGTTTCAGAGTGTTGATGAAACACAGAAATTGCATCGGGATTGAATACAACAGTCACCATACGCACTTTCCTCCACGGGAGGTATGTCTCAAACAGTCTACGATTTGATCGTTATCTGGAAGACCCGTAGTAGTTTCCGATGCACATCTGGTGCCATTCTGTAATCTGTGGACTATCAGAGTGTTGATGAAACACAGAAATTGAATCGGGATTGAATACAACAGTCACCAAGCGCACTTTCCTCCACGGGAGGTATGTCTCAAACAGTATACGCTTTGATCGTTACCTGGAGGACCCGTAGTGGTTTCCGATGCACATCTGATGGCATTCTGTAATCTGTGGACTATCAGAGTGCTGATGAAACACAGAAATTGCATCGGGATTGAATACAACAGTCACCATGCCCACTTTCCTCCAGGGGAGTAATGTCTTAGACAGTCCACCCTTAGATCGTTCCCTGGAGGACCAGTAGTAGTTTCCGATGCACATCTGGTGGCATTCGGCAAGCTGTGGACTATCAGAGTGTTGATGAAACACAGAAATTGCATCGGGATTGAATAAAACAGTCACCATGCGCACTTTCCTCCACGGGAGGTATGTCTCAAATAGTCTACGATTTGATAATTATCTGGAAGACCCGTAGTAGTTTCCGATGCACATCTGGTGCCATTCTGTAATCTGTGGACTATCAGAGTGCTGATGAAACACAAAAATTGCATCGGGATTGAATACAACAGTCACCATGCACACTTTCCTCCAGGGGAGTAATGTCTTAAACAGTCCACCTTTTGATCGTTCCCTGGAAGACCAGTAGTAGTTTCCGATGCACATCTGGTGGCATTCTGCAATCTGTGGACTATCAGAGTGTTGATGAAACACAGAAATTGCATCGGGATTGAATAAAACAGTCACCATGCGCACTTTCCTCCACGGGAGGTATGTCTCAAATAGTCTACGCTTGATCGTTATCTGGAAGACCCGTAGTAGTTTCCGATGCACATCTGGTGGCATTCTGTAATCTGTGGACTATCAGAGTGTTGATGAAACACAGAAATTGCATCGGGATTGAATACAACAGTCACCATGCACACTTTCCTCCAGGGGCGTAATGTCTTAAACAGTCCACCCTTTGATTGTTCCGTGGAAGACCAGTAGTAGTTTCCGATGCACATCTGGTGGCATTCTGCAATCTGTGGACTATCAGAGTGTTGATGAAACACAGAAATTGCATCGGGATTGAATAAAACAGTCACCATTCGCACTTTCCTCCACAGGAGGTATGTCTTAAACAGTCTACGATTTGATCGTTATCTGGAAGACCCGTAGTAGTTTCCGATGCACATCTGGTGCCATTCTGTAATCTGTGGACTATCAGAGTGTTGATGAAACACAGAAATTGCATCGGGATTGAATACAACAGTCACCATGCGCACTTGCCTCCATGTTAGTATTGTCTCAAACAGTCTACGCTTTGATCGTTCCCTGGAAGACCAGTGGTAGTTTCCGATGCACATCTGGAGGCATTCTGTAATCTGTGGAGTATCAGGGTGTTGATGAAACACAGAAATTGCATCGGGATTGAATACAACAGTCACCATACGCACCTTAGTCCAAGGGAGTAATGTCTCAAAGAGTTTAGGCTTTGATCGTTCCCTGGAAGACCAGTAGTAGTTTCCGATGCACATCTGCAGGCATTCTGTAATCTGTGGACTATCAGAGTGTTGATGAAACACAGAAATTGCATCGGGATTGAATACAACAGTCACCAAGCGCACTTTCCTCCACGGGAGGTATGTCTCAAACAGTATACGCTTTGATCGTTACCTGGAGGACCCGTAGTGGTTTCCGATGCACATCTGATGGCAGTCTGTAATCTGTGGACTATCAGAGTGCTGATGAAACACAGAAATTGCATCGGGATTGAATACAACAGTCACCATGCCCACTTTCCTCCAGGGGAGTAGTGTCTTAAACAGTCCACCCTTTGATCGTTCCCTGGAGGACCAGTAGTAGTTTCCAATGCACATCTGGTGGCATTCGGCAAACTGTGGACTATCAGAGTGTTGATGAAACACAGAAATTGCATCGGGATTGAATAAAACAGTCACCATGCGCACTTTCCTCCACGGGAGGTATGTCTCAAATAGTCTACGATTTGATAATTATCTGGAAGACCCGTAGTAGTTTCCGATGCACATCTGGTGGCATTCTGTAATCTGTGGACTATCAGAGTGTTGATGAAACACAGAAATTGCATCGGGATTGAATACAACAGTCACCATGCACACTTTCCTCCAGGGGAGTAATTTCTTAAACAGTCCACCCTTTGATTGTTCCGTGGAAGACCAGTAGTAGTTTCCGATGCACATCTGGTGGCATTCTGCAATCTGTGGAGTTTCAGAGTGTTGATGAAACACAGAAATTGCATCGGGATTGAATACAACAGTCACCATACGCACTTTCCTCCACGGGAGGTATGTCTCAAACAGTCTACGATTTGATCGTTATCTGGAAGACCCGTAGTAGTTTCCGATGCACATCTGGTGCCATTCTGTAATCTGTGGACTATCAGAGTGTTGATGAAACACAGAAATTGAATCGGGATTGAAAACAACAGTCACCATGCGCACTTTCCTCCACGGGAGTTAGGTCCCAAACCGTCTACGCTTTGATCGTTCCCTGGAAGATCAGTAGTAGTTTCCGATGCACGTCTGGTGGAATTCTGTAATCTGTGGACTATCAGAGTGTTGATGAAACACAGAAATTGCATCGGGATTGAATACAACAGTCACCATGCGCACTTTCCTCCACGGGAGGTATGTCTCAAAGAGTATACGCTTTGATCGTTACCTGGAGGACCCGTAGTAGTTTCCGATGCACATCTGATGTCATTCTGTAATCTGTGGACTATCAGAGTGCTGATGAAACACAGAAATTGCATCGGGATTGAATACAACAGTCACCATGCACACTTTCCTCCAGGGGAGTAATGTCTTAAACAGTCCACCCTTTGATCGTTCCCTGGAAGACCAGTAGTAGTTTCCGATGCACATCTGGTGGCATTCTGCAATCTGTGGACTATCAGAGTGTTGATGAAACACAGAAATTGCATCGGGATTGAATAAAACAGTCACCATGCGCACTTTCCTCCACGGGAGGTATGTCTCAAATAGTCTACGCTTGATCGTTATCTGGAAGACCCGTAGTAGTTTCCGATGCACATCTGGTGGCATTCTGTAATCTGTGGACTATCAGAGTGTTGATGAAACACAGAAATTGCATCGGGATTGAATACAACAGTCACCATGCACACTTTCCTCCAGGGGCGTAATGTCTTAAACAGTCCACCCTTTGATTGTTCCGTGGAAGACCAGTAGTAGTTTCCGATGCACATCTGGTGGCATTCTGCAATATGTGGAGTTTCAGAGTGTTGATGAAACACAGAAATTGCATCGGGATTGAATACAACAGTCACCATACGCACTTTCCTCCACGGGAGGTATGTCTCAAACAGTCTACGATTTGATCGTTATCTGGAAGACCCGTAGTAGTTTCCGATGCACATCTGGTGCCATTCTGTAATCTGTGGACTATCAGAGTGTTGATGAAACACAGAAATTGAATCGGGATTGAAAACAACAGTCACCATGCGCACTTTCCTCCACGGAGTTAGGTCCCAAACCGTCTACGCTTTGATCGTTCCCTGGAAGATCAGTAGTAGTTTCCGATGCACGTCTGGTGGAATTCTGTAATCTGTGGACTATCAGAGTGTTGATGAAACACAGAAATTGCATCGGGATTGAATACAACAGTCACCATGCGCACTTTCCTCCACGGGAGGTATGTCTCAAAGAGTATACGCTTTGATCGTTACCTGGAGGACCCGTAGTAGTTTCCGATGCACATCTGATGGCATTCTGTAATCTGTTGACTATCAGAGTGCTGATGAAACACAAAAATTGCATCGGGATTGAATACAACAGTCACCATGCACACTTTCCTCCAGGGGAGTAATGTCTTAAACAGTCCACCCTTTGATCGTTCCCTGGAAGACCAGTAGTAGTTTCCGATGCACATCTGGTGGCATTCTGCAATCTGTGGACTATCAGAGTGTTGATGAAACACAGAAATTGCATCGGGATTGAATAAAACAGTCACCATGCGCACTTTCCTCCACGGGAGGTATGTCTCAAATAGTCTACGCTTGATCGTTATCTGGAAGACCCGTAGTAGTTTCCGATGCACATCTGGTGGCATTCTGTAATCTGTGGACTATCAGAGTGTTGATGAAACACAGAAATTGCATCGGGATTGAATACAACAGTCACCATGCACACTTTCCTCCAGGGGCGTAATGTCTTAAACAGTCCACCCCTTGATTGTTCCGTGGAAGACCAGTAGTAGTTTCCGATGCACATCTGGTGGCATTCTGCAATCTGTGGACTATCAGAGTGTTGATGAAACACAGAAATTGCATCGGGATTGAATAAAACAGTCACCATGCGCACTTTCCTCCACAGGAGGTATGTCTCAAACAGTCTACGCTTTGATCGTTCCCTGGAAGACCAGTAGTAGTTTCCGATGCACATCTGGTGGCATTCTGTAATCTGTTTACTATCAGAGTGTTGATGAAACACAGAGATTGCATCGGGATTGAATACAACAGTAACCATGCGCAGTTTCCACCATGGGAGTAATGTCTCTAAGAGTGTACGCTTTGATCGTTCCCTGGGAGACCAGTAGTAGATACCGATCCACATCTGGAGGCATTCTGTAAACTGTGGGGTTTCAGAGTGTTGATGAAACACAGAAATTGCATCGGGATTGAATACAACAGTCACCATGCGCACTTTCATCCATGGGAGTAGTTTCTCAAGCAGTCTACGTTTTGAACGTTCCCTGGAAGACCAGTAGTAGTTTCCGATGCACATCTGGAAGCATTCTGTAATCTGTGGACTATCAGAGTGTTGATGAAACACAGAAATTGCATAAGGATTGAATACAACATTCACCATGCGCACTTTCCTCCATGGGAGGAATGTCTCAAACGGTCTACGCTTTGATCGTTCTCTGGGAGACCAGAAGTAGATTCCGATGCACATCTGGGGGCATTCTGTAATATGTGGACTATCAGAGTGTTGATGGAACACAGAAATTGCATCGGGATTGAATACTACAGACACCATGCGCACTTTCCTCCACGGGAGTAATGTCTCAAACAGTCTACGATTTGATCGTTCCCTGGAAGCCCAGTAGTAGTTTCCGATGCACATCTGGTGGCATTCTGTAATGTGTGGACTCTCAGAGTGTTGATGACACACTGAAATTGCATCGGGATTGAATACAACAGTCACCATGCGCACTTTCCTCCATGGGAGTAATGTCTCAAATAGTCTACGCTTTTGATCGTTCCCTAGAAGACAAGTAGTAGTTTCCGATGCACATCTGGATGCATTCGGTAATCTGTGGACCTTCTAAGTGTTGATGAAATACATAAATTGCATCGGGATTGAATACAGCAGTCACCATGCGCACTTGCCTCCGTGTTAGTAATGTCTCAAACAGTCTACGCTTTGATCGTTCCCTGGAAGACCAGTGGTAGTTTCCGATGCACATCTGGAGGCATTCTGTAATCTGTGGAGTATCAGAGTGTTGATGAAACACAGAAATTGCATCGGGATTGAATAAAACAGTCACCATGCGCACATTCATCCATGGGAGTAGTGTCTCAAGCAGTCTACGTTTTGAACGTTCCCTGGAAGACCAGTAGTAGTTTCCGATGCACATCTGGAAGCATTCTGTAATCTGTGGACTATCAGAGTGTTGATGAAACACAGAAATTGCATAGGTGATTGAATACAACATTCACCATGCGCACTTTCCTCCATGGGTGGAATGTCTCAAACAGTCTACGCTTTGATCGTACCCTGGGAGACCAGAAGTAGATTCCGATGCACATCTGGGGGCATTCTGTAATATGTGGACTATCAGAGTGTTGATGGAACACAGAAATTGCATCGGGATTGAATACAACAGACACCATGCGCACTTTCCTCCACAGGAGTAATGTCTCAAACAGTTTACGATTTTATCGTTCCCTGGAAGACCAGTAGTAGTTTCTGATGCACATCTGGTGGCATTCTGTAATGTGTGGAATCTCAGAGTGTTGATGACACACTGAAATTGCATCGGGATTGAATACAACAGTCACCATGCGCACATTCCTCCATGGGAGTAATGTCTCAAATAGTCTACGCTTTGATCGTTCCCTGGAAGACAAGTAGTAGTTTCCGATGCACATCTGGAGGCATTCGGTAATCTGTGGACCTTCTAAGTGTTGATAAAATACAGAAATTGCATCGGGATTGAATACAGCAGTCACCATGCGCACTTACCTCCATGTTAGTAATATCTCAAACAGACTACGCTTTGATCGTTCCCTGGAAGACCAGTGGTAGTTTCCGATTCACATCAGGAGGCATTCTGTAATCTGTGGAGTATCGGAGTGTTGATGAAACACAGAAATTGCATCGGGATTGAATACAACACTCACCATACGCACCTTAGTCCAAGGGAGTAATGTCTGAAAGAGTTTAGGCTTTGATCGTTCCCTGGAAGACCAGTAGTAGTTTCCGATTCACATCTGGAGGCATTCTGTAATCTGTGGACTATCAGAGTGTTGATGAAACACAGAAATTGCATCGGGATTCTATACAAAAGTCACCATGCGCACTTTCCTCCATGTTAGTAATGTCTCAAACAGTCTAAGCTTTGATCGTTCCTTGGAAGTCCAGTGGTAGTTCCCAATGCACATCTGGAGGCATTCTGTAATCTGTGGACTATCAGAGTGTGGATGAAACACAGAAATTGCATCAAAATTGATTTCAACTGTCACCATGCGCACTTTCCTCCAGGGGAGTAATGTCTTAAACAGTCTACGCTTTGATCGTTCCCTGGAAGACCAGTAGTAGTTTCCGATGCTCATCTGGTTGCATTCTGTAATCTGTGGACTATCAAAGGGTTGATGAAACACAGAAATTGCATAGGGATTAAATACAACAGTCACTATGCAGGCTTTCCTCCACAGGAGTAATGTCTGAAAAAGTCTACGATTTGATCGTTCCTGGCAAACCAGAAGTAGTTTCCGATGCACATCTTGAGGCATTCTGTAATCTGTGGACTATCAGAGTGTTGATGGAACATAGAAATTGCATCGGGATTGAATACAACAGTCAGCATGCGTACTTTCCGCCACGGGAGTAATGTCTCAAACATTCTACGCTTTGATCGTTACCTGGAAGACCAGTAGTAGTTTACGATGCACATCTGGAGGCATTCTGTAATCTGTGGACTATCAGAGTATTGATGAAACACAGAAATTGCATTGGGATTGAATACAACAGTCACCATGCGCACTTTCCTCAATGGGAGTAATGTCTCTAAGAGTGTACGCTTTGATCGTTCCCAGGAAGACCAGTGATAGTTTCCGATGCACATCTGGAGGCATTCTGTAATCTGTGGAGTATCAGACTGTTGATGAAACACAGAAATTGCATCGGGATTGAATACAACAGTCACCATACGCACCTTAGTCCAAGGGAGTAATGTCTCAAAGAGTTTAGGCTTTGATCGTTCCCTGGAAGACCAGTAGTAGTTTCCGATGCACATCTGGAGGCATTCTGTAATCTGTGGACTATCAGAGTGGTGATGAAACACAGAAATTGCATCGGGATTGAATACAACAGTCACCATGCGCACTTTTCTCAATGGGAGTAATGTCTCTAAGAGTGTACGCTTTGATCGTTCCCAGGAAGACCAGTGATAGTTTCCGATGCACATCTGGAGGCATTCTGTAATCTGTGGACTATCAGAGTGCTGATGAAACACAGAAATTGCATCGGGATTGAATACAACAGTCACCATGCACACTTTCCTCCAGGGGATTAATGTCTTAAACAGTCCACCCTTTGATCGTTCCCTGGAAGACCAGTAGTAGTTTCCGATGCACATCTGGTGGCATTCTGCAATCTGTGGACTATCAGAGTGTTGATGAAACACAGAAATTGCATCGGGATTGAATACAACAGTCACCATGCACACTTTCCTCCAGCTGAGTAATGTCTTAAACAGTCCACCCTTTGATCGTTCCGTGGAAGACCAGTAGTAGTTTCCGATGCACATCTGGTGGCATTCTGCAATCTGTGGACTATCAGAGTGTTGATGAAACACAGAAATTGCATCGGGATTGAATAAAACAGTCTTCATGCGCACTTTCCTCCACGGGAGGTATGTCTCAAACAGCCTCCGATTTGATCGTTATCTGGAAGACCCGTAATAGTTTCCGATGCACATCTGGTGCCATTCTGTAATCTGTGGACTATCAGAGTGTTGATGAAACACAGAAATTGAATCGGGATTGAAAACAACCGTCACCATGCGCACTTTCCTCCACGGGAGTTAGGTCCCAAACGGTCTACGCTTTGATCGTTCCCTGGAAGACCAGTAGTAGTTTCCGATGTACGTCTGGTGGAATTCTGTAATCTGTGGACTATAAGAGTGTTGATGAAACACAGAAATTGCATCGGGATTGAATACAACAGTCACCATGCGCACTTTCCTCCACGGGAGGTATGTCTCAAACAGTCTACGCTTTGATCGTTCCCTGGAAGACCAGTAGTAGTTTCCGATGCACATCTGGTGGCATTCTGTAATCTGTTTACTATCAGAGTGTTGATGAAACACAGAGATTGCATCGGGATTGAATACAACAGTCACCATGCGCAGTTTCCACCATGGGAGTAATGTCTCTAAGAGTGTACGCTTTGATCGTTCCCAGGGAGACCAGTAGTAGATACCGATGCACATCTGGAGGCATTCTGTAAACTGTGGAGTTTCAGAGTGTTGATGAAACACAGAAATTGCATCGGGATTGAATACAACAGTCACCATGCGCACTTTCATCCATTGGAGTAGTGTCTCAAGGAGTCTACGTTTTGAACGTTCCCTGGAAGACCAGTAGTAGTTTCCGATGCACATCTGGAAGCATTCTGTAATCTGTGGACTATCAGAGTGTTGATGAAACAGAGAAATTGCATAGGTGATTGAATACAACATTCACCATGCGCACTTTCCTCCATGGGTGGAATGTCTCAAACAGTCTACGCTTTGATCTTTCCCTGGGAGACTAGAGGTAGATTCCGAAGCACATCTGGGGGCATTCTGTAATATGTGGACTATCAGAGTGTTGATGGAACACAGAAGTTGCATCGGGATTGAATACAACAGACACCATGCGCACTTGCCTCCATGTTAGCAATGTCTCAAACAGACTACGCTTTGATCGTTCCCTGGAAGACCAGTGGTAGTTTCCGATTCACATCTGGAGGCATTCTGTAATCTGTGGAGTATCGGAGTGTTGATGAACCACAGAAATTGCATCGGGATTCTATACAAAAGTCACCATGCACACTTTCCTCCATGTTAGTAATGTCTCAAACAGTCTAAGCTTTGATCGTTCCTTGGAAGTCCAGTGGTAGTTCCCAATGCACATCTGGAGGCATTCTGTAATCTGTGGACTATCAGGGTGTGGATGAAACACAGAAATTGCATCAAAATTGATTTCAACTGTCACCATGCGCACTTTCCTCCAGGGGAGTAATGTCTTAAACAGTCTACGCTTTGATCGTTCCCTGGAAGACCAGTAGTAGTTTCCGATGCTCATCTGGTGGCATTCTGTAATCTGTGGACTATCAAAGGGTTGATGAAACACAGAAATTGCGTAGGGATTAAATACAACAGTCACTATGCCTCCTTTCCTCCACAGGAGTAATGTCTGAAAAAGTCTACGCTTTGATCGTTCCTGGCATACCAGAAGTAGTTTCCGATGCACATCTTGAGGCATTCTGTAATCTGTGGACTATGAGAATGTTGATGGAACATAGAAATTGCATCGGGATTGAATACAACAGTCAGCATGCGTACTTTCCGCCACGGGAGTAATGTCTCAAACATTCTACGCTTTGATCGTTACCTGGAAGACCAGTAGTAGTTTACGATGCACATCTGGAGTCATTCTGTAATCTGTGGACTATCAGAGTATTGATGAAACACAGAAATTGCATTGGGATTGAATACAACAGTCACCATGCGCACTTTCCTCAATGGGAGTAATGTCTCTAAGAGTGTACGCTTTGATCGTTCCCAGGAAGACCAGTAGTAGATACCGATGCACATCTGGAGGCATTCTGTGAACTGTGGAGTTTCAGAGTGTTGATGAAACACAGAAATTGCAGCGGGATTGAATACAACATTCATCATGCGCACTTTCCTCCATGGGAGTAGTGTCTCAAACAGTCTACGTTTTGAACGTTCCTTGGAAGACCAGGAGTAGTTTTCGATGCACATCTGGAAGCATTCTGTAATCTGTGGACTATCAGAGTGTTGATGAAACACAGATATTGCATCGGGATTAAATACAACAGTCACAATGCGCAGTTTCCTCCATGGGAGAAATGTCTCAAAGAGTTTACGCTTTGATCGTTCCCTGGAGGACCAGTAGTAGTTTCCGATGCACATCTGGAGGTATTCGGTAATCTGTGGACTATCAAAGTGTTGATGAAACACAGAAATTGTATAGGGATTGAATACAACATTCACCATGCGCACTTTCCTCCATGGGAGGAAAGTCTCAAACAGTCTACGATTTGATCGTTACCTGGAAGACCCGTAGTAGTTTCCGATGCACATCTGGTGGCATTCTGTAATCTGTGTACTATCAGAGTGTTCATGAAACAGAGAAATTGCATCGGGATTGAATACAACAGTCACCATGCGCACTTTCCTCCAGGGGAGTAATGTCTTAAACAGTCTACCCTTTGATCGTTCCCTGGAAGACCAGTAGTAGTTTCCGATGCTCATCTGGTGGCATTCTGTAATCTGTGGCATATCAGAGGGTTGATGAAACACAGATATTGCATACGGATTAAATACAACAGTCACCATGCGCACTTTCCTCCATGGGAGGAATGTCTCAAACAGTCTACGCTTTGATCGTTCCCTGGGAGACCAAAAGTAGATTCCGATGCACATCTGGGGGCATTCTGTAATGTGTGGACTATCAGAGTGTTGATGGAACACATAAATGGCATCGGGATTGAATACAACAGACACCATGCTCACTTTCCTCCACAGGAGTAATGTCTCAAACAGTCTGCGATTTGATCGTTCCCTGGAAGACCAGTAGTAGTTTCCGATGCACATCTGGTGGCATTCTGTAATGTGTGGACTCTCAGAGTGTTGATGACACACTGAAATTACATCGGGATTGAATACAACAGTCACCATGCGCACTTTCCTCCATGGGAGGAATGTCTCAAACAGTCTACGCTTTGATCGTTCCCTGGGGGACCAGAAGTAGATTCCGATGCACATCTGGGGGCATTCTGTAATATGTGGACTATCAGAGTGTTGATGAAATACAGAAATTGCATCGTTACTGAATACAACAGTCACCATGCGCACTTGCCTCCATGTTAGTAATGTCTCAAACAGACTACGCTTTGATCGTTCCCTGGAAGACCAGTGGTAGTTTCCGATTCACATCTGGAGGCATTCTGTAATCTATGGAGTATCGGAGTGTTGATGAAACACAGAAATTGCATCGGGATTGAATACAACAGTCACCATACGCACCTTAGTCCAAGGGAGTAATGTCTCAAAGAGTTTAGGCTTTGATCGTTCCCTGGAAGACCAGTAGTAGTTTCCGATGCACATCTGGAGGCATTCTGTAATCTGTATACTATAAGAGTGTGGATGAAACACAGAAATTGCATCGGGATTGAATACAACAATCACCATGCGTACTTTCCTCCACGGGAGTAATGTCTCAAACATTCTACGCTTTGATCGTTACATGGAAGACCAGTAGTTGTTTACGATGAACATCTGGAGGCATTCTGTAATCTGTGGACTATCAGAGTATTGATGAAACACAGAAATTGCATTGGGATTGAATACAACAGTCACCATGCGCACTTTCCTCAATGGGAGGAATGTCTCTAAGAGTGTACGATTTGATCGTTCCCAGGAAGACCAGTAGTAGATACCGATGCACATCTGGAGGCATTCTGTGAACTGTGGATTTTCGGAGTGTTGATGAAACACGGAAATTGCAGCGGGATTGAATACAACATTCACCATGCGCACTTTCCTCCAGGGGAGTAATGTCTTAAACAGTCTTACGCTTTGATCGTTCCCTGGAAGACCAGTAGTAGTTTCCGATGGTCATCTGGTATCATTCTGTAATCTGCGGACTATCAGAGGGTTGATGAAACACAGAAATTGCATAGGGATTAAATACAACAGTCACTATGCGCACATTCCTCCACAGGAGCAATGTCTGAAAAAGTCTACGCTTTGATCGTTCCCTGGCAGACCAGAAGTAGTTTCCGATGCACATCTGGAGGCATTCTGTAATCTGTGGACTATCAGAGTGTTGATGGAACACAGAAATTGCATCGGGATTGAATACAACAGTCAGCATGCGTACTTTCCTCCACGGGAGTAATGTCTCAAACATTCTATTCTTTGATCGTTACCTGGAAGACCAGTAGTAGTTTACGATGCACATCTGGAGGCATTCTGTAATCTGTGGACTATCAGAGTATTGATGAAACACAGATATTGCATTGGGATTGAATACAACAGTCACCATGCGCACTTTCCTCAATGGGAGGAATGTCTCTAAGAGTGTACGCTTTGATCGTTCCCAGGAAGACCAGTAGTAGATACCGATGCACATCTGGAGGCATTCTGTGAACTGAGGAGTTTCAGAGTGTTGATGAAACACGGAAATTGCATAGGGATTGAATACAACATTCACCATGCGCACTTTCCTCCATGGGAGTAGTGTCTCAAACAGTCTTCGTTTTGAACGTTCCCTGGAAGACCAGGAGTAGTTATCTATGCACATCTGGAAGCATTCTGTAATCTGTGGACTATCAGAGTGATGATGAAACACAGATATTGCATCGGGATTAAATACAACAGTCACCATGCGCAGTTTCCTCCATGGGAGTAATGTCTCAAAGCGTTTACGCTTTGATCGTTCCCTGGAGGACCAGTAGTAGTTTCCGATGCACATCTGGAGGTATTCTGTAATCTGTGGACTATCAAAGTGTTGATGAAACACAGAAATTGTATAGGGATTGAATACAACATTCACCATGCGCACTTTCCTCCATGGGAGGAAAGTCTCAAACAGTCTACGATTTGATCGTTACCTGGAAGACCCGTAGTAGTTTCCGATGCACATCTGGTGGCATTCTGTAATCTGTGTACTATCAGAGTGTTCATGAAACACAGAAATTGCATCGGGATTGAATACAACAGTCACCATGCGCACTTTCCTCCAGGGGAGTAATGTCTTAAACAGTCTACGCTTTGATCGTTCACTGGAAGACCAGTAGTAGTTTCCGATGCTCATCTGGTGGCATTCTGTAATCTGTGGACTATCAGAGGGTTGATGAAACACAGATATTGCATACGGATTAAATACAACAGTCACCATGCGCACTTTCCTCCATGGGAGGAATGTCTCAAACAGTCTACGCTTTGATCGTTCCCTGGGAGACCAGAAGTAGATTCCGATGCACATCTGGGGGCATTCTGTAATGTGTGGACTATCAGAGTGTTGATGGAACACATAAATGGCATCGGGATTGAATACAACAGACACCATGCTCACTTTCCTCCACAGGAGTAATGTCTCAAACAGTCTGCGATTTGATCGTTCCCTGGAAGACCAGTAGTAGTTTCCGATGCACATCTGGTGGCATTCTGTAATGTGTGGACTCTCAGAGTGTTGATGACACACTGAAATTGCATCGGGATTGAATACAACAGTCACCATGCGCACTTTCCTCCATGGGAGGAATGTCTCAAACAGTCTACGCTTTGATCGTTCCCTGGGAGACCAGAAGTAGATTCCGATGCACATCTGGGGGCATTCTGTAATATGTGGACTATCAGAGTGTTGATGAAATACAGAAATTGCATCGTTACTGAATACAACAGTCACCATGCGCACTTGCCTCCATGTTAGTAATGTCTCAAACAGACTACGCTTTGATCGTTCCCTGGAAGACCAGTGGTAGTTTCCGATGCACATCTGGAGGCATTCTGTAATCTATGGAGTATCGGAGTGTTGATGAAACACAGAAATTGCATCGGGATTGAATACAACACTCACCATACGCACCTTAGTCCAAGGGAGTAATGTCTCAAAGAGTTTAGGCTTTGATCGTTCCCTGGAAGACCAGTAGTAGTTTCCGATGCACATCTGGAGGCATTCTGTAATCTGTATACTATAAGAGTGTGGATGAAACACAGAAATTGCATCGGGATTGAATACAACAATCACCATGCGTACTTTCCTCCACGGGAGTAATGTCTCCAACATTCTACGCTTTGATCGTTACATGGAAGACCAGTAGTAGTTTACGATGAACATCTGGAGGCATTCAGTAATCTGTGGACTATCAGAGTATTGATGAAACACAGAAATTGCATTGGGATTGAATACAACAGTCACCATGCGCACTTTCCTCAATGGGAGGAATGTCTCTAAGAGTGTACGATTTGATCGTTCCCAGGAAGACCAGTAGTAGATACCGATGCACATCTGGAGGCATTCTGTGAACTGTGGAGTTTCGGAGTGTTGATGAAACACGGAAATTGCAGCGGGATTGAATACAACATTCACCATGCGCACTTTCCTCCAGGGGAGTAATGTCTTAAACAGTCTTACGCTTTGATCGTTCCCTGGAAGACCAGTAGTAGTTTCCGATGCTCATCTGGTATCATTCTGTAATCTGCGGACTATCAGAGGGTTGATGAAACACAGAAATTGCATAGGGATTAAATACAACAGTCACTATGCGCACATTCCTCCACAGGAGCAAAGTCTGAAAAAGTCTACGCTTTGATCGTTCCCTGGCAGACCAGAAGTAGTTTCCGATGCACATCTGGAGGCATTCTGTAATCTGTGGACTATCAGAGTGTTGATGGAACACAGAAATTGCATCGGGATTGAATACAACAGTCAGCATGCGTACTTTCCTCCACGGGAGTAATGTCTCAAACATTCTATTCTTTGATCGTTACCTGGAAGACCAGTAGTAGTTTACGATGCACATCTGGAGGCATTCTGTAATCTGTGGACTATCAGAGTATTGATGAAACACAGAAATTGCATTGGGATTGAATACAACAGTCACCATGCGCACTTTCCTCAATGGGAGGAATGTCTCTAAGAGTGTACGCTTTGATCGTTCCCAGGAAGACCAGTAGTAGATACCGATGCACATCTGGAGGCATTCTGTGAACTGTGGAGTTTCAGAGTGTTGATGAAACACGGAAATTGCATAGGGATTGAATACAACATTCACCATGCGCACTTTCCTCCATGGGAGTAGTGTCTCAAACAGTCTTCGTTTTGAACGTTCCCTGGAAGACCAGGAGTAGTTTTCTATGCACATCTGGAAGCATTCTGTAATCTGTGGACTATCAGAGTGTTGATGAAACACAGATATTGCATCGGGATTAAATACAACAGTCACCATGCGCAGTTTCCTCCATGGGAGTAATGTCTCAAAGAGTTTACGCTTTGATCGTTCCCTGGAGGACCAGTAGTAGTTTCCGATGCACATCTGGAGGTATTCTGTAATCTGTGGACTATCAAAGTGTTGATGAAACACAGAAATTGTATAGGGATTGAATACAACATTCACCATGCGCACTTTCCTCCATGGGAGGAAAGTCTCAAACAGTCTACGATTTGATCGTTACCTGGAAGACCCGTAGTAGTTTCCGATGCACATCTGGTGGCATTCTGTAATCTGTGTACTATCAGAGTGTTCATGAAACACAGAAATTGCATCGGGATTGAATACAACAGTCACCATGCGCACTTTCCTCCAGGGGAGTAATGTCTTAAACAGTCTACGCTTTGATCGTTCACTGGAAGACCAGTAGTAGTTTCCGATGCTCATCTGGTGGCATTCTGTAATCTGTGGACTATCAGAGGGTTGATGAAACACAGATATTGCATACGGATTAAATACAACAGTCACCATGCGCACTTTCCTCCATGGGAGGAATGTCTCAAACAGTCTACGCTTTGATCGTTCCCTGGGAGACCAGAAGTAGATTCCGATGCACATCTGGGGGCATTCTGTAATATGTGGACTATCAGAGTGTTGATGAAATACAGAAATTGCATCGTTACTGAATACAACAGTCACAATGCGCACTTGCCTCCATGTTAGTAATGTCTCAAACAGACTACGCTTTGATCGTTCCCTGGAAGACCAGTGGTAGTTTCCGATTCACATCTGGAGGCATTCTGTAATCTATGGAGTATCGGAGTGTTGATGAAACACAGAAATTGCATCGGGATTGAATACAACACTCACCATACGCACCTTAGTCCAAGGGAGTAATGTCTCAAAGAGTTTAGGCTTTGATCGTTCCCTGGAAGACCAGTAGTAGTTTCCGATGCACATCTGGAGGCATTCTGTAATCTGTATACTATAAGAGTGTGGATGAAACACAGAAATTGCATCGGGATTGAATACAACAATCACCATGCGTACTTTCCTCCACGGGAGTAATGTCTCAAACATTCTACGCTTTGATCGTTACATGGAAGACCAGTAGTAGTTTACGATGAACATCTGGAGGCATTCTGTAATCTGTGGACTATCAGAGTATTGATGAAACACAGAAATTGCATTGGGATTGAATACAACAGTCACCATGCGCACTTTCCTCAATGGGAGGAATGTCTCTAAGAGTGTACGATTTGATCGTTCCCAGGAAGACCAGTAGTAGATACCGATGCACATCTGGAGGCATTCTGTGAACTGTGGAGTTTCGGAGGGTTGATGAAACACGGAAATTGCAGCGGGATTGAATACAACATTCACCATGCGCACTTTCCTCCAGGGGAGTAATGTCTTAAACAGTCTTACGCTTTGATCGTTCCCTGGAAGACCAGTAGTAGTTTCCGATGCTCATCTGGTATCATTCTGTAATCTGCGGACTATCAGAGGGTTGATGAAACACAGAAATTGCATAGGGATTAAATACAACAGTCACTATGCGCACATTCCTCCACAGGAGCAATGTCTGAAAAAGTCTACGCTTTGATCGTTCCCTGGCAGACCAGAAGTAGTTTCCGATGCACATCTGGAGGCATTCTGTAATCTGTGGACTATCAGAGTGTTGATGGAACACAGAAATTGCATCGGGATTGAATACAACAGTCAGCATGCGTACTTTCCTCCACGGGAGTAATGTCTCAAACATTCTACGCTTTGATCGTTACCTGGAAGACCAGTAGTAGTTTACGATGCACATCTGGAGGCATTCTGTAATCTGTGGACTATCAGAGTATTGATGAAACACAGAAATTGCATTGGGTTTGAATACAACAGTCACCATGCGCACTTTCCTCAATGGGAGGAATGTCTCTAAGAGTGTACGCTTTGATCGTTCCCAGGAAGACCAGTAGTAGATACCGATGCACATCTGGAGGCATTCTGTGAACTGTGGAGTTTCAGAGTGTTGATGAAACACGGAAATTGCGTAGGGATTGAATACAACATTCACCATGCGCACTTTCCTCCATGGGAGTAGTGTCTCAAACAGTCTTCGTTTTGAACGTTCCCTGGAAGACCAGGAGTAGTTTTCTATGCACATCTGGAAGCATTCTGTAATCTGTGGACTATCAGAGTGTTGATGAAACACAGATATTGCATCGGGATTAAATACAACAGTCACCATGCGCAGTTTCCTCCATGGGAGTAATGTCTCAAAGAGTTTACGCTTTGATCGTTCCCTGGAGGACCATTAGTAGTTTCCGATGCACATCTGGAGGTATTCTGTAATCTGTGGACTATCAAAGTGTTGATGAAACACAGAAATTGTATAGGGATTGAATACAACATTCACCATGCGCACTTTCCTCCATGGGAGGAAAGTCTCAAACAGTCTACGATTTGATCGATACCTGGAAGACCCGTAGTAGTTTCCGATGTACATCTGATGGCATTCTGTGATCTGTGTACTATCAGAGTGTTCATGAAACACAGAAATTGCATCGGGATTGAATACATCAGTCACCATGCGCACTTTCCTCCAGGGGAGTAATGTCTTAAACAGTCTACGCTTTGATCGTTCCCTGGAAGACCAGTAGTAGTTTCCGATGCTCATCTGGTGGCATTTGGTAATCTGTGGACTATCAGAGGGTTGATGAAACACAGATGTTGCATACGGATTAAATACAACAGTCACCATGCGCATTTTCCTCCACAGGAGTAATATCTCAAACAGTCTACACTTTGATCGTTCCCTGGAAGACCAGAAGTAATTTCCGATGCACATCTGGAGGCATTCTGTAATTTGTGGACTGTCAGACTGTTGATGGAACACTGAAATTGCATCGGGACTGAATACAACAATCACCATGCGCACTTTCCTCAATGGGAGTAATGTCTCTAAGAGTGTACGCTTTGATCGTTCCCAGGAAGACCAGTAGTAGATACCGATGCACATCCGTAGGCATTCTGTAAACTGTGGAGTTTCAGAGTGTTGATGAAACACAGAAATTGCATCGGGATTGAATACAACAGTCACCATGCGCACTTTCCTCCACGGGAGTAAGGTCCCAAACGGTCTACGCTTTTATCGTTCCCTGGAAGACCAGTAGTAGTTTCCGATGCACGTCTGGTGGAATTCTGTAATCTGTGGACTATCAGAGTGTTGATGAAACAAAGAAATTGCATAGGGATTAAATACAACAGTCACTATGCGCACTTTCCTCCACAGGAGTAATGTCTTAAACAGTCTACGCTTTGATCGTTCCCTGGAAGACCTGTAGTAGTTTCCGATGCACATCTGGAGGCATTCTGTAATCTGTGGACTATCAGAGTATTGATGAAACACAGAAATTGCATTGGGATTGAATACAACAGTCACCATGCGCAGTTTCCACCATGGGAGTAATGTCTCAAAGAGTTTAGCGCTTTGATCGTTCCCTGGAGGACCAGTAGTAGTTTCCGATGCACTTCTGGAGGTATTCTGTAATCTGTGGACTATCAAAGTGTTGATGAAACTCAGAATTTGCATAGGGATTGAATACAACATTCACCATGCGCACTTTCCTCCATGGTTGGAATGTCTCAAGCAGTCTATTCTTTGATTGTTCCCTGGAAGAGCAGAAGTAGATTCCGATGCACATCTGGGTGCATTCTGTAATATGTGGTCTATCAGAGTGTTGATGGAACCCAGAAATTGCATCGGGATTGAATACAACAGGCACCATGCGCACTTTCCTCCACGGAAGTAATGTCTCAAACAGTCAACGATTTGATCGTTACCTTGGAGACCAGTAGTAGTTTACGATGCACATCTGGTGGCATTCTGTAATGTGTGGACTATCAGAGTGTTGATGACACACAGAAATTGCATCGGGATTGAATACAACAGTCACCATGCGCACTTTCCTCCACGGGAGTAAGGTCCCAAACGGTCTACGCTTTGATCGTTCCCTGGAAGACCAGTAGTAGTTTCCGAATCACGTCTGGTGGAATTCTGTAATCTGTGGACTATCAGTGTGTTGATGAAACACAGAAATTGCATAGGGATTAAATACAACAGTCACTATGCGCACTTTCCTCCACGGGAGTAATGTCTGAAAAAGTCTACGCTTTGATCGTTCCCTGGCAGACCAGAAGTAGTTTCCGATGCACATCTGGAGGCATTCTGTAATCTGTGGACTATCAGAGTGTTGATGGAACACAGAAATTGCATCGGGATTGAATACAACAGTCACCATGCGTACTTTCGTCCACAGGAGTAATGTCTCAAACATTCTACGCTTTGATCGTTCTCTGGAGGACCAGTAGTAGTTTACGATGCACATCTGGAGGCATTCTGTAATCTGTGGACTATCAGAGTATTGGTGAAACACAGAAATTGCATTGGGATTGAATACAACAGTCACCATGCGCACTTTCCTCAATGGGAGTAATGTCTCTAAGAGTGTACGCTTTGATCGTTCCCAGGAAGACCAGTAGTAGATACCGATGCACATCTGGAGGCATTCTGTAAACTGTGGAGTTTCAGAGTGTTGATGAAACACGGAAATTGCAGCGGGATTGAATACAACATTCACCATGCGCACTTTCCTCCATGGGAGTAGTGTCTCAAACAGTCTTCGTTTTGAACGTTCCCTGGAAGACCAGGAGTAGTTTTCTATGCACATCTGGAAGCATTCTGTAATCTGTGGACTATCAGAGTGTTGATGAAACACAGATATTGCATCGGGATTAAATACAACAGTCACCATGCGCAGTTTCCTCCATGGGAGTAATGTCTCAAAGAGTTTACGCTTTGATCGTTCCCTGGAGGACCAGTAGTAATTTCCGATGCACATCTGGAGGTATTCTGTAATCTGTGGACTATTAAAGTGTTGATGAAACACAGAAATTTTATAGGGATTGAATACAACATTCACCATGCGCACTTTCCTCCATGGGAGGAAAGTCTCAAACAGTCTACGATTTGATCGTTACCTGGAAGACACGTAGTAGTTTCCGATGCACATCTGATGGCATTCTGTAATCTGTGTACTATCAGAGTGTTCATGAAACACAGAAATTGCATCGGGATTGAATACAAAAGTCACCATGCGCACTTTCCTCCAGGGGAGTAATGTCTTAAACAGTCTACGCTTTGATCGTTCCCTGGAAGACCAGTAGTAGTTTCCGATGCTCATCTGGTGGCATTCTGTAATCTGTGGACTATCAGAGGGTTGATGAAACACAGATATTGCATACGGATTAAATACAACAGTCACCATGCGCACTTTCCTCCACAGGAGTAATATCTCAAACAGTCTACACTTTGATCGTTCCCTGGAAGACCAGAAGTAGTTTCCGATGCACATCTGGAGGCATTCTGTAATCTGTGGACTGTCAGACTATTGATGGAACACTGAAATTGCATCGGGACTGAATACAACAGTCACCATGCTCACTTTCCTCCACGGGAGTAATGTCTCAAACATTCTACGCTTTGATCGTTACCTGGAAGACCAGTAGTAGTTTACGATGCACATCTGGAGGCATTCTGTAATCTGTGGACTATCAGAGTATTGATGAAACACAGAAATTGCATAGGGAATGAATACAACAGTCACCATGCGCACTTTCCTCAATGGGAGTAATGTCTCTAAGAGTGTACGCTTTGATCGTTCCCAGGAAGACCAGTGGTAGATACCGATGCACATCTATAGGCATTCTGTAATCTGTGGACTGTCAGACTGTTGATGGAACACTGAAATTGCATCGGGATTGAACACAACAGTCACCATGCTCACTTTCCTCCACGGGAGTAATGTCTCAAACATTCTACGCTTTGATCGTTACCTGGAAGACCAGTAGTAGTTTACGATGCACATCTGGAGGCATTCTGTAATCTGTGGACTATCAGAGTATTGATGAAACACAGAAATTGCATAGGGAATGAATACAACAGTCACCATGCGCACTTTCCTCAATGGGAGTAATGTCTCTAAGAGTGTACGCTTTGATCGTTCCCAGGAAGACCAGTGGTAGATACCGATGCACATCTATAGGCATTCTGTAATCTGTGGACTGTCAGACTGTTGATGGAACACTGAAATTGCATCGGGATTGAACACAACAGTCACCATGCTCACTTTCCTCCACGGGAGTAATGTCTCAAACATTCTACGCTTTGATCGTTACCTGGAAGACCAGTAGTAGTTTACGATGCACATCTGGAGGCATTCTGTAATCTATGGACTATCAGAGTATTGATGAAACACAGAAATTGCATTGGGATTGAATACAACAGTCACCATGCGCAGTTTCCACCATGGGAGTAATGTTTTAAAGAGTTTAGCGCTTTGATCGTTCCCTGGAGGACCAGTAGTAGTTTCCGATGCACATCTGGAGGTATTCTGTAATCTGTGGACTATCAAAGTGTTGATGAAACTCAGAAATTGCATAGGGATTGAATACAACATTCACCATGCGCACTTTCCTCCATGGGAGGAATGTCTCAAGCAGTCTATTCTTTGATTGTTCCCTGGAAGAGCAGAAGTAGATTCCGATGCACATCTGGGGGCATTCTGTAATATGTGGTCCATCAGAGTGTTGATGGAACACAGAAATTGCATCGGGATTGAATACAACAGGCACCATGCGCACTTTCCTCCACGGGAGTAAGGTCCCAAACGGTCTACGATTTGATCGTTCCCTGGAAGACCAGTAGTAGTTTCCTATGCACGTCTGGTGAAATTCTGTAATCTGTGGACTATCAGAGTGTTGATGAAACACAGAAATTGCATACGGATTAAATACAACAGTCACTATGCGCACTTTCCTCCACAGGAGTAATGTCTGAAAAAGTCTACGCTTTGATCGTTCCCTGGCAGACCAGAAGTAGTTTCCGATGCACATCTGGAGGCATTCTGTAATCTGTGGACTATCAGAGTGTTGATGGAACACAGAAATTGCATCGGGATTGAATACAACAGTCACCATGCGTACTTTCCTCCACGGGAGTAATGTCTCAAACATTCTACGCTTTGATCGTTCCCTGGAGGACCAGTAGTAGTTTACGATGCACATCTGGAGGCATTCTGTAATCTGTGGACTATCAGAGTATTGATGAAACACAGAAATTACATTGGGATAGAATACAACAGTCACCATGCGCACTTTCCTCAATGGGAGTAATGTCTCTAAGAGTGTACGCTTTGATCGTTCCCAGGAAGACCAGTAGTAGATACCGATGCACATCTGGAGGCATTCTGTAAACTGTGGAGTTTCAGAGTGTTGATGAAACACAGAAATTGCAGCGGGATTGAATACAACATTCACCATGTTCACTTTCCTCCATGGGAGTAGTGTCTCAAACAGTCTACGGTTTGAACGTTCACTGGAAGACCAGGAGAAGTTTTCGATGCACATCTGGAAGCATTCTGTAATCTGTGGACTATCAGAGTGTTGATGAAACACAGATATTGCATCGGGATTAAATACAACAGTCACCATGCGCAGTTTCCTCCATGGGAGTAATGTCTCAAACAGTTTACGCTTTGATCGTTCCCTGGAGGACCAGTAGTAGTTTCCGATGCACATCTGGAGGTATTCTGTAATCTGTGGACTATCAAAGTGTTGATGAAACACAGAAATTGTATAGGGATTGAATACAACATTCACCATGCGCACTTTCCTCCATGGGAGGAAAGTCTCAAACAGTCTACGATTTGATCGTTACCTGGAAGACCCGTAGTAGTTTCCGATGCACATCTGATGGCATTCTGTAATCTGTGTACTATCAGAGTGTTCACGAAACACAGAAATTGCATCGGGATAGAATACAACAGTCACCATGCGCACTTTCCTCCAGGGGAGTAATGTCTTAAACAGTCTACGCTTTGATCGTTCCCTGGAAGACCAGTAGTAGTTTCCGATGCTCATCTGGTGGCATTCTGTAATCTGTGGACTATCAGAGGGTTGGTGAAACACAGATATTGCATACGGATTAAATACAACAGTCACCATGCGCACTTTCCTCCACAGGAGTAATATCTCAAACAGTCTACGCTTTGATCGTTCCCTGGAAGACCAGAAGTAGTTTCCGATGCACATCTGGAGGCATTCTGTAATCTGTGGACTGTCAGACTGTTGATGGAACACTGAAATTGCATCGGGATTGAATACAACAGTCACCATGCTCACTTTCCTCCACGGGAGTAATGTCTCAAACATTCTACGCTTTGATCGTTACCTGGAAGACCAGTAGTAGTTTCCGATGCACGTCTGGTGGAATTCTGTAATCTGTGGACTATCAGAGTGTTGATGAAACACAGAAATTGCTTAGGGATTAAATACAACAGTCACTATGCGCACTTTCCTCCACAGGAGTAATGTCTGAAAAAGTCTACGCTTTGATCGTTCCCTGGCAGACCAGAAGTAGTACCCAATGCACATCTGGAGGCATTCTGTAATCTGTGGACTATCAGAGTGTTGATGGAACACAGAAATTGCATCGGGATTGAACACAACAGTCACCATGCGTACTTTCCTCCACGGGAGTAATGTCACAAACATTCTACGCTTTTATCGTTCCCTGGAAGACCAGTAGTAGTTTACGATGCACATCTGGAGGCATTCTGTAATCTGTGGACTATCAGAGTATTGATGAAACACAGAAATTGCATTGGGATTGAATACTACAGTCACCATGCACACTTTCCTCAATGGGAGTAATGTCTCTAAGAGTGTACGCTTTGATCGTTCCCAGGAAGACCAGTAGTAGATACCGATGCACATCTGGAAGCATTCTGTAATCTGTGGACTATAAGAGTGTTGATGAAACACAGATATTGCTTCGGGATTAAATACAACAGTCACCATGCGCAGTTTCCTCCATGGGAGTAATGTCTCAAAGAGTTTACGTTTTGATCGTTCCCTGGAGGACCAGCAGTAGTTTCCGATGCACATCTGGAGGTATTCTGTAATCTGTGGACTATCAAAGTGTTGATGAAACACAGATATTGTATAGGGATTGAATACAACATTCACCATGCGCACTTTCCTCCATGGGAGGAAAGTCTCAAACAGTCTACGATTTGATCGTTACCTGGAAGACCCGTAGTAGTTTCCGATGCACATCTGATGGCATTCTGTAATCTGTGTACTATCAGAGTGTTCATGAAACACAGAAATTGCATCGGGATTGAATACAACAGTCACCATGCGCACTTTCCTCCAGGGAGTAATGTCTTAAACAGTCTACGCTTTGATCGTTCCATGGAAGACAAGTAGTAGTTTCCGATGCTCATCTGGTGGCATTCTGTAATCTGTGGACTATCAGAGGGTTGATGAAACACAGATATTGCATACGGATTAAATACAACAGTCACCATGCGCACTTTCCTCCACAGGAGTAATATCTCAAACAGTCTACGCTTTGATCGTTCCCTGGAAGACCAGAAGTAGTTTCCGATGCACATCTGGAGGCATTCTGTAATCTGTGGACTGTCAGACTGTTCATGGTACACTGAAATTGCATCGGGATTGAATACAACAGTCACCATGCTCACTTTCCTCCAGGGGAGTAATGTCTCAAACATTCTACGCTTTGATCGTTACCTGGAAGACCAGTAGTAGTGTCCGATGCACGTCTGGTGGAATTCTGTAATCTGTGGACTATCAGAGTGTTGATGAAACAATGAAATTGCATAGGGATTAAATACAACAGTCACTATGCGCACTTTCCTCCACAGGAGTAATGTCAGAAAAAGTCTACGCTTTGATCGTTCCCTGGCAGACCAGAAGTAGTTTCCGATGCACATCTGGAGGCATTCTGTAATCTGCTGACTATCAGAGTGTTGATGGAATACAGAAATTGCATCGGGATTGAATAAAACAGTCACCATGCGTACTTTCCTCTACGGGAGTAATGTCTCAAACATTCTACGCTTTGATCGTTCCCTGGAAGACCAGTAGTAGTTTCCGATGCTCATCTGGTGGCATTCTGTAATCTGTGGACTATCAGGGGGTTGATGAAACACAGATATTGCATACGGATTAAATACAACAGTCAACATGCGCACTTTCCTCCACAGGAGTAATATCTCAAACAGTCTACGCTTTGATCGTTCCTTGGATGACCAGAAGTAGTTTCCGATGCACATCTGGAGGCATTCTGTAATCTGTGGACTGTCAGACTGTTGATGGAACACTGAAATTGCATCGGGATTGAATACAACAGTCACCATGCTCACTTTCCTCCACGGGAGTAATGTCTCAAACATTCTACGCTTTGATCGTTACCTGGAAGACCAGTAGTAGTTTACGATGCACATCTGGAGGCATTCTGTAATCTGTGGACTATCAGAGTATTGATGAATCACAGAAATTGCATTGGGATTGAATACAACAGTCACCATGCGCACTTTCCTCAATGGGAAAAATGTCTCTAAGAGTGTACGCTTTGATCGTTCCCAGGAAGACCAGTAGTAGTTACCGATGCACATCTGGAGGCATTCTGTAAACTGTGGAGTTTCAGAGTGTTGATGAAACACAGAAATTGCATCGGGATTGAATACAACAGGCACCATGCGCACTTTCCTCCACGGTAGTAATGTCTCAAACAGTCTACGATTTGATCGTTCCCTTGGAGACCAGTAGTAGTTTCCGATGCACATCTGGTGGCATTCTGTAATGTGTGGACTATCAGAGTGTTGATGACACACAGAAATTGCATCAGGATTGAATACAACAGTCACCATGCGCACTTTCCTCCACGGGAGTAAGGTCCCAAACGGTCTACGCTTTGATCGTTCCCTGGAAGACCAGTAGTAGTTTCCTATGCACGTCTGGTGGAATTCTGTAATCTGTGGACTATCAGAGTGTTGATGAAACACAGAAATTGCATACGGATTAAATACAACAGTCACTATGCGCACTTTCCTCCACAGGAGTAATGTCTGAAGAAGTCTACGCTTTGATCGTTCCCTGGCAGACCAGAAGTAGTTTCCGATGCACATCTGGAGGCATTCTGTAATCTGTGGTCTATCAGAGTGTTGATGGAACACAGAAATTGCATCGGGATTGAATACAACAGTCACCATGCGTACTTTCCTCCACGGGAGTAATGTCTCAAACATTCTACGCTTTGATCGTTCCGTGGAGGACCAGTAGTAGTTTACGATGCACATCTGGAGGCATTCTGTAATCTGTGGACTATCAGAGTATTGATGAAACACAGAAATTACATTGGGATTGAATACAACAGTCACCATGCGCACTTTCCTCAATGGGAGTAATGTCTCTAAGAGTGTTCGCTTTGATCGTTCCCAGGATGACCAGTAGTAGATACCGATGCACATCTGGAGGCATTCTGTAAACTGTGGAGTTTCAGAGTGTTGATGAAACACAGAAATTGCAGCGGGATTGAGTACAACATTCACCATGTTCACTTTCCTCCAGGGGAGTAGTGTCTCAAACAGTCTACGGTTTGAACGTTCACTGGAAGACCAGGAGAAGTTTTCTATGCACATCTGAAAGCATTCTGTAATCTGTGGACTATCAGAGTGTTGATGAAACACAGATATTGCATCGGGATTAAATACAACAGTCACCATGCGCAGTTTCCTCCATGGCAGTAATGTCGCAAAGAGTTTACGTTTTGATCGTTCCCTGGAGGACCAGTAGTAGTTTCCGATGCACATCTGGAGGTATTCTGTAATCTGTGGACTATCAAAGTGTTGATGAAACACAGAAATTGTATAGGGATTGAATACAACATTCACCATGCGCACTTTCCTCCATGGGAGGAAAGTCTCAAACAGTCCACGATTTGATCGTTACCTAGAAGAACCGTAGTAGTTTCCGATGCACATCTGATGGCATTCTGTAATCTGTGTACTATCAGAGTGTTCATGAAACACAGAAATTGCATCGGGATTGAATACAACAGTCACCATGCGCACTTTCCTCCAGGGGAGTAATGTCTTAAACAGTCTACGCTTTGATCGTTCCCTGGAAGACCAGTAGTAGTTTCCGATGCTCATCTGGTGGCATTCTGTAATCTGTGGACTATCAGAGGGTTGATGAAACACAGATATTGCATACGGATTAAATACAACAGTCACCATGCGCACTTTCCTCCACAGGAGTAATATCTCAAACAGTCTACGCTTTGATCGTTCCCTGGAAGACCAGAAGTAGTTTCCGATGCACATCTGGAGGCATTCTGTAATCTGTGGACTGTCAGACTGTTGATGGCACACTGAAATTGCATCGGGATTGAATACAACAGTCACCATGCTCACTTTCCTCCACGGGAGTAATGTCTCAAAAATTCTACGCTTTGATCGTTACCTGGAAGACCAGTAGTAGTTTCCGATGCTCATCTGGTGGCATTCTGTAATCTGTGGCATATCAGAGGGTTGATGAAACACAGATATTGCATACGGATTAAATACAACAGTCACCATGCGCACTTTCCCCCATGGGAGGAATGTCTCAAACAGTCTACGCTTTGATCGTTCCCTGGGAGACCAAAAGTAGATTCCGATGCACATCTGGGGGCATTCTGTAATGTGTGGACTATCAGAGTGTTGATGGAACACATAAATGGCATCGGGATTGAATACAACAGACACCATGCTCACTTTCCTCCACAGGAGTAATGTCTCAAACAGTCTGCGATTTGATCGTTCCCTGGAAGACCAGTAGTAGTTTCCGATGCACATCTGGTGGTATTCTGTAATGTGTGGACTCTCAGAGTGTTGATGACACACTGAAATTACATCGGGATTGAATACAACAGTCACCATGCGCACTTTCCTCCATGGGAGGAATGTCTCAAACAGTCTACGCTTTGATCGTTCCCTGGGGGACCAGAAGTAGATTCCGATGCACATCTGGGGGCATTCTGTAATATGTGGACTATCAGAGTGTTGATGAAATACAGAAATTGCATCGTTACTGAATACAACAGTCACCATGCGCACTTGCCTCCATGTTAGTAATGTCTCAAACAGACTACGCTTTGATCGTTCCCTGGAAGACCAGTGGTAGTTTCCGATTCACATCTGGAGGCATTCTGTAATCTATGGAGTATCGGAGTGTTGATGAAACACAGAAATTGCATCGGGATTGAATACAACAGTCACCATACGCACCTTAGTCCAAGGGAGTAATGTCTCAAAGAGTTTAGGCTTTGATCGTTCCCTGGAAGACCAGTAGTAGTTTCCGATGCACATCTGGAGGCATTCTGTAATCTGTATACTATAAGAGTGTGGATGAAACACAGAAATTGCATCGGGATTGAATACAACAATCACCATGCGTACTTTCCTCCACGGGAGTAATGTCTCAAACATTCTACGCTTTGATCGTTACATGGAAGACCAGTAGTAGTTTACGATGAACATCTGGAGGCATTCTGTAATCTGTGGACTATCAGAGTATTGATGAAACACAGAAATTGCATCGGGATTGAATACAACAGTCACCATGCGCACTTTCCTCAATGGGAGGAATGTCTCTAAGAGTGTACGATTTGATCGTTCCCAGGAAGACCAGTAGTAGATACCGATGCACATCTGGAGGCATTCTGTGAACTGTGGAGTTTCGGAGTGTTGATGAAACACGGAAATTGCAGCGGGATTGAATACAACATTCACCATGCGCACTTTCCTCCAGGGGAGTAATGTCTTAAACAGTCTTACGCTTTGATCGTTCCCTGGAAGACCAGTAGTAGTTTCCGATGCTCATCTGGTATCATTCTGTAATCTGCGGACTATCAGAGGGTTGATGAAACACAGAAATTGCATAGGGATTAAATACAACAGTCACTATGCGCACATTCCTCCACAGGAGCAATGTCTGAAAAAGTCTACGCTTTGATCGTTCCCTGGCAGACCAGAAGTAGTTTCCGATGCACATCTGGAGGCATTCTGTAATCTGTGGACTATCAGAGTGTTGATGGAACACAGAATTTGCATCGGGATTGAATACAACAGTCAGCATGCGTACTTTCCTCCACGGGAGTAATGTCTCAAACATTCTATTCTTTGATCGTTACCTGGAAGACCAGTAGTAGTTTACGATGCACATCTGGAGGCATTCTGTAATCTGTGGACTATCAGAGTATTGATGAAACACAGATATTGCATTGGGATTGAATACAACAGTCACCATGCGCACTTTCCTCAATGGGAGGAATGTCTCTAAGAGTGTACGCTTTGATCGTTCCCAGGAAGACCAGTAGTAGATACCGATGCACATCTGGAGGCATTCTGTGAACTGTGGAGTTTCAGAGTGTTGATGAAACACGGAAATTGCATAGGGATTGAATACAACATTCACCATGCGCACTTTCCTCCATGGGAGTAGTGTCTCAAACAGTCTTCGTTTTGAACGTTCCCTGGAAGACCAGGAGTAGTTTTCTATGCACATCTGGAAGCATTCTGTAATCTGTGGACTATCAGAGTGTTGATGAAACACAGATATTGCATCGGGATTAAATACAACAGTCACCATGCGCAGTTTCCTCCATGGGAGTAATGTCTCAAAGAGTTTACGCTTTGATCGTTCCCTGGAGGACCAGTAGTAGTTTCCGATGCACATCTGGAGGTATTCTGTAATCTGTGGACTATCAAAGTGTTGATGAAACACAGAAATTGTATAGGGATTGAATACAACATTCACCATGCGCACTTTCCTCCATGGGAGGAAAGTCTCAAACAGTCTACGATTTGATCGTTACCTGGAAGACCCGTAGTAGTTTCCGATGCACATCTGGTGGCATTCTGTAATCTGTGTACTATCAGAGTGTTCATGAAACACAGAAATTGCATCGGGATTGAATACAACAGTCACCATGCGCACTTTCCTCCAGGGGAGTAATGTCTTAAACAGTCTACGCTTTGATCGTTCACTGGAAGACCAGTAGTAGTTTCCGATGCTCATCTGGTGGCATTCTGTAATCTGTGGATTATCAGAGGGTTGATGAAACACAGATATTGCGTACGGATTAAATACAACAGTCACCATGCGCACTTTCCTCCATGGGAGGAATGTCTCAAACAGTCTACGCTTTGATCGTTCCCTGGGAGACCAGAAGTAGATTCCGATGCACATCTGGGGGCATTCTGTAATGTGTGGACTATCAGAGTGTTGATGGAACACATAAATGGCATCGGGATTGAATACAACAGACACCATGCTCACTTTCCTCCACAGGAGTAATGTCTCAAACAGTCTGCGATTTGATCGTTCCCTGGAAGACCAGTAGTAGTTTCCGATGCACATCTGGTGGCATTCTGTAATGTGTGGACTCTCAGAGTGTTGATGACACACTGAAATTGCATCGGGATTGAATACAACAGTCACCATGCGCACTTTCCTCCATGGGAGGAATGTCTCAAACAGTCTACGCTTTGATCGTTCCCTGGGAGACCAGAAGTAGATTCCGATGCACATCTGGGGGCATTCTGTAATATGTGGACTATCAGAGTGTTGATGAAATACAGAAATTGCATCGTTACTGAATACAACAGTCACCATGCGCACTTGCCTCCATGTTAGTAATGTCTCAAACAGACTACGCTTTGATCGTTCCCTGGAAGACCAGTGGTAGTTTCCGATTCACATCTGGAGGCATTCTGTAATCTATGGAGTATCGGAGTGTTGATGAAACACAGAAATTGCATCGGGATTGAATACAACACTCACCATACGCACCTTAGTCCAAGGGAGTAATGTCTCAAAGAGTTTAGGCTTTGATCGTTCCCTGGAAGACCAGTAGTAGTTTCCGATGCACATCTGGAGGCATTCTGTAATCTGTATACTATAAGAGTGTGGATGAAACACAGAAATTGCATCGGGATTGAATACAACAATCACCATGCGTACTTTCCTCCACGGGAGTAATGTCTCAAACATTCTACGCTTTGATCGTTACATGGAAGACCAGTAGTAGTTTACGATGAACATCTGGAGGCATTCAGTAATCTGTGGACTATAAGAGTATTGATGAAACACAGAAATTGCATTGGGATTGAATACAACAGTCACCATGCGCACTTTCCTCAATGGGAGGAATGTCTCTAAGAGTGTACGATTTGATCGTTCCCAGGAAGACCAGTAGTAGATACCGATGCACATCTGGAGGCATTCTGTGAACTGTGGAGTTTCGGAGGGTTGATGAAACACGGAAATTGCAGCGGGATTGAATACAACATTCACCATGCGCACTTTCCTCCAGGGGAGTAATGTCTTAAACAGTCTTACGCTTTGATCGTTCCCTGGAAGACCAGTAGTAGTTTCCGATGCTCATCTGGTATCATTCTGTAATCTGCGGACTATCAGAGGGTTGATGAAACACAGAAATTGCATAGGGATTAAATACAACAGTCACTATGCGCACATTCCTCCACAGGAGCAATGTCTGAAAAAGTCTACGCTTTGATCGTTCCCTGGCAGACCAGAAGTAGTTTCCGATGCACATCTGGAGGCATTCTGTAATCTGTGGACTATCAGAGTGTTGATGGAACACAGAAATTGCATCGGGATTGAGTACAACAGTCAGCATGCGTACTTTCCTCCACGGGAGTAATGTCTCAAACATTCTATTCTTTGATCGTTACCTGGAAGACCAGTAGTAGTTTACGATGCACATCTGGAGGCATTCTGTAATCTGTGGACTATCAGAGTATTGATGAAACACAGAAATTGCATTGGGATTGAATACAACAGTCACCATGCGCACTTTCCTCAATGGGAGGAATGTCTCTAAGAGTGTACGCTTTGATCGTTCCCAGGAAGACCAGTAGTAGATACCGATGCACATCTGGAGGCATTCTGTGAACTGTGGAGTTTCAGAGTGTTGATGAAACACGGAAATTGCATAGGGATTGAATACAACATTCACCATGCGCACTTTCCTCCATGGGAGTAGTGTCTCAAACAGTCTTCGTTTTGAACGTTCCCTGGAAGACCAGGAGTAGTTTTCTATGCACATCTGGAAGCATTCTGTAATCTGTGGACTATCAGAGTGTTGATGAAACACAGATATTGCATCGGGATTAAATACAACAGTCACCATGCGCAGTTTCCTCCATGGGAGTAATGTCTCAAAGAGTTTACGCTTTGATCGTTCCCTGGAGGACCAGTAGTAGTTTCCGATGCACATCTGGAGGTATTCTGTAATCTGTGGACTATCAAAGTGTTGATGAAACACAGAAATTGTATAGGGATTGAATACAACATTCACCATGCGCACTTTCCTCCATGGGAGGAAAGTCTCAAACAGTCTACGATTTGATCGTTACCTGGAAGACCCGTAGTAGTTTCCGATGCACATCTGGTGGCATTCTGTAATCTGTGTACTATCAGAGTGTTCATGAAACACAGAAATTGCATCGGGATTGAATACAACAGTCACCATGCGCACTTTCCTCCAGGGGAGTAATGTCTTAAACAGTCTACGCTTTGATCGTTCACTGGAAGACCAGTAGTAGTTTCCGATGCTCATCTGGTGGCATTCTGTAATCTGTGGACTATCAGAGGGTTGATGAAACACAGATATTGCATACGGATTAAATACAACAGTCACCATGCGCACTTTCCTCCATGGGAGGAATGTCTCAAACAGTCTACGCTTTGATCGTTCCCTGGGAGACCAGAAGTAGATTCCGATGCACATCTGGGGGCATTCTGTAATATGTGGACTATCAGAGTGTTGATGAAATACAGAAATTGCATCGTTACTGAATACAACAGTCACCATGCGCACTTGCCTCCATGTTAGTAATGTCTCAAACAGACTACGCTTTGATCGTTCCCTGGAAGACCAGTGGTAGTTTCCGATTCACATCTGGAGGCATTCTGTAATCTGTGGAGTATCGGAGTGTTGATGAAACACAGAAATTGCATCGGGATTGAATACAACAGTCACCATACGCACCTTAGTCCTAGGGAGTAATGTCTCAAAGAGTTTAGGCTTTGATCGTTCCCTGGAAGACCAGTAGTAGTTTCCGATGCACATCTGGAGGCATTCTGTAATCTGTTGACTATCAGAGTGTTGATGAAACACAGAAATTGCTTCGGGATTGAATAAAAAAGTCACCATGCGCACTTTCCTCCATGTTAGTAATGTCTCAAACAGTCTAAGCTTTGATCGTTCCTTGGAAGTCCAGTGGTACTTCCCAATGCACATCTGGAGGCATTCTGTAATCTGTATACTATAAGAGTGTGGATGAAACACAGAAATTGCATCGGGATTGAATACAACAATCACCATGCGTACTTTCCTCCACGGGAGTAATGTCTCAAACATTCTACGCTTTGATCGTTACATGGAAGACCAGTAGTAGTTTACGATGAACATCTGGAGGCATTCTGTAATCTGTGGACTATCAGAGTATTGATGAAACACAGAAATTGCATTGGGA
Source organism: Schistocerca gregaria (assembly GCF_023897955.1). Taxonomy (NCBI): domain Eukaryota; kingdom Metazoa; phylum Arthropoda; class Insecta; order Orthoptera; family Acrididae; genus Schistocerca; species Schistocerca gregaria. The sequence continues at coordinate 5,003,285 of NC_064924.1, read as the reverse complement.
TTGAATGCAACAGTCACCATGCGCACTTTCCTCAATGGGAGGAATGTCTCTAAGAGTGTACGATTTGATCGTTCCCAGGAAGACCAGTAGTAGATACCGATGCACATCTGGAGGCATTCTGTGAACTGTGGAGTTTCGGAGGGTTGATGAAACACGGAAATTGCAGCGGGATTGAATACAACATTCACCATGCGCACTTTCCTCCAGGGGAGTAATGTCTTAAACAGTCTTACGCTTTGATCGTTCCCTGGAAGACCAGTAGTAGTTTCCGATGCTCATCTGGTATCATTCTGTAATCTGCGGACTATCAGAGGGTTGATGAAACACAGAAATTGCATAGGGATTAAATACAACAGTCACTATGCGCACATTCCTCCACAGGAGCAATGTCTGAAAAAGTCTACGCTTTGATCGTTCCCTGGCAGACCAGAAGTAGTTTCCGATGGACATCTGGAGGCATTCTGTAATCTGTGGACTATCAGAGTGTTGATGGAACACAGAAATTGCATCGGGATTGAATACAACAGTCAGCATGCGTACTTTCCTCCACGGGAGTAATGTCTCAAACATTCTACGCTTTGATCGTTACCTGGAAGACTAGTAGTAGTTTACGATGCACATCTGGAGGCATTCTGTAATCTGTGGACTATCAGAGTATTGATGAAACACAGAAATTGCATTGGGTTTGAATACAACAGTCACCATGCGCACTTTCCTCAATGGGAGGAATGTCTCTAAGAGTGTACGCTTTGATCGTTCCCAGGAAGACCAGTAGTAGATACCGATGCACATCTGGAGGCATTCTGTGAACTGTGGAGTTTCAGAGTGTTGATGAAACACGGAAATTGCATAGGGATTGAATACAACATTCACCATGCGCACTTTCCTCCATGGGAGTAGTGTCTCAAACAGTCTTCGTTTTGAACGTTCCCTGGAAGACCAGGAGTAGTTTTCTATGCACATCTGGAAGCATTCTGTAATCTGTGGACTATCAGAGTGTCGATGAAACACAGATATTGCATCGGGATTAAATACAACAGTCACCATGCGCAGTTTCCTCCATGGGAGTAATGTCTCAAAGAGTTTACGTTTTGATCGTTCCCTGGAGGACCAGTAGTAGTTTCCGATGCACATCTGGAGGTATTCTGTAATCTGTGGACTATCAAAGTGTTGATGAAACACAGAAATTGTTTAGGGATTGAATACAACATTCACCATGCGCACTTTCCTCCATGGGAGGAAAGTCTCAAACAGTCTACGATTTGATCGATACCTGGAAGACCCGTAGTAGTTTCCGATGTACATCTGATGGCATTCTGTGATCTGTGTACTATCAGAGTGTTCATGAAACACAGAAATTGCATCGGGATTGAATACAACAGTCACCATGCGCACTTTCCTCCAGGGGAGTAATATCTTAAACAGTCTACGCTTTGATCGTTCCCTGGAAGACCAGTAGTAGTTTCCGATGCTCATCTGGTGGCATTCGGTAATCTGTGGACTATCAGAGGGTTGATGAAACACAGATGTTGCATACGGATTAAATACAACAGTCACCATGCGCATTTTCCTCCACAGGAGTAATATCTCAAACAGTCTACACTTTGATCGTTCCCTGGAAGACCAGAAGTAATTTCCGATGCACATCTGGAGGCATTCTGTAATTTGTGGACTGTCAGACTGTTGATGGAACACTGAAATTGCATCGGGACTGAATACAACAATCACCATGCGCACTTTCCTCAATGGGAGTAATGTCTCTAAGAGTGTACGCTTTGATCGTTCCCAGGAAGACCAGTAGTAGATACCGATGCACATCCGTAGGCATTCTGTAAACTGTGGAGCTTCAGAGTGTTGATGAAACACAGAAATTGCATCGGGATTGAATACAACAGTCACCATGCGCACTTTCCTCCACGGGAGTAAGGTCCCAAACGGTCTACGCTTTTATCGTTCCCTGGAAGACCAGTAGTAGTTTCCGATGCACGTCTGGTGGAATTCTGTAATCTGTGGACTATCAGAGTGTTGATGAAACAAAGAAATTGCATAGGGATTAAATACAACAGTCACTATGCGCACTTTCCTCCACAGGAGTAATGTCTTAAACAGTCTACGCTTTGATCGTTCCCTGGAAGACCTGTAGTAGTTTCCGATGCACATCTGGAGGCATTCTGTAATCTGTGGACTATCAGAGTATTGATGAAACACAGAAATTGCATTGGGATTGAATACAACAGTCACCATGCGCAGTTTCCACCATGGGAGTAATGTCTCAAAGAGTTTAGCGCTTTGATCGTTCCCTGGAGGACCAGTAGTAGTTTCCGATGCACATCTGGAGGTATTCTGTAATCTGTGGACTATCAAAGTGTTGATGAAACTCAGAATTTGCATAGGGATTGAATACAACATTCACCATGCGCACTTTCCTCCATGGTTGGAATGTCTCAAGCAGTCTATTCTTTGATTGTTCCCTGGAAGAGCAGAAGTAGATTCCGATGCACATCTGGGTGCATTCTGTAATATGTGGTCTATCAGAGTGTTGATGGAACCCAGAAATTGCATCGGGATTGAATACAACAGGCACCATGCGCACTTTCCTCCACGGAAGTAATGTCTCAAACAGTCTACGATTTGATCGTTCCCTTGGAGACCAGTAGTAGTTTCCGATGCACATCTGGTGGCATTCTGTAATGTGTGGACTATCAGAGTGTTGATGACACACAGAAATTGCATCGGGATTGAATACAACAGTCACCATGCGCACTTTCCTCCACGGGAGTAAGGTCCCAAACGGTCTACGCTTTGATCGTTCCCTGGAAGAGCAGTAGTAGTTTCCGAATCACGTCTGGTGGAATTCTGTAATCTGTGGACTATCAGAGTGTTGATGAAACACAGAAATTGCATAGGGATTAAATACAACAGTCACTATGCGCACTTTCCTCCACGGGAGTAATGTCTGAAAAAGTCTACGCTTTGATCGTTCCCTGGCAGACCAGAAGTAGTTTCCGATGCACATCTGGAGGCATTCTGTAATCTGTGGACTATCAGAGTGTTGATGGAACACAGAAATTGCATCGGGATTGAATACAACAGTCACCATGCGTACTTTCGTCCACGGGAGTAATGTCTCAAACATTCTACGCTTTGATCGTTCTCTGGAGGACCAGTAGTAGTTTACGATGCACATCTGGAGGCATTCTGTAATCTGTGGACTATCAGAGTATTGGTGAAACACAGAAATTGCATTGGGATTGAATACAACAGTCACCATGCGCACTTTCCTCAATGGGAGTAATGTCTCTAAGAGTGTACGCTTTGATCGTTCCCAGGAAGACCAGTAGTAGATACCGATGCACATCTGGAGGCATTCTGTAAACTGTGGAGTTTCAGAGTGTTGATGAAACACGGAAATTGCAGCGGGATTGAATACAACATTCACCATGCGCACTTTCCTCCATGGGAGTAGTGTCTCAAACAGTCTTCGTTTTGAACGTTCCCTGGAAGACCAGGAGTAGTTTTCTATGCACATCTGGAAGCATTCTGTAATCTGTGGACTATCAGAGTGTTGATGAAACACAGATATTGCATCGGGATGAAATACAACAGTCACCATGCGCAGTTTCCTCCATGGGAGTAATGTCTCAAAGAGTTTACGCTTTGATCGTTCCCTGGAGGACCAGTAGTAATTTCCGATGCACATCTGGAGGTATTCTGTAATCTGTGGACTATTAAAGTGTTGATGAAACACAGAAATTGTATAGGGATTGAATACAACATTCACCATGCGCACTTTCCTCCATGGGATGAAAGTCTCAAACAGTCTACGATTTGATCGTTACCTGGAAGACCCGTAGTAGTTTCCGATGCACATCTGATGGCATTCTGTAATCTGTGTACTATCAGAGTGTTCATGAAACACAGAAATTGCATCGGGATTGAATACAAAAGTCACCATGCGCACTTTCCTCCAGGGGAGTAATGTCTTAAACAGTCTACGCTTTGATCGTTCCCTGGAAGACCAGTAGTAGTTTCCGATGCTCATCTGGTGGCATTCTGTAATCTGTGGACTATCAGAGGGTTGATGAAACACAGATATTGCATACGGATTAAATACAACAGTCACCATGCGCACTTTCCTCCACAGGAGTAATATCTCAAACAGTCTACACTTTGATCGTTCCCTGGAAGACCAGAAGTAGTTTCCGATGCACATCTGGAGGCATTCTGTAATCTGTGGACTGTCAGACTGTTGATGGAACACTGAAATTGCATCGGGACTGAGTACAACAGTCACCATGCTCACTTTCCTCCACGGGAGTAATGTCTCAAACATTCTACGCTTTGATCGTTACCTGGAAGACCAGTAGTAGTTTACGATGCACATCTGGAGGCATTCTGTAATCTGTGGACTATCAGAGTATTGATGAAACACAGAAATTGCATTGGGAATGAATACAACAGTCACCATGCGCACTTTCCTCAATGGGAGTAATGTCTCTAAGAGTGTACACTTTGATCGTTCCCAGGAAGACCAGTGGTAGATACCGATGCACATCTGTAGGCATTCTGTAATCTGTGGACTGTCAGACTGTTGATGGAACACTGAAATTGCATCGGGATTGAACACAACAGTCACCATGCTCACTTTCCTCCACGGGAGTAATGTCTCAAACATTCTACGCTTTGATCGTTACCTGGAAGACCAGTAGTAGTTTACGATGCACATCTGGAGGCATTCTGTAATCTATGGACTATCAGAGTATTGATGAAACACAGAAATTGCATTGGGATTGAATACAACAGTCACCATGCGCAGTTTCCACCATGGGAGTAATGTTTTAAAGAGTTTAGCCCTTTGATCGTTCCCTGGAGGACCAGTAGTAGTTTCCGATGCACATCTGGAGGTATTCTGTAATCTGTGGACTATCAAAGTGTTGATGAAACTCAGAAATTGCATAGGGATTGAATACAACATTCACCATGCGCACTTTCCTCCATGGGAGGAATGTCTCAAGCAGTCTATTCTTTGATTGTTCCCTGGAAGAGCAGAAGTAGATTCCGATGCACATCTGGGGGCATTCTGTAATATGTGGTCTATCAGAGTGTTGATGGAACACAGAAATTGCATCGGGATTGAATACAACAGGCACCATGCGCACTTTCCTCCACGGTAGTAATGTCTCAAACAGTCTACGATTTGATCGTTCCCTTGGAGACCAGTAGTAGTTTCCGATGCACATCTGGTGGCATTCTGTAATGTGAGGACTATCAGAGTGTTGATGACACACAGAAATTGCATCGGGATTGAATACAACAGTCACCATGCGCACTTTCCTCCACGGGAGTAAGGTCCCAAACGGTCTACGATTTGATCGTTCCCTGGAAGACCAGTAGTAGTTTCCTATGCACGTCTGGTGAAATTCTGTAATCTGTGGACTATCAGAGTGTTGATGAAACACAGAAATTGCATACGGATTAAATACAACAGTCACTATGCGCACTTTCCTCCACAGGAGTAATGTCTGAAAAAGTCTACGCTTTGATCGTTCCCTGGCAGACCAGAAGTAGTTTCCGATGCACATCTGGAGGCATTCTGTAATCTGTGGACTATCAGAGTGTTGATGGAACACAGAAATTGCATCGGGATTGAATACAACAGTCACCATGCGTACTTTCCTCCACGGGAGTAATGTCTCAAACATTCTACGCTTTGATCGTTCCCTGGAGGACCAGTAGTAGTTTACGATGCACATCTGGAGGCATTCTGTAATCTGTGGACTATCAGAGAATTGATGAAACACAGAAATTACATTGGGATTGAATACAACAGTCACCATGCGCACTTTCCTCAATGGGAGTAATGTCTCTAAGAGTGTACGCTTTGATCGTTCCCAGGAAGACCAGTAGTAGATACCGATGCACATCTGGAGGCATTCTGTAAACTGTGGAGTTTCAGAGTGTTGATGAAACACAGAAATTGCAGCGGGATTGAATACAACATTCACCATGTTCACTTTCCTCCATGGGAGTAGTGTCTCAAACAGTCTACGGTTTGAACGTTCACTGGAAGACCAGGAGAAGTTTTCGATGCACATCTGTAAGCATTCTGTAATCTGTGGACTATCAGAGTGTTGATGAAACACAGATATTGCATCGGGATTAAATACAACAGTCACCATGCGCAGTTTCCTCCATGGGAGTAATGTCTCAAACAGTTTACGCTTTGATCGTTCCCTGGAGGACCAGTAGTAGTTTCCGATGCACATCTGGAGGTATTCTGTAATCTGTGGACTATCAAAGTGTTGATGAAACACAGAAATTGTATAGGGATTGAATACAACATTCACCATGCGCACTTTCCTCCATGGGAGGAAAGTCTCAAACAGTCTACGATTTGATCGTTACCTGGAAGACCCGTAGTAGTTTCCGATGCACATCTGATGGCATTCTGTAATCTGTGTACTATCAGAGTGTTCACGAAACACAGAAATTGCATCGGGATAGAATACAACAGTCACCATGCGCACTTTCCTCCAGGGGAGTAATGTCTTAAACAGTCTACGCTTTGATCGTTCCCTGGAAAACCAGTAGTAGTTTCCGATGCTCATCTGGTGGCATTCTGTAATCTGTTGACTATCAGAGGGTTGGTGAAACACAGATATTGCATACGGATTAAATACAACAGTCACCATGCGCACTTTCCTCCACAGGAGTAATATCTCAAACAGTCTACGCTTTGATCGTTCCCTGGAAGACCAGAAGTAGTTTCCGATGCACATCTGGAGGCATTCTGTAATCTGTGGACTGTCAGACTGTTGATGGAACACTGAAATTGCATCGGGATTGAATACAACAGTCACCATGCTCACTTTCCTCCACGGGAGTAATGTCTCAAACATTCTACGCTTTGATCGTTACCTGGAAGACCAGTAGTAGTTTCCGATGCACGTCTGGTGGAATTCTGTAATCTGTGGACTATCAGAGTGTTGATGAAACACAGAAATTGCTTAGGGATTAAATACAACAGTCACTATGCGCACTTTCCTCCACAGGAGTAATGTCTGAAAAAGTCTACGCTTTGATCGTTCCCTGGCAGACCAGAAGTAGTACCCAATGCACATCTGGAGGCATTCTGTAATCTGTGGACTATCAGAGTGTTGATGGAACACAGAAATTGCATCGGGATTGAACACAACAGTCACCATGCGTACTTTCCTCCACGGGAGTAATGTCACAAACATTCTACGCTTTGATCGTTCCCTGGAAGACCAGTAGTAGTTTACGATGCACATCTGGAGGCATTCTGTAATCTGTGGACTATCAGAGTATTGATGAAACACAGAAATTGCATTGGGATTGAATACTACAGTCACCATGCACACTTTCCTCAATGGGAGTAATGTCTCTAAGAGTGTACGCTTTGATCGTTCCCAGGAAGACCAGTAGTAGATACCAATGCACATCTGGAAGCATTCTGTAATCTGTGGACTATAAGAGTGTTGATGAAACACAGATATTGCTTCGGGATTAAATACAACAGTCACCATGCGCAGTTTCCTCCATGGGAGTAATGTCTCAAAGAGTTTACGTTTTGATCGTTCCCTGGAGGACCAGCAGTAGTTTCCGATGCACATCTGGAGGTATTCTGTAATCTGTGGACTATCAAAGTGTTGATGAAACACAGATATTGTATAGGGATTGAATACAACATTCACCATGCGCACTTTCCTCCATGGGAGGAAAGTCTCAAACAGTCTACGATTTGATCGTTACCTGGAAGACCCGTAGTAGTTTCCGATGCACATCTGATGGCATTCTGTAATCTGTGTACTATCAGAGTGTTCATGAAACACAGAAATTGCATCGGGATTGAATACAACAGTCACCATGCGCACTTTCCTCCAGGGAGTAATGTCTTAAACAGTCTACGCTTTGATCGTTCCATGGAAGACAAGTAGTAGTTTCCGATGCTCATCTGGTGGCATTCTGTAATCTGTGGACTATCAGAGGGTTGATGAAACACAGATATTGCATACGGATTAAATACAACAGTCACCATGCGCACTTTCCTCCACAGGAGTAATATCTCAAACAGTCTACGCTTTGATCGTTCCCTGGAAGACCAGAAGTAGTTTCCGATGCACATCTGGAGGCATTCTGTAATCTGTGGACTGTCAGACTGTTCATGGTACACTGAAATTGCATCGGGATTGAATACAACAGTCAGCATGCTCACTTTCCTCCACGGGAGTAATGTCTCAAACATTCTACGCTTTGATCGTTACCTGGAAGACCAGTAGTAGTGTCCGATGCACGTCTGGTGGAATTCTGTAATCTGTGGACTATCAGAGTGTTGATGAAACAATGAAATTGCATAGGGATTAAATACAACAGTCACTATGCGCACTTTCCTCCACAGGAGTAATGTCAGAAAAAGTCTACGCTTTGATCGTTCCCTGGCAGACCAGAAGTAGTTTCCGATGCACATCTGGAGGCATTCTGTAATCTGCTGACTATCAGAGTGTTGATGGAATACAGAAATTGCATCGGGATTGAATAAAACAGTCACCATGCGTACTTTCCTCCACGGGAGTAATGTCTCAAACATTCTACGCTTTGATCGTTCCCTGGAAGACCAGTAGTAGTTTCCGATGCTCATCTGGTGGCATTCTGTAATCTGTGGACTATCAGGGGGTTGATGAAACACAGATATTGCATACGGATTAAATACAACAGTCAACATGCGCACTTTCCTCCACAGGAGTAATATCTCAAACAGTCTACGGTTTGATCGTTCCCTGGATGACCAGAAGCAGTTTCCGATGCACATCTGGAGGCATTCTGTAATCTGTGGACTGTCAGACTGTTGATGGAACACTGAAATTGCATCGGGATTGAATACAACAGTCACCATGCTCACTTTCCTCCACGGGAGTAATGTCTCAAACATTCTACGCTTTGATCGTTACCTGGAAGACCAGTAGTAGTTTACGATGCACATCTGGAGGCATTCTGTAATCTGTGGACTATCAGAGTATTGATGAATCACAGAAATTGCATTGGGATTGAATACAACAGTCACCATGCGCACTTTCCTCAATGGGAAAAATGTCTCTAAGAGTGTACGCTTTGATCGTTCCCAGGAAGACCAGTAGTAGTTACCGATGCACATCTGGAGGCATTCTGTAAACTGTGGAGTTTCAGAGTGTTGATGAAACACAGAAATTGCATTGGGATTGAATACAACAGGCACCATGCGCACTTTCCTCCACGGTAGTAATGTCTCAAACAGTCTACGATTTGATCGTTCCCTTGGAGACCAGTAGTAGTTTCCGATGCACATCTGGTGGCATTCTGTAATGTGTGGACTATCAGAGTGTTGATGACACACAGAAATTGCATCGGGATTGAATACAACAGTCACCATGCGCAGTTTCCTACATGGGAGTAATGTCTCAAAGAGTTTACGCTTTGATCGTTATCTGGAAGACCCGTAGTAGTTTCCGATGCACATCTGGAGGCATTCTGTAATCTGTGGTCTATCAGAGTGTTGATGGAACACAGAAATTGCATCGGGATTGAATACAACAGTCACCATGCGTACTTTCCTCCACGGGAGTAATGTCTCAAACATTCTACGCTTTGATCGTTCCGTGGAGGACCAGTAGTAGTTTACGATGCACATCTGGAGGCATTCTGTAATCTGTGGACTATCAGAGTATTGATGAAACACAGAAATTACATTGGGATTGAATACAACAGTCACCATGCGCACTTTCCTCAATGGGAGTAATGTCTCTAAGAGTGTTCGCTTTGATCGTTCCCAGGAAGACCAGTAGTAGATACCGATGCACATCTGGAGGCATTCTGTAAACTGTGGAGTTTCAGAGTGTTGATGAAACACAGAAATTGCAGCGGGATTGAGTACAACATTCACCATGTTCACTTTCCTCCAGGGGAGTAGTGTCTCAAACAGTCTACGGTTTGAACGTTCACTGGAAGACCAGGAGAAGTTTTCTATGCACATCTGAAAGCATTCTGTAATCTGTGGACTATCAGAGTGTTGATGAAACACAGATATTGCATCGGGATTAAATACAACAGTCACCATGCGCAGTTTCCTCCATGGCAGTAATGTCGCAAAGAGTTTACGTTTTGATCGTTCCCTGGAGGACCAGTAGTAGTTCCCGATGCACATCTGGAGGTATTCTGTAATCTGTGGACTATCAAAGTGTTGATGAAACACAGAAATTGTATAGGGAATGAATACAACATTCACCATGCGCACTTTCCTCCATGGGAGGAAAGTCTCAAACAGTCTACGATTTGATCGTTACCTGGAAGAACCGTAGTAGTTTCCGATGCACATCTGATGGCATTCTGTAATCTGTGTACTATCAGAGTGTTCATGAAACACAGAAATTGCATCGGGATTGAATACAACAGTCACCATGCGCACTTTCCTCCAGGGGAGTAATGTCTTAAACAGTCTACGCTTTGATCGTTCCCTGGAAGACCAGTAGTAGTTTCCGATGCTCATCTGGTGGCATTCTGTAATCTGTGGACTATCAGAGGGTTGATGAAACACAGATATTGCATACGGATTAAATACAACAGTCACCATGCGCACTTTCCTCCACAGGAGTAATATCTCAAACAGTCTACGCTTTGATCGTTCCCTGGAAGACCAGAAGTAGTTTCCGATGCACATCTGGAGGCATTCTGTAACCTGTGGACTGTCAGACTGTTGATGGCACACTGAAATTGCATCGGGATTGAATACAACAGTCACCATGCTCACTTTCCTCCACGGGAGTAATGTCTCAAAAATTCTACGCTTTGATCGTTACCTGGAAGACCAGTAGTAGTTTCCGATGCACGTCTGGTGGAATTCTGTAATCTGTGGACTATCAGAGTGTTGATGAAACACAGAAATTGCTTAGGGATTAAATACAACAGTCACTATGCGCACTTTCCTCCACAGGAGTAATGTCTGAAAAAGTCTACGCTTTGATCGTTCCCTGGCAGACCAGAAGTAGTACCCAATGCACATCTGGAGGCATTCTGTAATCTGTGGACTATCAGAGAGTTGATGGAACACAGAAATTGCATCGGGATTGAATACAACAGTCACCATGCGTACTTTCCTCCACGGGAGTAATGTCACAAACATTCTACGCTTTGATCGTTCCCTGGAAGACCAGTAGTAGTTTACGATGCACATCTGGAGGCATTCTGTAATCTGTGGACTATCAGAGTATTGATGAAACACAGAAATTCCATTGGGATTGAATACAACAGTCACCATGCACACTTTCCTCAATGGGAGTAATGTCTCTAAGAGTGTACGCTTTGATCGTTCCCAGGAAGACCAGTAGTAGGTACCGATGCACATCTGGAGGCATTCTGTAAACTGTGGAGTTTCAGAGTGTTGATGAAACACAGAAATTGCAGCGGGATTGAATACAACATTCACCATGCGCACTTTCCTATATGGGAGTAGTGTCTCAAACAGTCTACGTTTTGAACGTTCCCTGGAAGACTAGGAGTAGTTTTCGATGCACATCTGGAAGCATTCTGTAATCTGTGGACTATCAGAGTGTTGATGAAACACAGATATTGCATCGGGATTAAATACAACAGTCACCATGCGCAGTTTCCTCCATGGGAGTAATGTCTCAAAGAGTTTACTCTTTGATCGTTCCCTGGAGGACCAGTAGTAGTTTCCGATACACATCTGGAGGTATTCTGTAATCTGTGGACTATCAAAGTGTTGATGAAACACAGAAATTGTATAGGGATTGAATTCAACATTCACCACGCGCACTTTCATCCATGGGAGGAAAGTCTCAAACAGTCTACGATTTGATCGTTACCTGGAAGACCCGTAGTAGTTTCCGATGCACATCTGATGGCATTCTGTAATCTGTGTACTATCAGAGTGTTCATGAAACACAGAAATTGCATCGGGATTGAATACAACAGTCACCATGCGCACTTTCCTCCAGGGGAGTAATGTCTGAAACAGTCTACGCTTTGATCGTTCCCTGGAAGACCAGTAGTAGTTTCCGATGCTCATCTGGTGGCATTCTGTAATCTGTGGACTATCAGGGGGTTGATGAAACACAGATATTGCATACGGATTAAATACAACAGTCAACATGCGCACTTTCCTCCACAGGAGTAATATATCAAACAGTCTACGCTTTGATCGTTCCCTGGATGAACAGAAGTAGTTTCCGATGCACATCTGGAGGCAATCTGTAATCTGTGGACTGTCAGACTGTTGATGGAACACTGAAGTTGCATCGGGATTGAATACAACAGTCACCATGCTCATTTTCCTCCACGGGAGTAATGTCCCAAACATTCTACGCTTTGTTCGTTACCTGGAAGACCAGTAGTAGTTTACGATGCACATCTGGAGGCATTCTGTAATCTGTGGACTATCAGAGTATTGATGAAACACAGAAATTGCATTGGGATTGAATACAACAGTCACCATGCGCACTTTCCTCAATGGGAGTAATGTCTCTAAGAGTGTACGCTTTGATCGTTCCCAGGAAGACCAGTAGTAGATACCGATGCACATCTGTAGGCTTTGATCGTTCCCTGGAAGACAAGTAGTAGTTTCTGATGCACATCTGGATGCATTCGGTAATCTGTGGACCTTCTAAGTGTTGATGAAATACAGAAATTGCATCGGGATTGAATACAGCAGTCACCATACGCAACTTAGTCCAAGGCAGTAATGTCTCAAAGAGTTTAGGCTTTGATCGTTCCCTGGAAGACCAGTAGTAGTTTCCGATGCACATCTGGAGGCATTCTGTAATCTGTGGACTATCTGAGTGTTGATGAAACACAGAAATTGCATTGGGATTGAATACAACAGTAACCATGCGCACTTTCCTCCATGTTAGTAATGTCTCAAACTGTCTACGCTTTGATCGTTTCCTGGAAGTCCAGTGGTAGTTCCCAATGCACATCTGGAGGCATTCTGTAATCTGAGGACTATCAGAGTGTTGATGAAACACAGAAATTGCATCGGGATTGTATACAACAGTCACCATGCGCACTTTCCTCCACGGGATCTATGTCTCAAACAGTCTACGCTTTGATCGTTACCTGGAGGACCCGTAGTAGTTTCCGATGCACATCTGATGGCATTCTGTAATCTGTGGACTATGAGAGTGCTGATGAAACACAGAAATTGCATCGGGATTGAATACAATACTCACCATGCGCACTTTCCTCCAGGTGAGCAATGTCTTAAACAGTCCACCCTTAGATCTTTCCCTGGAGGACCAGTAGTAGTTTCCGATGCATATCTGGTGGCATTCTGTAATCTGTGGACTATCAGAGTGTTGATGAAACACAGAAATTGCATCGGGATTGAATAAAACAGTCACCATGCGCACTTTCCTCCATGGGAGGTAAGTCTCAAACAGTCTACGATTTGATCATTATCTGGAAGACCCGTAGTAGTTTCCGATGCACATCTGATGGCATTCTGTATTCTGTGGACTATCAGAGTGTTGATGAAACACAGAAATTGCATCGGGATTGAATACAACAGTCACCATGCTCACTTTCCTCTAGGGGAGTAATGTCTTAAACAGTCTACGCTTTGATCGTTCCCTGGAAGACCGGTAGTAGTTTCCGATGCTCATCTGGTGGCTTTCTCTAATCTGTGGAGTATCAGAGGGTTGATGAAACACAGAAATTGCATAGGGATTAAATACAACAGTCACCATGCGCACTTTCCTCCACAGGATTAATGTATGAAACAGTCTACGCTTTGATCGTTCCCTGATAGACCAGAAGCAGTTTCCGATGCACATCTGGAGACATTCTGTAATCTGTGGACTATCAGAGTGCTGAGGGAACACAGAAATTGCATCGGGATTGAATACAACAGTCACCATGCGCACTTTCCTCCACAGGAAAAATGTCTCAAACATTCTACGCTTTGATCGTTCCCAGGAAGACCAGTGGTAGTTTACGATGCACATCTGGAGGCATTCTGTAATCTGTGGACTATCAGAGTATTGATGAAACACATTAATTGCATTGGGATTGAATACAACAGTCACCATGCGCACTTTATTCCACGGGAGTAATGTCTCAAACAGTCTACGCTTTGATCGTTCCCTGGAAGACTAGTAGTAGTGTGCGATGCACATCTGGTTGTATTCCTTAATCTGTGGACTATCGGAGTGTTGATGAAACACAGATATTGCATCGGGATTGAATACAACACTCACCATGCGCACTTTCCTCCATGGGAGTAATGTCTCTAATAGTCTACGCTTTGATCGTTCCCTGCAAGACCAGTAGTAGTTTCCAATGCACATCTGGATGCATTCTGTAATCTGTGGACTTTCAAAGTGTTGATGAAGCACAGAAATTGGATAGGGATTAAATACAACAGTCAACATGTGCACTTGCCTCCATGTTAGTAATGTCTCAAACAGTCTACGCTTTGATCGTTCCCTGGAAGGCCAGTGGTAGTTTCCGATGCACATCTGGAGGCCTTCTGTAATATGTGGACTATCAGAGTGTTGATGAAACTCAGAAATTGCATCGGGATTAAATACAACAGTGACCATGCGCACCTTCCTCCATGGGAGTAGTGTCTCAAACAGTCTACGTTTTGAACGTTCCCTGGAAGACCAGTAGTAGTTTCCGATGCACATCTGGAAGCATTCTGTAATCTGTGGACTATCAGAGTGTTGATGAAACACAGATATTGCTTCGGGATTGAATACAACAGTCACCATGCGCAGTTTCCTCCATGGGAGTAATGTCTCAAAGAGTTTACGCTTTGATCGTTCCCTGGAAGACTAGTAGTAGTGTGCGATGCACATCTGGTGGTATTCCTTAATCTGTGGACTATCGGAGTGTTGATAAAATAGAGATATTGCATCGGGATTGAATACAACACTCACCATGCGCACTTTCCTCCATGGGAGTAATGTCTCAAATAGTCTACGCTTTGATCGTTCCCTGCAAGACCAGTAGTAGTTTCCAATGCACTTCTGGATGCATTCTGTAATCTGTGGACCTTCAAAGTGTTGATGAAACACAGAAATTGGATCGGGATTGAATACAACAGTCAACATGCGCACTTGCCCCCATGTTAGTAATGTCTCAAACAGTCTACGCTTTGATCGTTCCCTGGAAGACCAGTAGTAGTTTCCAATGCACATCTGGATGCATTCTGTAATCTGTGGACCTTCAAAGTGTTGACGAAACACAGAAATTGGATCGGGATTGAATACAACAGTCAACATGCGCACTTGCCTCCATGTTAGTAATGTCTCAAACAGTCTACGCTTTGATTGTTCCCTGGAGGACCAGTAGTAGTTTCCGATGCACATCTGGAGGTATTCTGTAATCTGTGGACTATCAAAGTGTTGATGAAACACAGAAATTGCATAGGGATTGAATACAACATTCACCATGCGCACTTTCCTCCATGGGAGTAATGTCTCAAACAGTCTACGCTTTGATCGTTCCCTCGAAGACTAGTAGTAGTTTGCGATGCACATCTGGTGGCATTATGTAATCTGTGGACTATCAGAGTGTTGATGAAACACAGAAATTGCATCGGGATTGAATACAACAGTCACCATGCGCACTTTCCTCCATGTTAGTAATGTCTCAAATTGTCTACGCTTTGATCGTTTCCTGGAAGTCCAGTGGTAGTTCCCAATGCACATCTGGAGGCATTCTGTAATCTGTGGACTATCAGAGTGTTGATGAAACACGGAAATTGCATCGGGATTGAATACAACAGTCACCATGCGCACTTTCCTCCACGGGATCTATGTCTCAAACAGTCTACGCTTTGATCGTTACCTGGAGGACCCGTAGTGGTTTCCGATGCACATCTGATGGCATTCTGTAATCTGTGGACTATGAGAGTGCTGATGAAACACAGAAATTGCATCGGGATTGAATACAATACTCACCATGCGCACTTTCCTCCAGGTGAGCAATGTCTTAAACAGTCCACCCTTAGATCGTTCCCTGGAGGACCAGTAGTAGTTTCCGATGCACATCTGGTGGCATTCTGTAATCTGTGGACTATCAGAGTGTTGATGAAACACAGAAATTGCATCGGGATTGAATAAAACAGTAACCATGCGCACTTTCCTCCACGGGAGGTATGTCTCAAACAGTCTACGATTTGGTCGTTATCTGGAAGACCCGTAGTAGTTTCCGATGCACATCTGATGGCATTCTGTATTCTGTGGACTATCAGAGTGTTGATGAAACACAGAAATTGCATCGGGATTGATTACAACAGTCACCATGCTCACTTTCCTCTAGGGGAGTAATGTCTTAAACAGTCTACGCTTTGATCGTTCCCTGGAAGACCGGTAGTAGTTTCCGATGCTCATCTGGTGGCTTTCTCTAATCTGTGGAGTATCAGAGGGTTGATGAAACACAGAAATTGCATAGGGATTAAGTACAACAGTCACCATGCGCACTTTCCTCCACAGGATTAATGTCTGAAACAGTCTACGCTTTGATCGTTCCCTGATAGACCAGAAGCAGTTTCCGATGCACATCTGGAGACATTCTGTAATCTGTGGACTATCAGAGTGCTGAGGGAACACAGAAATTGCATCGGGATTGAATACAACAGTCACCATGCGCACTTTCCTCCACAGGAAAAATGTCTCAAACATTCTACGCTTTGATCGTTCCCAGGAAGACCAGTGGTAGTTTACGATGCACATCTGGAGGCATTCTGTAATCTGTGGACTATCAGAGTATTGATGAAACACATTAATTGCATTGGGATTGAATACAACAGTCACCATGCGCACTTTATTCCACGGGAGTAATGTCTCAAACAGTCTACGCTTTGATCGTTCCCTGGAAGACTAGTAGTAGTGTGCGATGCACATCTGGTTGTATTCCTTAATCTGTGGACTATCGGAGTGTTGATGAAACACAGATATTGCATCGGGATTGAATACAACACTCACCATGCGCACTTTCCTCCATGGGAGTAATGTCTCTAATAGTCTACGCTTTGATCGTTCCCTGCAAGACCAGTAGTAGTTTCCAATGCACATCTGGATGCATTCTGTAATCTGTGGACTTTCAAAGTGTTGATGAAGCACAGAAATTGGATAGGGATTAAATACAACAGTCAACATGTGCACTTGCCTCCATGTTAGTAATGTCTCAAACAGTCTACGCTTTGATCGTTCCCTGGAAGGCCAGTGGTAGTTTCCGATGCACATCTGGAGGCCTTCTGTAATATGTGGACTATCAGAGTGTTGATGAAACTCAGAAATTGCATCGGGATTAAATACAACAGTGACCATGCGCACCTTCCTCCATGGGAGTAGTGTCTCAAACAGTCTACGTTTTGAACGTTCCCTGGAAGACCAGTAGTAGTTTCCGATGCACATCTGGAAGCATTCTGTAATCTGTGGACTATCAGAGTGTTGATGAAACACAGATATTGCTTCGGGATTGAATACAACAGTCACCATGCGCAGTTTCCTCCATGGGAGTAATGTCTCAAAGAGTTTACGCTTTGATCGTTCCCTGGAAGACTAGTAGTAGTGTGCGATGCACATCTGGTGGTATTCCTTAATCTGTGGACTATCGGAGTGTTGATGAAATAGAGATATTGCATCGGGATTGAATACAACACTCACCATGCGCACTTTCCTCCATGGGAGTAATGTCTCAAATAGTCTACGCTTTGATCGTTCCCTGCAAGACCAGTAGTAGTTTCCAATGCACTTCTGGATGCATTCTGTAATCTGTGGACCTTCAAAGTGTTGATGAAACACAGAAATTGGATCGGGATTGAATACAACAGTCAACATGCGCACTTGCCCCCATGTTAGTAATGTCTCAAACAGTCTACGCTTTGATCGTTCCCTGGAAGACCAGTAGTAGTTTCCAATGCACATCTGGATGCATTCTGTAATCTGTGGACCTTCAAAGTGTTGACGAAACACAGAAATTGGATCGGGATTGAATACAACAGTCAACATGCGCACTTGCCTCCATGTTAGTAATGTCTCAAACAGTCTACGCTTTGATTGTTCCCTGGAGGACCAGTAGTAGTTTCCGATGCACATCTGGAGGTATTCTGTAATCTGTGGACTATCAAAGTGTTGATGAAACACAGAAATTGCATAGGGATTGAATACAACATTCACCATGCGCACTTTCCTCCATGGGAGTAATGTCTCAAACAGTCTACGCTTTGATCGTTCCCTCGAAGACTAGTAGTAGTTTGCGATGCACATCTGGTGGCATTATGTAATCTGTGGACTATCAGAGTGTTGATGAAACACAGAAATTGCATCGGGATTGAATACACCAGTCACCATGCGCACTTTCCTCCATGTTAGTAATGTCTCAAATTGTCTACGCTTTGATCGTTTCCTGGAAGTCCAGTGGTAGTTCCCAATGCACATCTGGAGGCATTCTGTAATCTGTGGACTATCAGAGTGTTGATGAAACACGGAAATTGCATCGGGATTGAATACAACAGTCACCATGCGCACTTTCCTCCACGGGATCTATGTCTCAAACAGTCTACGCTTTGATCGTTACCTGGAGGACCCGTAGTGGTTTCCGATGCACATCTGATGGCATTCTGTAATCTGTGGACTATGAGAGTGCTGATGAAACACAGAAATTGCATCGGGATTGAATACAATACTCACCATGCGCACTTTCCTCCAGGTGAGCAATGTCTTAAACAGTCCACCCTTAGATCGTTCCCTGGAGGACCAGTAGTAGTTTCCGATGCACATCTGGTGGCATTCTGTAATCTGTGGACTATCAGAGTGTTGATGAAACACAGAAATTGCATCGGGATTGAATAAAACAGTAACCATGCGCACTTTCCTCCACGGGAGGTATGTCTCAAACAGTCTACGATTTGGTCGTTATCTGGAAGACCCGTAGTAGTTTCCGATGCACATCTGATGGCATTCTGTAATCTGTGGACTATCAGAGTGTTGATGAAACACAGAAATTGCATCGGGATTGAATACAACAGTCACCATGCGCACTTTCCTCCAGGGGAGTAATGTCTTAAACAGTCTACGCTTTGATCGTTCCCTGGAAGACCGGTAGTAGTTTCCGATGCTCATCTGGTGGCATTCTCTAATCTGTGGAGTATCAGAGGGTTGATGAAACACAGAAATTGCATAGGGATTAAATACAACAGTCACCATGCGCACTTTCCTCCACAGGATTAATGTCTGAAACAGTCTACGCTTTGATCGTTCCCTGATAGACCAGAAGCAGTTTCCGATGCACATCTGGAGACATTCTGTAATCTGTGGTCTATCAGAGTGCTGATGGAACACAGAAATTGCATCGGGATTGAATACAACAGTCACCATGCGCACTTTCCTCCACAGGAAAAATGTCTCAAACATTCTACGCTTTGATCGTTCCCAGGAAGACCAGTAGTAGTTTACGATGCACATCTGGAGGCATTCTGTAATCTGTGGACTATCAGAGTATTGATGAAACACATTAATTGCATTGGGATTGAACACAACAGTGACCATGCGCACTTTCCTCAATGGGAGTAATGTCTCTAAGAGTGTACGCTTTGATCGTTCCCAGGAAGACCAGTAGTAGATACCGATGCACATCTGGAGGCTGTCTGTAAACTGTGGAGTTTCAGATTGTTGATGAAACAAAGAAATTGCATCGGGATTGAATACAACAGTGACCATGCGCACTTTCCTCCATGGGAGTAGTGTCTCAAACAGTCTACGTTTTGAACGTTCCCTGGAAGACCAGTAGTAGTTTCCGATGCACATCTGGAAGCATTCTGTAATCTGTGGACTATCAGAGTGTTGATGAAACACAGATATTGCATCGGGATTGAATACAACAGTCACCATGCGCAGTTTCCTCCATGGGAGGAATGTCTCAAACAGTCTACGCTCTGTTCGTTCCCAGGACGCCCAGTAGTAGTTTCCAATGCACATCTGGAGGCATTCTGAAAACTGTGGACTAACTGCGTGTTGATGAAACACAGAAATTGCATCGGGATTGAATATAACAGTCAACATGCGCACTTTCCTCCACAGGAGTAATGTCTCAAACATTCTACGCTTTGATCGTTCCCTAGAAGACCAGTAGTAGTCTCCGATGCACATCTGGAGGCATTCTGTAATCAGTGGACTATCAGAGTGTTGATGAAACACAGATATTGCATCGGGATTGAATACAACAGTCACCATGCGCAGATTCCTCCATGGGAGTAATGTCTCAAATAGTCTACGCTTTGATCGTTCCCTGCAAGACCAGTAGTAGTTTCCAATGCACACCTGGATGCATTCTGTAATCTGTGGACCTTCAAAGTGTTGATGAAACACAGAAATTGGATCGGGATTGAATACAACAGTCAACATGCGCACTTGCCTCCATGTTAGTAATGTCTCAAACAGTCTACGCTTTGATCGTTCCCTGGAAGACCAGTGGTAGTTTCCGATGCACATCTGGAGTCCTTCTGTAATCTGTGGACTATCAGAGTGTTGATGAAACTCAGAAATTGCATCGGGATTATATACAACAGTCACCATGCGCACTTTCCTCCATAGGAGTAATGTCTGAAACAGTCAACGATTTGATCGTTCCCAGGAAGACCAGTAGTAGATACCGATGCACATCTGGAGGCTGTCTGTAAACTGTGGAGTTTCAGAGTGTTGATGAAACACAGAAATTGCATCGGGATTGAATACAACATTCACCATGCGCACTTTCCTCCATGGAAGTAATGTCTCAAACAGTCTACGCTTTGATCGTTCCCTGGAAGACATGTAGTAGTTTCTGATGCACATCTGGATGCATTCGGTAATCTGTGGACCTTCTAAGTGTTGATGAAATACAGAAATTGCATGGGGATTGAATACAGCAGTCACCATGCGCACTTGCCTCCATGTTAGTAATGTCTCAAACAGTCTATTCTTTGATCGTTCCCTGGAAGACCAGTGGTAGTTTCCGATGCACATCTGGAGGCATTCTGTAATCTGTGAACTATCAGAGTGTTGATGAAACACAGAAATTGCATCGGGATTGAATAAAACGCTCACCATGCGCACTTTCCTCCACGGGAGGTATGTCTCAAACAGTCTACGATTTGATCGTTATCTGGAAGACCCGTAGTAGTTTCCGACGCACATGTGGTGGCATTCTGTAATCTGTGGACTATCAGAGTGTTGATGAAACAAAGAAATTGCATAGGGATTGAATACAGCAGTCACCATGCGCACTTTACTCCACGGGAGTAATGTCTCAAACAGTCTACGCTTTGATCGTTCCCTGGAAGACAAGTAGTAGTGTGCGGTGCTCATCTGGTGGTATTCCTTAATCTGTGGACTATCGGAGTGTTGATGAAACACAGATATTGCATCGGGATTGAATACAACACTCACCATGCGCACTTTCCTCCATGGGAATAATGTCTCAAATAGTCTACGCTTTGATCGTTCCCTGCAAGACCAGTAGTAGTTTCCAATGCACATCTGGATGCATTCTGTAATCTGTGGACCTTCAAAGTGTTGATGAAACACAGAAATTGCATCGGGATTGAATACAACAGTCAACATGCGCACTTGCCTCCATGTTAGTAATGCCTCAAACAGTCTACGCTTTGATCGTTCCCTGGAAGACCAGTGGTAGTTTCCGATGCACATCTGGAGGCATTCTGTAATCTGTGGACTATCAGAGTGTTGATGAAACTCAGAAATTGCATCGGGATTATATACAACTGTCACCATGCGCACTTTCCTCCATAGGAGTAATGTCTGAAACAGTCAACCCTTTGATCGTTCCCAGGAAGACCAGTAGTAGATACCGATGCACATCTGGAGGCTGCCTGTAAACTGTGGAGTTTCAGAGTGTTGATGAAACACAGAAATTGCATCGGGATTTAATAAAACTCTCACCATGCGCACTTTCCTCCACGGGAGGTATGTCTCAAACAGTCTACGATTTGATCGTTATCTGGAAGACCCGTAGTAGTTTCCGATGCACATGTGATGGCATTCTGTAATCTGTGGACTATCAGAGTGTTGATGAAACACAGAAATTGAATCGGGATTGAATACAACAGTCACCATGCGCACTTTCCTCCAGGGGAGTAATGTCTTAAACAGTCTACGCTTTGATCGTTCCCTGGAAGACCGGTAGCAGCTTTCGATGCTCATCTGGTGGCATTCTCTAATCTGTGGAGTATCAGAGGGTTGATGAAACACAGAAATTGCATCGGGATTAAATACAACAGTCACCATGCGCACTTTCCTCCACGCGAGTAATGTCTCAAACAGTCTACGCTTTGATCGTTCCCTAGAAGACCAGTAGTAGTTTCCGATGCAAATCTGGAGGCATTCTGTAATCTGTGGACTATCAGTGTGTTGATGGAACACAGAAATTGCATCGGGATTGAATACAACAGTCACCATGCGCACTTTACTCCACGGGAGTAATGTCTCAAACAGTCTACGCTTTGATCGTTCCCTAGAAGACCAGTAGTAGTTTCCAATGCACATCTGGATGCAGTCTGTAATCTGTGGACCTTCAAAGTGTTGATGAAACACAGAAATTGCATCGGGATTGAATACAACAGTCAACATGCGCACTTGCCTCCATGTTAGTAATGTCTCAAACAGTCTACGCTTTGATCGTTCCCTGGAAGACCAGTGGTAGTTTCCGATGCACATCTGGAGGCATTCTGTAATCTGTGGACTATCAGAGTGTTAATGAAACTCAGAAATTGCATCGGGATTATATACAACTGTCACCATGCGCACTTTCCTCCATAGGAGTAATGTCTAAAACAGTCAACCCTTTGATCGTTCCCAGGAAGACCAGTAGTAGATACCGATGCACATCTGGAGGCTGCCTGTAAACTGTGGAGTTTCAGAGTGTTGATGAAACACAGAAATTGCATCGGGATTGAATACAACAGTGACCATGCGCACTTTCCTCCATGGGAGTAGTGTCTCAACAGTCTACGTTTTGAACGTTCCCTGGAAGACCAGTAGTAGTTTCCGATGCACATCTGGAAACATTCTGTAATCTGTGGACTATCAGAGGGTTGATGAAACACAGATATTGCATCGGGATTGAATACAACAGTCACCATGCGCAGTTTCCTACATGGGAGTAATGTCTCAAAGAGTTTACGCTTTGATCGTTATCTGGAAGACCCGTAGTAGTTTCCGATGCACATGTGATGGCATTCTGTAATCTGTGGACTATCAGAGTGTTGATGAAACACAGAAATTGCATCGGGATTGAATACAACAGTCACCATGCGCACTTTCCTCCAGGGGAGTAATGTCTTAAACAGTCTACGCTTTGATCGTTCCCTGGAAGACCGGTAGCAGCTTCCGATGCTCATCTGGTGGCATTCTCTAATCTGTGGAGTATCAGAGGGTTGATGAAACACAGAAATTGCATCGGGATTAAATACAACAGTCACCATGCGCACTTTCCTCCACAGGAGTAATGTCTGAAACAGTCTACGCTTTGATCGTTCCCTGAAGACCAGAGTAGATTCCGATGCACATCTGGAGACATTCTGTAATCTGTGGACTGTCAGAGTGCTGATGGAACACAGAAATTGCGTCGGGATTGAATACAACAGTCACCATGCGCACTTTCCTCCACAGGAAAAAATGTTTCAAATATTCTACGCTTTGATCGTTCCCTGGAAGACCAGTAGTAGTTTACGATGCTCATCTGGAGGCATTCTGTAATCTGTGGACTATCAGAGTATTGATAAAACACAGAAATTGCATTGGGATTGAATACAACAGTGACCATGCGCACTTTCGTCAATGGGAGTAATGTCTCTAAGAGTGTACGCTTTGATCGTTCCCAGGAAGACCAGTAGTAGATACCGATGCACATCTGTAGGCTGTCTGTAAACTGTGGAGTTTCAGATTGTTGATGAAACACAGGAATTGCATCGGGATTGAATACATCAGTGACCATGCGCACTCTCCTCCACGGGAGTAATGTCTCAAACAGTCTACGCTTTGATCGTTCCCTAGAAGACCAGTAGTAGTTTCCGATGCAAATCTGGAGGCATTCTGTAATCTGTGGACTATCAGAGTGTTACGGAACACAGAAATTGCATCGGGATTGAATAAAACAGTCACTATGCGCACTTTCCTCCACGAGAGGTATGTCTCAAACAGTCTACGCTTTAATCATTACATGGAAGACCAGTAGTAGTTTCCGACGCACATGTGGTGGCATTGTGTAATCTGTGGACTATCAGAGTGTTGATGAAACAAAGAAATTGCATAGGGATTGAATACAACAGTCACCATGCGCACTTTCCTCCACAGGAGTAATGTCTGAAACAGTCAACCCTTTGATCGTTCCCAGGAAGACCAGTGGTAGATACCGATGCACATCTGGAGGCTGCCTGTAAACTGTGGAGTTTCAGAGTGTTGATGAAACACATAAATTGCATCGATATTGAATACAACAGTTACCATGCACACTTTCCTCCACGGGAGAAAGGTCCCAAACGTTCTACGATTTGATCGTTCCCTGGAAGACCAGTAGTAGTTTCCGATGCACGTCTGCTGGCATTCTGTAATCTGTGGACTATCAGAGTGTTGATGAAACATAGAGATTGCATCGGGATTGAACACAACACTCACCATGCGCACTTTCCTCCACGGGAGTAATGTCTCAAACAGTCTACGCTTTGATCGTTCCCTAGAAGACCAGTAGTAGTTTCCGATGCAAATCTGGAGGCATTCTGTAATCTGTGGACTATCAGTGTGTTGATGGAACACAGAAATTGCATCGGGATTGAATACAACAGTCACCATGCGCACTTTACTCCACGGGAGTAATGTCTCAAACAGTCTACGCTTTGATCGTTCCCTGGAAGACTAGTAGTAGTGTGCGGTGCTCATCTGGTGGTATTCCTTAATCTGTGGACTATCGGAGTGTTGATGAAACACAGATATTGCATCGGGATTGAATACAACAC
Organism: Schistocerca gregaria; assembly: GCF_023897955.1. Taxonomy (NCBI): domain Eukaryota; kingdom Metazoa; phylum Arthropoda; class Insecta; order Orthoptera; family Acrididae; genus Schistocerca; species Schistocerca gregaria. The sequence goes on along the minus strand of NC_064924.1, from coordinate 4,978,255 downwards.
TCACCATGCGCACTTTCCTCCATGGGAATAATGTCTCAAATAGTCTACGCTTTGATCGTTCCCTGCAAGACCAGTAGTAGTTTCCAATGCACATCTGGATGCAGTCTGTAATCTGTGGACCTTCAAAGTGTTGATGAAACACAGAAATTGCATCGGGATTGAATACAACAGTGACCATGCGCACTTTCCTCCATGGGAGTAGTGTCTCAAACAGTCTACGTTTTGAACGTTCCCTGGAAGACCAGTAGTAGTTTCCGATGCACATCTGGAAACATTCTGTAATCTGTGGACTATCAGAGGGTTGATGAAACACAGATATTGCATCGGGATTGAATACAACAGTCACCATGCGCAGTTTCCTACATGGGAGTAATGTCTCAAAGAGTTTACGCTTTGATCGTTCCCTGGAAGAGCAGTAGTAGTTTCCGATGCACATCTGGAGGTAATCTGTAATCTGTGGACTATCAAAGTGTTGATGAAACAAAGAAATTGCATAGGGATTGAATACAACATTCACCATGCGCACTTTCCTCCATGGGAGGAATGTCTCAAACAGTCTACGCTTTGTTCCTTCCCAGGAAGACCAGTAGTAGTTTCCAATGCACATCTGGAGGCATTCTGAAAACTGTGGACTATCAGAGTGTTATGGAACACAGAAATTGCACCGGGATTGAATACAACAATCACCATGCGCACTTTACTCCACGGGGGTAATGTCTCAAACAGTGTACGCTTTGATCAATACATGGAAGACCAGTAGTAGTTTCCGATGCACATCTGGTGGCATTCTGTAATCTGTGGACTATCAGAGTGTTGATGAAACACAGAAATTGGATCGGGATTGAATAAAACAGTCACTATGCGCACTTTCCTCCACGGGAGGTATGTCTCAAACAGTCTGCGCTTTGATCATTACATGGAAGACCAGTAGTAGTTTCCGATGCACATGTGGTGGCATACTGTAATCTGTGGACTATCGGAGTGTTGATGAAACACAGAAATTGCATCGGGATTGAATACAACAGTCACCATGACCACTTTCCTCTACGGGAGTAATGTCTTAAACAGTCTACGCTTTGATCGTTCCCTGGAAGACCGGTAGTAGTTTCCGATGCTCATCTGGTGGCATTCTCTAATCTGTGGAGTATCAGAGGGTTGATGAAACACAGAAATTGCATAGGGATTAAATACAACAGTTACCATGCGCACTTTCCTCCACAAGATTAATGTCTGAAACAGTCTACGCTTTGATCGTTCCCTGATAGACCAGAAGCAGTTTCCGATGCACATCTGGAGACATTCTGTAATCTGTGGACTATCAGAGTGCTGATGGAACCCAGAAATTGCATCGGGATTGAATACAACAGTCACCATGCGCACTTTCCTCCACAGGAAAAATGCCTCAAACATTATACGCTTTGATCTTTCCCAGGAAGACCAGTAGTAGTTTACGATGCACATCTGGAGGCATTCTGTAATCTGTGGACTATCAGAGTATTGATAAAACACAGAAATTGCATTGGGATTGAATACAACAGTGACCATGCGCACTTTCGTCAATGGGAGTAATGTCTCTAAGAGTGTACGCTTTGATCGTTCCCAGGAAGACCAGTAGTAGATACCGATGCACATCTGGAGGCTGCCTGTAAACTGTGGAGTTTCAGAGTGTTGATGAAACACAGAAATTGCATCGGGATTGAATACAACAGTGACCATGCGCACTTTCCTCCATGGGAGTAGTGTCTCAAACAGTCTACGTTTTGAACGTTCCCTGGAAGACCAGTAGTAGTTTCCGATGCACATCTGGAAACATTCTGTAATCTGTGGACTATCAGAGGGTTGATGAAACACAGATATTGCATCGGGATTGAATACAACAGTCACCATGCGCAGTTTCCTACATGGGAGTAATGTCTCAAAGAGTTTACGCTTTGATCGTTCCCTGGAAGAGCAGTAGTAGTTTCCGATGCACATCTGGAGGTAATCTGTAATCTGTGGACTATCAAAGTGTTGATGAAACAAAGAAATTGCATAGGGATTGAATACAACATTCACCATGCGCACTTTCCTCCATGGGAGGAATGTCTCAAACAGTCTACGCTTTGTTCCTTCCCAGGAAGACCAGTAGTAGTTTCCAATGCACATCTGGAGGCATTCTGAAAACTGTGGACTATCAGAGTGTTATGGAACACAGAAATTGCACCGGGATTGAATACAACAATCACCATGCGCACTTTACTCCACGGGGGTAATGTCTCAAACAGTGTACGCTTTGATCATTACATGGAAGACCAGTAGTAGTTTCCGATGCACATCTGGTGGCATTCTGTAATCTGTGGACTATCAGAGTGTTGATGAAACACAGAAATTGGATCGGGATTGAATAAAACAGTCACTATGCGCACTTTCCTCCACGGGAGGTATGTCTCAAACAGTCTGCGCTTTGATCATTACATGGAAGACCAGTAGTAGTTTCCGATGCACATGTGGTGGCATACTGTAATCTGTGGACTATCGGAGTGTTGATGAAACACAGAAATTGCATCGGGATTGAATACAACAGTCACCATGACCACTTTCCTCTACGGGAGTAATGTCTTAAACAGTCTACGCTTTGATCGTTCCCTGGAACACCGGTAGTAGTTTCCGATGCTCATCTGGTGGCATTCTCTAATCTGTGGAGTATCAGAGGGTTGATGAAACACAGAAATTGCATAGGGATTAAATACAACAGTTACCATGCGCACTTTCCTCCACAAGATTAATGTCTGAAACAGTCTACGCTTTGATCGTTCCCTGATAGACCAGAAGCAGTTTCCGATGCACATCTGGAGACATTCTGTAATCTGTGGACTATCAGAGTGCTGATGGAACCCAGAAATTGCATCGGGATTGAATACAACAGTCACCATGCGCACTTTCCTCCACAGGAAAAATGCCTCAAACATTCTACGCTTTGATCTTTCCCAGGAAGACCAGTAGTAGTTTACGATGCACATCTGGAGGCATTCTGTAATCTGTGGACTATCAGAGTATTGATAAAACACAGAAATTGCATTGGGATTGAATACAACAGTGTACATGCGCACTTTCGTCAATGGGAGTAATGTCTCTAAGAGTGTACGCTTTGATCGTTCCCAGGAAGACCAGTAGTAGATACCGATGCACATCTGGAGGCTGTCTGTAAACTGTGGAGTTTCAGATTGTTGATGAAACAAAGAAATTGCATCGGGATTGAATACAACAGTGACCATGCGCACTTTCCTCCATGGGAGTAGTGTCTCAAACAGTCTACGTTTTGAACGTTCCCTGGAAGACCAGTAGTAGTTTCCGATGCACATCTGGAAGCATTCTGTAATCTGTGGACTATCAGAGTGTTGATGAAACACAGATATTGCATCGGTATTGAATACAACAGTCACCATGCGCAGTTTCCTCCATGGGAGGAATGTCTCAAACAGTCTACGCTCTGTTCGTTCCCAGGAAGCCCAGTAGTAGTTTCCAATGCACATCTGGAGGCATTCTGGAAACTGTGGACTAACTGAGTGTTGATGAAACACAGAAATTGCATTGGGATTGAATACAACATTCACCATGCGCACTTTCCTCCATGGGAGTAATGTCTCAAACAGTCTACGCTTTGATCGCTCCCTCGAAGACTAGTAGTAGTTTGCGATGCACATCTGGTGGCATTCTGTAATCTGTGGACTATCAGAGTGTTTTTGAAACACAGAAATTGCATCGGGATTGAATACAACAGTCACCATGCGCACTTTCCACCATGGGAGTAATGTCTCAAATAGTCTACGCTTTGATCGTTCCCTGGAAGACATGTAGTAGTTTCTGATGCACATCTGGATGCATTCGGTAATCTGTGGACCTTCTAAGTGTTGATGAAATACAGAAATTGCATGGGGATTGAATACAGCAGTCACCATGCGCACTTGCCTCCATGTTAGTAATGTCTCAAACAGTCTATTCATTGATCGTTCCCTGGAAGACCAGTGGTAGTTTCCGATGCACATCTGGAGGCATTCTGTAATCTGTGAACTATCAGAGTGTTGATGAAACACAGAAATTGCATCGGGATTGAATAAAACTCTCACCATGCGCACTTTCCTCCACGGGAGGTATGTCTCAAACAGTCTACGATTTGATCGTTATCTGGAAGACCCGTAGTGGTTTCCGATGCACATGTGATGGCATTCTGTAATCTGTGGACTATCAGAGTGTTGATGAAACACAAAAATTGCATCGGGATTGAATACAACAGTCACCATGCGCACTTTCCTCCAGGGGAGTAATGTGTTAAACAGCCTACGCTTTGATCGTTCCCTGGAAGACCGGTAGTAGTTTCCGATGCTCATCTGGTGGCATTCTCTAATCTGTGGAGTATCAGAGGGTTGATGAAACACAGAAATTGCATTGGGATTGAATACAACAGTGACCATGCGCACTTTCCTCAATGGGAGTAGTGTCTCTAAGAGTGTACGCTTCGATCGTTCCCAGGATGACCAGTAGTAGATACCGTTGCACATCTGTAGGCTGTCTGTAATCTGTGGAGTTTCAGATTGTTGATGAGACACAGAAATTGCATCGGGATTGAATACAACAGTCACCATGCGCACTTTCCTCCACGGGAGTAATGTCTCAAACAGTCTACGCTTTGATCGTTCCCTAGAAGACCAGTAGTAGTTTCCGATGCAAATCTGGAGGCATTCTGTAATCTGTGGACTATCAGAGTGTTATGGAACACAGAAATTGCATCGGGATTGATTAAAACAGTCACTATGCGCACTTTCCTCCACGAGAGGTATGTCTCAAACAGTCTACGCTTTAATCATTACATGGAAGACCAGTAGTAGTTTCCGACGCACATGTGGTGGCATTCTGTAATCTGTGGACTATCAGAGTGTTGATGAAACAAAGAAATTGCATAGGGATTGAATACAACAGTCACCATGCGCACTTTCCTCCACAGGAGTAATGTCTCAAACAGTCTACGCTTTGATCGTTCCCTGGAAAACCAGAAGTAGTTTCCGATGCACATCTGGAGGCATTCTGTAATCTGTGGACTATCAGAGTGTTGATGGAACACAGAAATTGCATCGGGATTGAATACAACAGTCACCATGCGCACTTTCCTCCACGGGAGTAATGTCTCAAACATTCTACGCTTCGATCGTTCCCTAGAAGACCAGTAGTAGTTTCCGATGCACATCTGGAGGCATTCTGTAATCTGTGGACTATCAGAGTGTTGATGAATCACAGAAATTGCATTGGGATTGAACACAATAGTCACCATGCGCACTTTCCTCCATGGGAGTAATGTCTCTATGGGTCTACGCTTTGTTCGTTCCCAGGAAGACCAGTAGTAGATTCTGATGCACATCTGGAGGCATTCGGTAATCTGTGGAGTTTCAGAGTGTTGATGAAACACATAAATTGCATCGAGATTGAATACAACAGTTACCATGCACACTTTCATCCACGGGAGAAAGGTCCCAAACGTTCTACGATTTGTTCGTTCCCTGGAAGACCAGTAGTAGTTTCCGATGCACGTCTGCTGGCATTCTGTAATCTGTGGACTATCAGAGTGTTGATGAAACACAGAGATTGCATCGGGATTGAATACAACACTCACCATGCGCACTTTCCTCCACGGGAGTAATGTCTCAAACAGTCTACGCTTTGATCGTTCCCTAGAAGACCAGTAGTAGTTTCCGATGCAAATCTGGAGGCATTCTGTCATCTGTGGACTATCAGTTTGTTGATGGAACACAGAAATTGCATCGGGATTGAATACAACAGTCACCATGCGCACTTTACTCCACGGGAGTAATGTCTCAAACAGTCTACGCTTTGATCGTTCCCTGGAAGACTAGTAGTAGTGTGCGGTGCTCATCTGGTGGTATTCCTTAATCTGTGGACTATCGGAGTGTTGATGAAACACAGATATTGCATCGGGATTGAATACAACACTCACCATGCGCACTTTCCTCCATGGGAATAATGTCTCAAATAGTCTACGCTTTGATCGTTCCCTGCAAGACCAGTAGTAGTTTCCAATGCACATCTGGATGCATTCTGTAATCTGTGGACCTTCAAAGTGTTGATGAAACACAGAAATTGCATCGGGATTGAATACAACAGTCAACATGCGCACTTGCCTCCATGTTAGTAATGTCTCAAACAGTCTACGCTTTGATCGTTCCCTGGAAGACCAGTGGTAGTTTCCGATGCACATCTGGAGGCATTCTGTAATCTGTGGACTATCAGAGTGTTTATGAAACTCAGAAATTGCATCGGGATTATATACAACTGTCACCATGCGCACTTTCCTCCATAGGAGTAATGTCTGAAACAGTCAACCCTTTGATCGTTCCCAGGAAGACCAGTAGTAGATACCGATGCACATCTGGAGGCTGCCTGTAAACTAAGGAGTTTCAGAGTGTTGATGAAACACAGAAATTGCATCGGGATTGAATAAAACTCTCACCATGCGCACTTTCCTCCACGGGAGGTATGTCTCAAACAGTCTACGATTTGATCGTTATCTGGAAGACCCGTAATAGTTTCCGATGCACATGTGATGGCATTCTGTAATCTGTGGACTATCAAAGTATTGATGAAACAAAGAAATTGCATAGGGATTGAATACAACATTCACCATGCGCACTTTCCTCCATGGGAGGAATGTCTCAAACAGTCTACGCTTTGTTCCTTCCCAGGAAGACCAGTAGTAGTTTCCAATGCACATCTGGAGGCATTCTGAAAACTGTGGACTATCAGAGTGTTATGGAACACAGAAATTGCACCGGGATTGAATACAACAATCACCATGCGCACTTTACTCCACGGGGGTAATGTCTCAAACAGTGTACGCTTTGATCATTACATGGAAGACCAGTAGTAGTTTCCGATGCACATCTGGTGGCATTCTGTAATCTGTGGACTATCAGAGTGTTGATGAAACACAGAAATTGGATCGGGATTGAATAAAACAGTCACTATGCGCACTTTCCTCCACGGGATGTATGTCTCAAACAGTCTGCGCTTTGATCATTACATGGAAGACCAGTAGTAGTTTCCGATGCACATGTGGTGGCATACTGTAATCTGTGGACTATCGGAGTGTTGATGAAACACAGAAATTGCATCGGGATTGAATACAACAGTCACCATGACCACTTTCCTCTACGGGAGTAATGTCTTAAACAGTCTACGCTTTGATCGTTCCCTGGAAGACCGGTAGTAGTTTCCGATGCTCAGCTGGTGGCATTCTCTAATCTGTGGAGTATCAGAGGGTTGATGAAACACAGAAATTGCATAGGGATTAAATACAACAGTTACCATGCGCACTTTCCTCCACAAGATTAATGTCTGAAACAGTCTACGCTTTGATCGTTCCCTGATAGACCAGAAGCAGTTTCCGATGCACATCTGGAGACATTCTGTAATCTGTGGACTATCAGAGTGCTGATGGAACCCAGAAATTGCATCGGGATTGAATACAACAGTCACCATGCGCACTTTCCTCCACAGGAAAAATGTCTCAAACATTCTACGCTTTGATCTTTCCCAGGAAGACCAGTAGTAGTTTCCGATGCACATCTGGAGGCATTCTGTAATCTGTGGACTATCAGAGTATTGATAAAACACAGAAATTGCATTGGGATTGAATACAACAGTGACCATGCGCACTTTCGTCAATGGGAGTAATGTCTCTAAGAGTGTACGCTTTGATCGTTCCCAGGAAGACCAGTAGTAGATACCGATGCACATCTGGAGGCTGTCTGTAAACTGTGGAGTTTCAGATTGTTGATGAAACAAAGAAATTGCATCGGGATTGAATACAACAGTGACCATGCGCACTTTCCTCCATGGGAGTAGTGTCTCAAACAGTCTACGTTTTGAACGTTCCCTGGAAGACCAGTAGTAGTTTCCGATGCACATCTGGAAGCATTCTGTAATCTGTGGACTATCAGAGTGTTGATGAAACACAGATATTGCATCGGGATGGAAAACAACAGTCACCATGCGCACTTTCCTCCATGGGAGGAATGTCTCAAACAGTCTACGCTCTGTTCGTTCCCAGGAAGCCCAGTAGTAGTTTCCAATGCACATCTGGAGGCATTCTGGAAACTGTGGACTAACTGAGTGTTGATGAAACACAGAAATTGCATTGGGATTGAATACAACATTCACCATGCGCACTTTCCTCCATGGGAGTAATGTCTCAAACAGTCTACGCTTTGATCGCTCCCTCGAAGACTAGTAGTAGTTTGCGATGCACATCTGGTGGCATTCTGTAATCTGTGGACTATCAGAGTGTTTTTGAAACACAGAAATTGCATCGGGATTGAATACAACAGTCACCATGCGCACTTTCCACCATGGGAATAATGTCTCAAATAGTCTACGCTTTGATCGTTCCCTGGAAGACATGTAGTAGTTTCTGATGCACATCTGGATGCATTCGGTAATCTGTGGACCTTCTAAGTGTTGATGAAATACAGAAATTGCATGGGGATTGAATACAGCAGTCACCATGCGCACTTGCCTCCATGTTAGTAATGTCTCAAACAGTCTATTCTTTGATCGTTCCCTGGAAGACCAGTGGTAGTTTCCGATGCACATCTGGAGGCATTCTGTAATCTGTGAACTATCAGAGTGTTGATGAAACACAGAAATTGCATCGGGATTGAATAAAACTCTCACCATGCGCACTTTCCTCCACGGGAGGTATGTCTCAAACAGTCTACGATTTGATCGTTATCTGGAAGACCCGTAGTGGTTTCCGATGCACATGTGATGGCATTCTGTAATCTGTGGACTATCAGAGTGTTGATGAAACACAAAAATTGCATCGGGATTGAATACAACAGTCACCATGCGCACTTTCCTCCAGGAGAGTAATGTGTTAAACAGCCTACGCTTTGATCGTTCCCTGGAAGACCGGTAGTAGTTTCCGATGCTCATCTGGTGGCATTCTCTAATCTGTGGAGTATCAGAGGGTTGATGAAACACAGAAATTGCATTGGGATTGAATACAACAGTGACCATGCGCACTTTCCTCAATGGGAGTAATGTCTCTAAGAGTGTACGCTTCGATCGTTCCCAGGATGACCAGTAGTAGATACCGTTGCATATCTGTAGGCTGTCAGTAATCTGTGGAGTTTCAGATTGTTGATGAGACACAGAAATTGCATCGGGATTGAATACAACAGTCACCATGCGCACTTTCCTCCACGGGAGTAATGTCTCAAACAGTCTACGCTTTGATCGTTCTCTAGAAGACCAGTAGTAGTTTCCGATGCAAATCTGGAGGCATTCTGTAATCTGTGGACTATCAGAGTGTTATGGAACACAGAAATTGCATCGGGATTGAATAAAACAGTCACTATGCGCACTTTCCTCCACGAGAGGTATGTCTCAAACAGTCTACGCTTTAATCATTACATGGAAGACCAGTAGTAGTTTCCGACGCACATGTGGTGGCATTCTGTAATCTGTGGACTATCAGAGTGTTGATGAAACAAAGAAATTGCATAGGGATTGAATACAACAGTCACCATGCGCACTTTCCTCCACAGGAGTAATGTCTCAAACAGTCTACGCTTTGATCGTTCCCTGGAAAACCAGAAGTAGTTTCCGATGCACATCTGGAGGCATTCTGTAATCTGTGGACTATCAGAGTGTTGATGGAACACAGAAATTGCATCGGGATTGAATACAACAGTCACCATGCGCACTTTCGTCCACGGGAGTAATGTCTCAAACATTCTACGCTTCGGTCGTTCCCTAGAAGACCAGTAGTAGTTTCCGATGCACATCTGGAGGCATTCTGTAATCTGTGGACTATCAGAGTGTTGATGAATCACAGAAATTGCATTGGGATTGAACACAATAGTCACCATGCGCACTTTCCTCCATGGGAGTAATGTCTCTATGGGTCTACGCTTTGTTCGTTCCCAGGAAGACCAGTAGTAGATTCTGATGCACATCTGGAGGCATTCGGTAATCTGTGGAGTTTCAGAGTGTTGATGAAACACATAAATTGCATCGAGATTGAGTACAACAGTTACCATGCACACTTTCATCCACGGGAGAAAGGTCCCAAACGTTCTGCGATTTGATCGTTCCCTGGAAGACCAGTAGTAGTTTCCGATGCACGTCTGCTGGCATTCTGTAATCTGTGGACTATCAGAGTGTTGATGAAACACAGAGATTGCATCGGGATTGAATACAACACTCACCATGCGCACTTTCCTCCACGGGAGTAATGTCTCAAACAGTCTACGCTTTGATCGTTCCCTAGAAGACCAGTAGTAGTTTCCGATCCAAATCTGGAGGCATTCTGTAATCTGTGGACTATCAGTTTGTTGATGGAACACAGAAATTGCACCGGGATTGAATACAACAGTCACCATGCGCACTTTACTCCACGGGAGTAATGTCTCAAACAGTCTACGCTTTGATCGTTCCCTGGAAGACTAGTAGTAGTGTGCGGTGCTCATCTGGTGGTATTCCTTAATCTGTGGACTATCGGAGTGTTGATGAAACACAGATATTGCATCGGGATTGAATACAACACTCACCATGCGCACTTTCCTCCATGGGAATAATGTCTCAAATAGTCTACGCTTTGATCGTTCCCTGCAAGACCAGTAGTAGTTTCCAATGCACATCTGGATGCAGTCTGTAATCTGTGGACCTTCAAAGTGTTGATGAAACACAGAAATTGCATCGGGATTGAATCCAACAGTCAACATGCGCACTTGCCTCCATGTTAGTAATGTCTCAAACAGTCTACGCTTTGATCGTTCCCTGGAAGACCAGTGGTAGTTTCCGATGCACATCTGGAGGCATTCTGTAATCTGTGGACTATCAGAGTGTTAATGAAACTCAGAAATTGCATCGGGATTATATACAACTGTCACCATGCGCACTTTCCTCCATAGGAGTAATGTCTGAAACAGTTAACCCTTTGATCGTTCCCAGGAAGACCAGTAGTAGATACCGATGCACATCTGGAGGCTGCCTGTAAACTGTGGAGTTTCAGAGTGTTGATGAAACACAGAAATTGCATCGGGATTGAATACAACAGTGACCATGCGCACTTTCCTCCATGGGAGTAGTGTCTCAAACAGTCTACGTTTTGAACGTTCCCTGGAAGACCAGTAGTAGTTTCCGATGCACATCTGGAAACATTCTGTAATCTGTGGACTGTCAGAGGGTTGATGAAACACAGATATTGCATCGGGATTGAATACAACAGTCACCATGCGCAGTTTCCTACATAAGAGTAATGTCTCAAAGAGTTTACTCTTTGATCGTTCCCTGGAGGAGCAGTAGTAGTTTCCGATGCACATCTTGATGTATTCTGTAATCTGTGGACTATCAAAGTGTTGATGAAACAAAGAAATTGCATAGGGATTGAATACAACATTCACCATGCGCACTTTCCTCCATGGGAGGAATGTCTCAAACAGTCTACGCTTTGTTCCTTCCCAGGAAGACCAGTACTAGTTTCCAATGCACATCTGGAGGCATTCTGAAAACTGTGGACTATCAGAGTGTTATGGAAAACAGAAATTGCACCGGGATTGAATACAACAATCACCATGCGCACTTTACTCCACGGGGGTAATGTCTCAAACCGTGTACGCTTTGATCATTACATGGAAGACCAGTAGTAGTTTCCGATGCACATCTGGTGGCATTCTGTAATCTGTGGACTATCGGAGTGTTGATGAAACACAGAAATTGCATCGGGATTGAATACAACAGTCACCATGACCACTTTCCTCCACGGGAGTAATGTCTTAAACAGTCTACGCTTTGGTCGTTCCCTGGAAGACCAGTAGTAGTTTCCGATGCACATCTGCTGGCATTCTGTAATCTGTGGACTATCAGAGTGTTGATGAAACAAAGAAATTGCATAGGGATTGAATACAACAGTCACCATGCGCACTTTCCTCCACGGGAGTAATGTCTCAAACATTCTACGCTTTGATCGTTCCCTAGAAGGCCAGTAGTAGTTTCCGATGCACATCTGGAGGCATTCTGTAATCTGTGGACTGTCAGAGGGTTGATGAAACACAGAAATTGCATTGGGATTGAATACAACAGTCACAATGCGCACTTTCCTCCATGGGAGTAATGTCTCTATGAGTCTACGATTCGATCGTTCCCAGGAACACCAGTAGTAGATTCTGATGCACATCTGGAGGCATTCGGTAATCTGTGGAGTTTCAGAGTGTTGATGAAACACATAAATTGCATCGAGATTGAATACAACAGTTACCATGCACACTTTCCTCCACGGGAGAAAGGTCCCAAGCGGTCTACGATTTGATCGTTCCCTGGAAGTCCAGTAGTAGTTTCCGATGCACGTCTGGTGGCTTTCTGTAATCTGTGGACTATCAGAGTGTTGATGAAACACAGAGATTGCATCGGGATTGAATACAACACTCACCATGCGCACTTTCCTCCACGGGAGTAATGTCTCAAATGGTCTACGATTTGATCGTTCCCTGGAAGACCAGTAGTAGTTTCCGATGCACATCTGGATGCATTCTGTAATCTGTGGACCTTCAAAGTGTTGACGAAACACAGAAATTGCATCGGCATTGAATACAACAGTCACCATGCGCACTTGCCTTTATGTTAGTAATGACTCAAACAGTCTACGCTTTGATCGTTCCCTGGAAGACCAGTGGTAGGTTCCGATGCACATCTGGAGGCATTCTCTATTCTGTGGACTATCAGAGTGTTGATGAAACACAGAAATTGCATCGGGATTGAATAAAACAGTCACTATGCGCACTTTCCTCCACGGGAGGTATGTCTCAAACAGTCTACGCTTTGATCATTACATGGAAGACCAGTAGTAGTTTCCGATGCACATCTGGTGGCATTCTGTAATCTGTGGACTATCAGAGTGTTGATAAAACACAGAAATTGCATCGGGATTGAATACCACAGTCACCATGAGCACTTTCCTCCACGGGAGTAATGTCCTAAACAGTCTACGCTTTGATCGTTCCCTGGAAGACCAGTAGTAGTTTCCGATGCACATCTGCTGGCATTCTGTAATCTGTGGACTATCAGAGTGTTGATGAAACAAAGAAATTGCATAGGGATTGAATACAACAGTCACCATGCGCACTTTCCTCCACGGGAGTAATGTCTCAAACATTCTACGATTTGATAGTTCCCTAGAAGGCCAGTAGTAGTTTCCGATGCACATCTGGAGGCATTCTGTAATCTGTGGACTATCAGAGGGTTGATGAAACACAGAAATTGCATTGGGATTGAATACAACAGTCACAATGCGCACTTTCCTCCATGGGAATAATGTCTCTATGAGTCTACGCTTTGATCGTTCCCAGGAAAACCAGTAGTAGATTCTGATGCACATCTGGAGGCATTCGGTAATCTGTGGAGTTTCAGAGTGTTGATGAAACACAAAAATTGCATCGAGAAGGAATACAACAGTTACCATGCACACTTTACTCCACGGGAGTAATGTCTCAAATGGTCTACGATTTGATCTTTCCCTGGAAGACCAGTAGTAGTTTCCGATGCACATCTGGATGCATTCTGTAATCTGTGGACCTTCAAAGTGTTGACGAAACACAGTAATTGCATCGGGATTGAATAGAACAGTCACCATGCGCACTTGCCTTTATGTTAGTAATGTCTCAAACAGTCTACGGTTTGATCGTTCCCTGGAACACCAGTATTAGTTTCCGATGCACATCTGGAGCCATTCTGTAATCTGTGGACTATCAGAGTGTTGATATAACACAGAGATTGCATCGGGATTGAATACAACAGTCACCATGAGCACTTTCCTCCACGGGAGTAATGTCTGAAACAGTCTACGCTTTGATCGTTCCCTGAAAAACCAGAAGTAATTTCCGATGCACATCTGGACGCATTCTGTAATCTGTGGACTATCAGAGTGTTGATGGAACACAGAAATTGCATCGGGATTGAATAAAACAGTCACTATGCGCACTTTCCTCCACGGGAGGTATGTCTCAAACAGTCTACGCTTTGATCATAACATGGAAGACCAGTAGTAGTTTCCGATGCACATCTGGTGGCATTCTGTAATCTGTGGACTATCAGAGTGTTGATGAAACACAGAAATTGCATCGGGATTGAATACAACAGTCACCATGAGCACTTTCCTCCACGGGAGTAATGTCTGAAACAGTCTACGCTTTGATCGTTCCCTGGAAAACCAGAAGTAGTTTCCGATGCACATCTGGACGCATTCTGTAATCTGTGGACTATCAGAGTGTTGATGGAACACTGAAATTGCATCGGGATTGAATACAACAGTCACCATGCGCACTTTCCAACACGGGAGTAATGTCTCAAACATTCTACGCTTTGATCGTTCCCTAGAAGACCAGTAGTAGTTTCCGATGCACATCTGGAGGCATTCTGTAATCTGTGGACTATTAGAGGTTTGATGAAACACAGAAATTGCATTGGGATTGAATACAACAGTCACCATGCGCACTTTCCTCCATGGGAGTAATTTCTCTATGAGTCTACGCTTTGATCGTTCCCAGGAAGACCAGTAGTAGATTCTGATGCACATCTGGAGGCATTCGGTAATCTGTGGAGTTTCAGAGTGTTGATGAAACACATAAATTGCATCGAGATTGAATACAACAGTTACTATGCACACTTTCCTCCACAGGAGAAAGGTCCAGAACGGTCTACGATTTGATCGTTCCCTGGAAGACCAGTAGTAATTTCCAATGCACATCTGGATGCATACTGTAACCCGTTTACCTTCAAAGTGTTGATGAAACACAGAAATTGCTTCAGGATTGAATACAACAGTCAACATGCGCACTTGCCTCCATGTTAGTAATGTCTCAAACAGTCTACGCTTTGATAATTCCCTGGATGACCAGTGGTAGTTTCCGATGCACATCTGGAGGCATTCTGTAATCTGTGGACTATCAGAGTGTTGATGAAACACAGATATTGCTTCGGGATTGAATACAAAAGTCACCATGCGAACTTTCCTCCATGTTAGTAATGTCTCAAACAGTCTACGTTATGATCGTTCGCTGGAAGTCCGGTGGTAGTTCCCAATGCAAATCTGGAGGCATTCTGTAATCCGTGGACTATCAGAGTGTTGATGAAACACAGAAATTGCATCGGGATTGAATACAACAGTCATCATGCGCACTTTCCTCTAAGGGAGGTATGTCTCAAACAGTCTACGATTTGATCGTTACCATGAAGACCCGTAGTAGTTTCCGATGCACATCTGATGGCATTCTGTAATCTGTGGACCATCAGAGTGCTGATGAAACACAGAAATTGCATCGGGATATAATGCAACAGTCACCATGCGCACTTTCTTCTAGGGGAGTAATGTCTTAAACAGTCTACGCTTTGATCGTTCCCTGGAAGACCAGTAGTAGTTTCCGATGCTCATCTGGTGGCATTCTGTAATCTGTGGACTATCAGAGTGCTGATGGAACACAGAAATTGCATCGGGATGGAATACAACAGTCACCATGCGCACTTTCCTCCACAGGAGTAATGTCTGAAAAAGTCTACGCTTTGATCGTTCCCTGGAAGACTAGTAGTAGTGTGCGATGCACATCTGGTGGTATTCCTTAATCTGTGGACTATCGGAGTGTTGATGAAACACAGATATTGCATCGGGATTGAATACAACACTCACCATGCGCACTTTCCTCCATGGGAGTAATGTCTCAAATAGTCTACGCTTTGATCGTTCCCAGCAAGACCAGTAGTAGTTTCCAATGCACATTTGGATGCATTCTCTAATCTGTGGACCTTCAAAGTGTTGATGAAACACAGAAATAGCATCGGGATTGAATAAAACAGTCAAAATGCGCACTTGCCTCCATGTTAGTAATGTCTCAAACAGTCTACGCTTTGATCGTTCCCTGGAAGACCAGTGGTAGTTTCCGATGCACATCTGGAGGCATTTTGTAATCTGTGGACTATCAGAGTGTTGATGAAACACAGATATTGCTTCGGGATTGAATACAAAAGTCACCATGCAAACTTTCCTCCATGTTACTAATGTCTCAAACAGTCTACGCTTTGATCGTTCCCTGGAAGTCCAGTGGTATTTCCCAATGCAAATGTGGAGGCATTCTGTAATCCGTGGACTATCAGTATGTTGATGAAACACAGAAATTGCATCGGGATTGAATACAACAGTCACCATGCGCACTTTCCTCCAAGGGAGGTATGTTTCAAACAGTCTGCGCTTTGATCGTTACCTGGAAGACCCGTAGTAGTTTCCGATGCACATCTGATGGCATTCTGTAATCTGTGGACTATCAGAGTGCTGATGAAACACAGAAATTGCATCGGGATTGAATACAACAGTCACCATGCGCACTTTGTTCCAGGGGAGTAATGTCTTAAACAGTCTACGCTTTGATCGTTCCCTGGAAGACCAGTAGTAGTTTCCGATGCTCATCTGGTGGCATTCTTTAATCTGTGGACTATCAGAGGGTTGATGAAACACAGAAATTGCATAGGGATTAAATACAACACTCACCATGCGCACTTTCCTCCACGGGAGTAATGTCTCAAACAGTCTACGCTTTGATCGTTCCCTAGAAGACCAGTAGTAGCTTCCGATGCACATCTGGAGTCATTCTGTAATCTGTGGACTATCAGTGTGTTGATGGAACACAGAAATTGCACCGGGATTGAATACAACATTCACCATGCGCACTTTACTCCACGGGAGTAATGTCTCAAACAGTCTATGCTTTGATCGTTCCCTGCAAGACCAGTAGTAATTTCCAATGCACATCTGGATGCATTCTGTAATCTGTGGACCTTCAAAGTGTTGATGAAACACAGAAATTGCATCGGGATTGAATACAACAGTCAACATGAGCACTTGCCTCCATGTTAGTAATGTCTCGAACAGTCTACGCTTTGATAGTTCCCTGGAAGACCAGTGGTAGTTTCCGATGCTCATCTGGAGGCATTCTGTAATAAGTGGACTACCAGAGTGTTGATGAAACACAGATATTGCTTCGGGATTGAATACAAAAGGCACCATGCGAACTTTCCTCTATGGTAGTAATGTCTCAAACAGTCTACGTTATGATCGTTCCCTGGAAGTCCGGTGGTAGTTCCCAATGCAAATCTGGAGGCATTCTGTAATCCGTGGACTATCAGTGTGTTGATGAAACACAGAAATTGCATCGGGATTGAATACAACAGTCACCATGCATACTTTCCTCTAAGGGAGGTATGTCTCAAACAGTCTACGCTTTGATCGTTACCTGGAAGACCCGTAGTAGTTTCCGATGCCCATCTGATGGCATTCTGTAATCTGTGGACTATCAGAGTGCTGGTGAAACACAGAAATTGCATCGGGATATAATGCAACAGTCACCATGCGCACTTTCTTCTAGGGGAGTAATGTCTTAAACAGTCTACGCTTTGCTCGTTCCCTGGAAGACCAGTAGTAGTTTCCGATGCTCATCTGGTGGCATTCTGTAATCTGTGGACTATCAGAGGGTTGATGAAACACAGAAATTGCATAGGGATTAAATACAACACTCACCATGCGCACTTTCCTCCACAGGAGTAATGTCTGAAACAGTCTACGCTTTGATCGTTCCCTGGAAGACTAGTAGTAGTGTGCGATGCACATCTGGTGGTATTCCTTAATCTGTGGACTATCGGAGTGTTGATGATACACAGATATTGCATCGGGATTGAATACAACACTCACCATGCGCACTTTCCTCCATGGGAGTAATGTCTCAAATAGTCTACGCTTTGATCGTTCCCTGCAAGACCAGTAGTAGTTTCCAATGCACATCTGGATGCATTCTGTAATCTGTGGACCTTCAAAGTGTTGATGAAACACAGAAATTGCATCGGGATTGAATACAACAGTAACATGCGCACTTTGTTCCATGTTAGTAATGTCTCAAACAGTCTACGCTTGATCGTTCCCTGGAAGTCCAGTGGTAGTTCCCAATGCACATCTGGAGGCATTCTGTAATATCTGGACAATCAGAGTGTTGATGAAACACAGAAATTGCATCGGGATTGAATAAAACAGTCACCATGCGCACTTTCCTCCAAGGGAGGTATGTCTCAAACAGTCTACGCTTTGATCGTAACCTGGAAGACAAGTAGTAGTTTCCAATGCACATCTGGATGCATTCGGTAATCTGTGGAACTTCTAAATGTTGATGAAACACAGATATTGCATCGGGATGGAATACAACAGTCAACATGCGCACTTGCCTCCATGTTAGTAATGTCTCAAACAGTCTACGCTTTGATAGTTCCCTGGAAGACCAGTGGTAGTTTCCGATGCACATCTGGAGGCATTCTGTAATCTGTGGACTATCAGAGTGTTGGTGAAACACAGATATTGCTTCGGGATTGAATACAAAAGTCACCATGCGAACTTTCCTCCATGTTAGTAATGTCTCAAACAGTCTACGTTATGATCGTTCCCTGGAAGTCCGGTGGTAGTTCCCAATGCAAATCTGGAGGCATTCTGTAATCCGTGGACTATCAGAGTGTTGATGAAACACAGAAATTGCATCGGGATTGAATACAACAGTCACCATGCGCACTTTCCTCCATGGGAGTAATGTCTGAAACAGTCTACGCTTTGATCGTTCCCTGGAAAACCAGAAGTAGTTTCCAAAGCCCATCTGATGGCATTCTGTAATCTGTGGACTATCAGAGTGCTGATGAAACACAGAAATTGCATCGGGATATAATGCAACAGTCACCATGCGCACTTTCTTCTAGGGGAGTAATGTCTTAAACAGTCTACTCTTTGATCGTTCCCTGGAAGACCAGTAGTAGTTTCCGATGCTCATCTGGTGGCATTCTGTAATCTGTGGAGTATCAGAGGGTTGATGAAACACAGAAATTGCATAGGGATTAAATACAACACTCACCATGCGCACTTTCCTCCACAGGAGTAATGTTGAATCAGTCTACGCTTTGATCGTTTCCTGGAAGACTAGTAGTAGTGTGCGATGCACATCTGGTGGTATACCTTAATCTGTGGACTATCGGGGTGTTGATGAAACACAGATATTGTATCGGGATTGAATACAACAGTCACCATGCGGACTTTCCTCCATGGGAGTAATGTCTCAAATAGTCTACGCTTTGATCGTTCCCAGCAAGACCAGTAGTAGTTTCCAATGCACATCTGGATGCATTCTGTAATCTGTGGAAGTTCAAAGTGTTGATGAAACACAGAAATTGCATCGGGATTGAATACAACAGTCAACATGCCCACTTTCTTCCATGTTAGTAATGTCTCAAACAGTGTACGCTTGATCGTTCCCTGGAAGTCCAGTGGTAGTTCAAAATGCACATCTGGAGGCATTCTGTAATATCTCGACAATCAGAGTGTTGATGAAACACAGAAATTGCATCGGGATTGAATAAAACAGTCACCATGCCCACTTTCCTCCAAGGGAGGTATGTCTCAAACAGTCTACGCTTTGATCGTTACCTGGAAGACAAGTAGTAGTTTCTGATGCACATCTGGATGCATTCGGTAATCTGTGGACCTTCAAAGTGTTGATGAAATACAGAAATTGCATCGGGATTGAATACAGCAGTCACCATGCGCACTTTCCTCCATGTTAGTAATGTCTCAAACAGTCTACGCTTTGATCGCTCCCTGGAAAACCAGTGGTAGTTTCGGATGCACATCTGGAGGCATTCTGTAATCTGTGGAGTATCAGGGTGTTGATGAAACACAGAAATGCATCGAGATTGAATAAAACAGTCACCATGCGCACTTTCCTCCACGGGAGGTGTCTCTCAAACAGTCTACGATTTGATCGTTATCTGGAAGACCCGTAGTAGTTTCCGATGCACATCTGATGGCATTCTGTATCTGTGTACTATCAGAGTGTTGATGAAACACAGAAATTGCATCGGGATTGAATACACACAGTCACAATGCGCACTTTCCTCCAGGGGAGTAATGTCTTAAACAGTCTACGCTTTGATCGTTCCCTGGAAGACCAGAAGTAGTTTCCGATGCACATCTGGAGGCATTCTGTAATCTGTGGAGTATCAGAGGGTTGATGAAACACAGAAATTGCATAGGGATTAAATACAACAGTCACCATGCGCACTTTCCTCCACAGGAGTAATGACTGAAACAGTCTACGCTTTGATCGTTCCCTGGAAGACCAGAAGTAGTTTCCGATGCACATCTGGAGACATTCTGTAATCTTTGGACTATCAGAGTGCTGATGGAACAAAGAAATTGCATCGGGATTGAATACAACAGTCACCATGCGCACTTTCCTCCATGTTAATAATGTCTCAAACAGTCTACGCTTTGATCGTTCCCTGGAAGACCAGAAGTAGTTTCCGATGCACATCTGGAGGCATTCTGTGATCTGTGGACTATCAGAGTGTTGATGAAACACAGAAATTGCATCGGGATTGAATACAACAGTCACCATGCGCACTTTCCTCCATGGGAGTAATGTCTGAAACAGTCCACTCTTTGATCGTTCCCTGGAAGACCAGTAGTAGTTTCCGACGCACATCTGGTGGCATTCTGTAAACTGTGGACTATCAGAGTGTTGATGAAACACAGAAATTGCATCGGGATTAAATAAAACAGTCACCATGCGCACTTTCCTCCATGGGAGTAATGTCTGAAACAGTCCACACTTTGATCGTTCCCTGGAAGACCAGTAGTAGTTTCCGATGCACATCTGGAGGCATTCTGTAATCTGTGTACTATCATTGTGTTGATGGAACACAGAAATGGCACCGGGATTGAATACAACAGTCACCATGCGCACTTTACTCCACGGGAGTAATGTCTCAAACAGTCTACGCTTTGATCGTTCCCTGGAAGACTAGTACTAGTGTGCGATGCACATCTGGTGGTATTCCTTAATCTGTGGTCTATCGGAGTGTTGATGAAACACAGATATTGCATCGGGACTGAATACAACACTCACCATGCGCACTTTCCTCCATGGGAGTAATGTCTCAAATAGTCTACGCTTTGATCGTTCCCTGCAAGACCAGTAGTAGTTTCCAATGCACATCTGGATGCATTCTGTAATCTATGGACCTTCAAAGTGTTGATGAAACACAGAAATAGCATATGGATTGAATACAACAGTCAACATGCGCACTTGCCTCCATGTTAGTAATGTCTCAAACAGTCTACGGTTTGATCGTTCCCTGGAAGACCAGTGGTAGTTTCCGATGCACATCTGGAGGCATTCTGTAATCTGTGGACTATCAGAGTGTTGATGAAACACAGATATTGCTTCGGGATTGAATACAAAAGTCACCATGCGAACTTTCCTCCATGTTACTAATGTCTCAAACAGTCTACGCTTTGATCGTTCCCTGGAAGTCCAGTGGTATTTCCCAATGCAAATGTGGAGGCATTCTGTAATCCGTGGACTATCAGTATGTTGATGAAACACAGAAATTGCATCGGGATTGAATACAACAGTCACCATGCGCACTTTCCTTCAAGGGAGGTATGTTTCAAACAGTCTACGCTTTGATCGTTACCTGGAAGACCCGTAGTAGTTTCCGATACACATCTGATGGCATTCTGTAATCTGTGGACTATCAGAGTGCTGATGAAACACAGAAATTGCATCGGGATTGAATACAACAGTCACCATGCGCACTTTCTTCCATTGGAGTAATGTCTTAAACAGTCTACGCTTTGATCGTTCCCTGGAAGACCAGTAGTAGTTTCCGATGCTCATCTGGTGGCATTCTTTAATCTGTGGACTATCAGGGGGTTGATGAAACACAGAAATTGCATAGGGATTAAATACAACACTCACCATGCGCACTTTCATCCACAGGAGTAATGTCTGAAACAGTCTACGCTTTGATCGTTCCCTGGAAGACCAGAAGTAGTTTCCGATGCACATCTGGAGGCATTCTGTAATCTGTGGACTATCAGAGTGTTGATGAAACACAGAAATTGCATCGGGATTGAATACAACAGTCACCATGCGCACTTTCCTCCATGGGAGTAATGTCTGAAACAGTCCACACTTTGATCGTTCCCTGGAAGACCAGTAGTAGTTTCCGACGCACATCTGGTGGCATTCTGTAATCTGTGGACTATCAGAGTGTTGATGAAACACAGAAATTGCTTCGGGATTGAATATAAAAGTCACCATGCGCACTTTCCTCCATGTTAGTAATGTCTCAAAAAATCTACGCTTTGATCGTTCCCTGGAAGTCCAGTGGTAGTTCCCAATGCACATCTGGAGGCATTCTGTAATCTGTGGACTATCAGAGTGTTGATGAAACACAGAAATTGCATCGGGATTGAATAAAACAGTCACCATGCGCACTTTCCTCCAAGGGAGGTATGTCTCAAACAGTCTACGCTTTGATCGATACCTGGAAGACAAGTAGTAGCTTCCAATGCACATCTGGATGCATTCGGTAATCTGTGGACCTTCTAAGTGTTGTTCAAATACAGAAATTGCATCGGGATTGAATACAGCAGTCACCAAGCGCACTTTCCTCCATGTTAGTAATGTCTCAAACAGTCTTCGCTTTGATCGTCCCCTGGAAGACCAGTGGTAGTTTCGGATGCACATCTGGAGGCATTCTGTAATCTGTGGAGTATCAGAGTGTTGATGAAACACAGAAATGGCATCGGGATTGAATACAACAGTCACCATACGCAACTTAGTCCAAGGGAGTAATGTCTCAAAGGGTTTAGGCTTTGATCGTTCATTGGAAGACCAGTAAAAGTTTCCGATGCACATCTGGAGGCATTCTGTAATCTGTGGACTATCTGAGTGTTGATGAAACACAGAAATTGCATCGGGATTGAATACAACAGTCACCATGCGCAGTTTCCTCCATGTTAGTAATGTCTCAAACTGTCTACGCTTTGATCGTTCCCTGGAAGACCAGTAGTAGTTTCCGATGATCATCTGGTGGCATTCTCTATTCTGTGGAGTATCAGAGGGTTGATGAAACACAGAAAATGCATAGGGATTAAATAAAACAGTCACCATGCGCACTTTCCTCCACGGGAGGTATGACTCAAACAGTCTACGATTTGATCGTTATCTGGAAGACCCGTAGTAGTTTGCGATGCACATCTGATGGCATTGTGTAATCTGTGTACTATCAGAGTGTTGATGAAACACAGAAATTGCATCGGGATTGAATACAACAGTCACCATGCGCACTTTCCTCCAGGGGAGTAATGTCTTAAACAGTCTACGCTTTGATCGTTCCCTGGAAGACCAGTAGTAGTTTCCGATGATCATCTGGTGGCAATCTCTATTCTGTGAAGTATCAGAGGGTTGATGAAACACAGAAAATGCATAGGGATTAAATACAACAGTCACCATGCGCACTTTCCTCCACAGGAGTAATGTCTGAAACAGTCTACGCTTTGATCGTTCCCTGGAAGACCAGAAGTAGTTTCCGATGCACATCTGGAGACATTCTGTAATCTGTGGACTATCAGAGTGTTGATGAAACACAGAAATTGCATCGGGATTGAATACAACATTCACCATGCACACTTTCCTCCATGTTAGTAATGTCTCAAACTGTCTACGCTTTGATCGTTCCCTGGAAGTCCAGTGGTAGTTCCCAATGCACATCTGGAGGCATTCTGTAATCTGTGGACTATCAGGGTGTTGATGAAACACAGAAATTGCATCGAGATTGAATAAAACAGTCACCATGCGCACTTTCCTCCACGGGAGGTGTGTCTCAAACAGTCTACGATTTGATCGTTATCTGGAAGACCCGTAGTAGTTTCCGATGCACATCTGATGGCATTCTGTATCTGTGTACTATCAGAGTGTTGATGAAACACAGAAATTGCATCGAGATTGAATACACATAGTCACCATGCGCACTTTCCTCCAGGGGAGTAATGTCTTAAACAGTCTACGCTTTGATCGTTCCCTGGAAGACCAGTAGTAGTTTACGATGCACATCTGGAGGCATTCTGTAATCTGTGGACTATCAGAGTATTGATGAAACACAAAAATTGCATTGGGATTGAATACAACAGTCACCAAGCGCACTTTCCTCAATGGGAGTAATGTCTCTAAGAGTGTACGCTATAATCGTTCCCAGGAAGCCCAGTAGTAGATACCGATGCACATCTGGAGGCTGTCTGTAAACTGTGGAGTTTCAGAGTGTTGATGAAACACAGAAATTGCATCGGGATTGAATACAACAGTCACCATGCGCACTTTCCTCCATGGGAGTAGTGTCTCAAACAGTCTACGTTTTGAACTTTCCCTGGAAGACCAGTAGTAGTTTCCGATGCACATCTGGAAGCATTCTGTAATCTGTCGACTATCAGAGTGTTGATGAAACACAGATATTGCATCGGGATTGAATACAACAGTCACCATGCGCACTTTCCTCCATGGGAGTAATGTCTCAAATAGTCTACGCTTTGATCGTTCCCAGCAAGACCAGTAGTAGTTTGCAATGCACATCTGGAGGTATTCGTTAATCTGTGGACTAACAGAGTGTTGATGAAACAAAGAAATTGCATCGGGATTGAGTAAAACACTCACCATGCGCACTTTCCTCAATGGGAGTAATGTCTCAAACAGTCTACGCTTTGATCGTTCCCTGGAAGACTAGTAGTAGTGTGCGATGCACATCTGGTGGTATTCCTTAATCTGTGGACTATCGGAGTGTTGATGAAACACAGATATTGCATCGGGATTGAATACAACACTCACCATGCGCACTTTCCTCCATGGGAGTAATGTCTCAAATAGTCTACGCTTTGATCGTTCCCAGCAAGACCAGTAGTAGTTTCCAATGCACATCTGGATGCATTCTCTAATCTGTGGACCTTCAAAGTGTTGATGAAACACAGAAATAGCATCGGGATTGAATACAACAGTCAACATGCGCACTTGCCTCCATGTTAGTAATGTCTCAAACAGTCTACGCTTTGATCGTTCCCTGGAAGACTAGTGGTAGTTTCCGATGCACATCTGGAGGCATTCTGTAATCTGTGTACTATCAGTGTGTTGATGGAACACAGAAATTGCACCGGGATTGAATACAACAGTCACCATGTGCACTTTACTAAACGGGAGTAATGTCTCAAACAATCTACGTTTTGATCGTTCCCTGGAAGACTAGTAGTAGTGTGCGATGCACATCTGGTGGTATTCCTTAATCTGTGGACTATCGGAGTGTTGATGAAACACAGATATTGCATCGGGATTGAATACAACACTCACCATGCGCACTTTCCTCCATGGGAGTAATGTCTCAAATAGTCTACGCTTTGATCGTTCCCAGCAAGACCAGTAGTAGTTTCCAATGCACATTTGGATGCATTCTCTAATCTGTGGACCTTCAAAGTGTTGATGAAACACAGAAATAGCATCGGGATTGAATACAACAGTCAACATGCGCACTTGCCTCCATGTTAGTAATGTCTCAAACAGTCTACGCTTTGATCGTTCCCTGGAAGACCAGTGGTAGTTTCCGATGCACATCTGGAGGCATTCTGTAATCTGTGGACTATCAGAGTGTTGATGAAACACAGATATTGCTTCGGGATTGAATACAAAAGTCACCATGCGAACTATCCTCCATGTTACTAATGTCTCAAACAGTCTACGCTTTGATCGTTCCCTGGAAGTCCAGTGGTAGTTGCCAATGCAACTCCGGAGGCATTCTGTAATCCGTGGACTATCAGTGTGTTGATGAAACACAGAAATTGCATCGGGATTGAATACAACAGTCACCATGCGCACTTTCCTCCAAGGGAGGTATGTTTCAAACAGTCTACGCTTTGATCGTTACCTGGAAGACCCGTAGTAGTTTCCGATGCACATCTGATGGCATTCTGTAATCTGTGGACTATCAGAGTGCTGATGAAACACAGAAATTGCATCGGGATTGAATACAAGAGTCACCATGCGCACTTTGTTCCAGGGGAGTAATGTCTTAAACAGTCTACGCTTTGATCGTTCCCTGGAAGACCAGTAGTAGTGTCCGATGCTCATCTGGTGGCTTTCTTTAATCTGTGGACTATCAGAGGGTTGATGAAACACAGAAATTGCATAGGGATTAAATACAACACTCACCATGCGCACTTTCCTCCATGGGAGTAATGTCTCAAATAGTCTACGCTTTGATCGTTCCCAGCAAGACCAGTAGTAGTTTCCAATGCACATCTGGATGCATTCTGTAATCTGTGGACCTTCAAAGTGTTGATGAAACACAGAAATTGCATCGGGATTGAATACAACAGTCAACTTGAGCACTTGCCTCCATGTTAGTAATGTCTCAAACAGTCTACGCTTTGATAGTTCCCTGGAAGACCAGTGGTAGTTTCCGATGCTCATCTGGAGGCATTCTGTAATCTGTGGACTACCAGAGTGTTGATGAAACACAGACATTGCTTCGGGATTGAATACAAAAGTCACCATGCGAACTTTCCTCCATGTTAGTAATGTCTCAAACAGTCTACGTTATGATCGTTCCCTGGAAGTCCGGTGGTAGTTCCCAATGCAAATCTGGAGGCATTCTGTAATCCGTGGACTATCAGAGTGTTGATGAAACACAGAAATTGCATCGGGATTGAATACAACAGTCACCATGCACACTTTCCTCTAAGGGAGGTATGTCTCAAACAGTCTACGCTTTGATCGTTACCTGGAAGACCCGTAGTAGTTTCCGATGCCCATCTGATGGCATTCTGTAATCTGTGGACTATCAGAGTGCTGGTGAAACACAGAAATTGCATCGGGATATAATGCAACAGTCACCATGCGCACTTTCTTCTAGGGGAGTAATGTCTTAAACAGTCTACGCTTTGATCGTTCCCTGGAAGACCAGTAGTAGTTTCCGATGCTCATCTGGTGGCATTCTGTAATCTGTGGACTATCAGAGGGTTGATGAAACAAAGAAATTGCATAGGGATTAAATACAACACTCACCATGCGCACTTTCCTCCACAGGAGTAATGTCTGAAACAGTCTACGCTTTGATCGTTCCCTGGAAGACTAGTAGTATTGTGCGATGCACATCTGGTGGTATTCCTTAATCTGTGGACTATCGGAGTGTTGATGAAACACAGATATTGCATCGGGATTGAATACAACACTCACCATGCGCACTTTCCTCCATGGGAGTAATGTCTCAAATAGTGTACGCTTTGATCGTTCCCTGCAAGACCAGTAGTAGTTTCCAATGCACATCTGGATGCATTCTGTAATCTGTGGACCTTCAAAGTGTTGATGAAACACAGAAATTGCATCGGGATTGAATAAAACAGTCACCATGCGCACTTTCCTCCAAGGGAGGTATGTCTCAAACAGTCTACGCTTTGATCGTTACCTGGAAGACAAGTAGTAGTTTCCGATGCACATCTGGATGCATTCGGTAATCTGTGGAACTTCTAAGTGTTGATGAAACACAGACATTGCATCGGGATGGAATACAACAGTCAACATGCGCACTTGCCTCCATGTTAGTAATGTCTCAAACAGTCTACGCTTTGATAGTTCCCTGGAAGTCCAGTGGTAGTTTCCGATGCACATCTGGAGGCATTCTGTAATCTGTGGACTATCAGAGTGTTGATGAAACACAGATATTGCTTCGGGATTGAATACAAAAGTCACCATGCGAACTTTCCTCCATGTTAGTAATGTCTCAAACAGTCTACGTTATGATCGTTCCCTGGAAGTCCGGTGGTAGTTCCCAATGCAAATCTGGAGGCATTCTGTAATCAGTGGACTATCAGAGTGTTGATGAAACACAGAAATTGCATCGGGATTCAATACAACAGTCACCATG
Organism: Schistocerca gregaria; assembly: GCF_023897955.1. Taxonomy (NCBI): domain Eukaryota; kingdom Metazoa; phylum Arthropoda; class Insecta; order Orthoptera; family Acrididae; genus Schistocerca; species Schistocerca gregaria. Next base: position 4,950,385 of record NC_064924.1, on the reverse strand, counting down.
CGCACTTTCCTCCATGGGAGTAATGTCTGAAACAGTCTACGCTTTGATCGTTCCCTGGAAAACCAGAAGTATTTTCCGATGCCCATCTCATGGCATTCTGTAATCTGTGGACTATCAGAGTGCTGATGAAACACAGAAATTGCATCGGGATATAATGCAACAGTCACCATGCGCACTTTCTTCTAGGGGAGTAATGTCTTAAACAGTCTACTCTTTGATCGTTCCCTGGAAGACCAGTAGTAGTATCCGATGCTCATCTGGTGGCATTCTGTAATCTGTGGACTATCAGAGGGTTGATGAAACACAGAAATTGCATAGGGATTAAATTCAATACTCACCATGCGCACTTTCCTCCACAGGAGTAATGTTGAAACAGTCTACGCTTTGATCGTTCCCTGGAAGACTAGTAGTAGTGTGCGATGCACATCTGGTGGTATACCTTAATCTGTGGACTATCGGAGTGTTGATGAAACACAGATATTGCATCGGGATTGAATACAACACTCACCATGCGGACTTTCCTCCATGGGAGTAATGTCTCAAATAGTCTACGCTTTGATCGTTCCCAGCAAGACCAGTAGTAGTTTCCAATGCACATCTGGATGCATTCTGTAATCTGTGGAAGTTCAAAGTTTTGATGAAACACAGAAATTGCATCGGGATTGAATACAACAGTCAACATGCGCACTTTCTTCCATGTTAGTAATGTCTAAAACAGTCTACGCTTGATCGTTCCCAGGAAGTCCAGTGGTAGTTCAAAATGCACATCTGGAGGCATTCTGTAATATCTCGACAATCAGAGTGTTGATGAAACACAGAAATTGCATCGGGATTGAATAAAACAGTCACCATGCGCACTTTCCTCCAAGGGAGGTATGTCTCAAACAGTCTACGCTTTGATCGTTACCTGGAAGACAAGTAGTAGTTTCCGATGCACATCTGGATGCATTCGGTCATCTGTGGACCTTCTAAGTGTTGATGAAACACAGACATTGCATCGGGATGGAATACAACAATCAACATGCGCACTTGCCTCCATGTTAGTAATGTCTCAAACAGTCTACGCTTTGATAGTTCCCTGGAAGACCAGTGGTAGTTTCCGATGCACATCTGGAGGCATTCTGTAATCTGTGGACTATCAGAGTGTTGATGAAACACAGATATTGCTTCGGGATCTAATACAAAAGTCACCATGCGAACTTTCCTCCATGTTAGTAATGTCTCAAACAGTCTACGTTATGATCGTTCCCTGGAAGTCCGGTGGTAGTTCCCAATGCAAATCTGGAGGCATTCTGTAATCCGTGGACTATCAGAGTGTTGATGAAACACAGAAATTGCATCGGGATTGAATACAACAGTCACCATGCGCACTTTCCCCCATGGGAGTAATGTCTGAAACAGTCTACGCTTTGATCGTTCCCTGGAAAACCAGAAGTAGTTTCCGATGCCCATCTGATGGCATTCTGTAATCTGTGGACTATCAGAGTGCTGATGAAACACAGAAATTGCATCGGGATATAATGCAACAGTCACCATGCGCACTTTCTTCTAGGGGAGTAATGTCTTAAACAGTCTACTCTTTGATCGTTCCCTGGAAGACCAGTAGTAGTTTCCGATGCTCATCTGGTGGCATTCTGTAATCTGTGGACTATCAGAGGGTTGATGAAACACAGAAATTGCATAGGGATTAAATACAACACTCACCATGCGCACTTTCCTCCACAGGAGTAATGTTGAAACAGTCTACGCTTTGATCGTTTCCTGGAAGACTAGTAGTAGTGTGCGATGCACATCTGGTGGTATACCTTAATCTGTGGACTATCGGAGTGTTGATGAAACACAGATATTGCATCGGGATTGAATACAACACTCACCATGCGGACTTTCCTCCATGGGAGTAATGTCTCAAATAGTCTACGCTTTGATCGTTCCCAGCAAGACCAGTAGTAGTTTCCAATGCACATCTGGATGCATTCTGTAATCTGTGGAAGTTCAAAGTGTTGATGAAACACAGAAATTGCATCGTGATTGAATACAACAGTCAACATGCGCACTTTCTTCCATGTTAGTAATGTCTCACACAGTCTACGCTTGATCGTTCCCTGGAAGTCCAGTGGTAGTACAAAATGCACATCTGGAGGCATTCTGTAATATCTCGACAATCAGAGTGTTGATGAAACACAGAAATTGCATCGGGATTGAATAAAACAGTAACCATGCGCACTTTCCTACAAGGGAGGTATGTCTCAAACAGTCTACGCTTTGATCGTTACCTGGAAGACAAGTAGTAGTTTCCGATGCACATCTGGATGCATTCGGTAATCTGTGGACCTTCTAAGTGTTGATGAAATACAGAAATTGCATCGGGATTGAATACAGCAGTCACCATGCGCACTTTCCTCCATGTTAGTAATGTCTCAAACAGTCTACGCTTTGATCGCTCCCTGGAAAACTAGTGGTAGTTTCGGATGCACATCTGGATGCATTCTGTAATCTGTGGAGTATCAGAATGTTGATGAAACACAGAAATTGCATCCTGATTGAATACAACAGTCACCATACGCAACTTAGTCCAAGGGAGTAATGTCTCAAAGAGTTTAGGCTTTGATCGTTCCCTGGAAGACCAGTAAAAGTTTCCGATGCACATCTGGAGGCATTCTGTAAACTGTGGACTATCTGAGTGTTGATGAAACACAGAAATTGCATCGGGATTGAATACAACAGTCACCATGCGCACTTTCCTCCATGTTAGTAATGTCTCAAACTGTCTACGCTTTGATCGTTCCCTGGAAGTCCAGTGGTAGTTCCCAATGCACATCTGGGGGCATTCTGTAATCTGTGGACTATCAGGGTGTTGATGAAACACAGAAATGCATCGAGATTGAAAAAAACAGTCACCATGCGCACTTTCCTCCACGGGAGGTGTGTCTCAAACAGTCTACGATTTGATCGTTATCTGGAAGACCCGTAGTAGTTTCCGATGCACATCTGATGGCATTCTGTATCTGTGTACTATCAGAGTGTTGATGAAACACAGAAATTGCATCGGGATTGAATACACACAGTCACAATGCGCACTTTCCTCCAGGGGAGTAATGTCTTAAACAGTCTACGCTTTGATCGTTCCCTGGAAGACCAGAAGTAGTTTCCGATGCACATCTGGAGGCATTCTGTAATCTGTGGAGTATCAGAGGGTTGATGAAACACAGAAATTGCATAGGGATTAAATACAACACTCACCATGCGCACTTTCCTCCATGGGAGTAATGTCTCAAATAGTCTACGCTTTGATCGTTCCCTGCAAGACCAGTAGTAGTTTCCAATGCACATCTGGATGCATTCTGTAATCTGTGGACCTTCAAAGTGTTGATGAAACACAGAAATAGCATCGGGATTGAATACAACAGTCAACATGCGCACTTGCCTCCATGTTAGTAATGTCTCAAACAGTCTACGCTTTGATCGTTCCCTGGAAGACCAGTGGTAGTTTCCGATGCACATCTGGAGGCATTCTGTAATCTGTGGACTATCAGAGTGTTGATGAAACACAGTTATTGCTTCGGGATTGAATACAAAAGTCACCATGCGAACTTTCCTCCATGTTACTAATGTCTCAAACAGTCTACGCTATGATCGTTCCCTGGAAGTCCAGTGGTATTTCCCACTGCAAATGTGGAGGCATTCTGTAATCCGTGGACTATCAGTGTGTTGATGAAACACAGAAATTGCATCGGGATTGAATACAACAGTCACCATGCGCACTTTCCTTCAAGGGAGGTATGTTTCTAACAGTCTACGCTTTGATCGTTACCTGGAAGACCCGTAGTAGTTTCCGATGCACATCTGATGGCATTCTGTAATCTGTGGACTATCAGAGTGCTGATGAAACACAGAAATTGCATCGGGATTGAATACAACAGTCACCATGCGCACTTTCTTCCAGTGGAGTAATGTCTTAAACAGTCTACGCTTTGATCGTTCCCTGGAAGACCAGTAGTAGTTTCCGATGCTCATCTGGTGGCATTCTTTAATCTGTGGACTATCAGAGGGTTGATGAAACACAGAAATTGCATAGGGATTAAATACAACACTCACCATGCGCACTTTCCTCCACAGGAGTAATGTCTGAAACAGTCTACGCTTTGATCGTTCCCTGGAAGACCAGAAGTAGTTTCCGATGCACATCTGGAGGCATTCTGTAATCTGTGGACTATCAGAGTGTTGATGAAACACAGAAATTGCATCGGGATTGAATAAAACAGTCACCATGCGCACTTTCCTCCAAGGGAGGTATGTCTCAAACAGTCTACGCTTTGATCGATACCTGGAAGACCAGTAGTAGCTTCCAATGCACATCTGGATGCATTCGGTAATCTGTGGACCTTCTAAGTGTTGTTGAAATACAGAAATTGCATCGGGATTGAATACAGCAGTCACCATACGCAACTTAGTCCAAGAGAGTAATGTCTCAAAGGGTTTAGGCTTTGATCGTTCATTGGAAGACCAGTAAAAGTTTCCGATGCACATCTGGAGGCATTCTGTAATCTGTGGACTATCTGAGTGTTGATGAAACACAGAAATTGCATCGGGATTGAATACAACAGTCACCATGCGCACTTTCCTCCATGTTAGTAATGTCTCAAACTGTCTACGCTTTGATCGTTCCCTGGAAGACCAGTAGTAGTTTCCGATGATCATCTGGTGGCATTCTCTATTCTGTGGAGTATCAGAGGGTTGATGAAACACAGAAAATGCATAGGGATTAAATAAAACAGTCACCATGCGCACTTTCCTCCACGGGAGGTATGTCTCAAACAGTCTACGATTTGATCGTTATCTGGAAGACCCGTAGTAGTTTGCGATGCACATCTGATGGCATTGTGTAATCTGTGTACTATCAGAGTGTTGATGAAACACAGAAATTGCATCGGGATTGAGTAAAACACTCACCATGCGCACTTTCCTCCATGGGAGTAATGTCTCAAACAGTCTACGCTTTGATCGTTCCCTGGAAGACTAGTAGTAGTGTGCGATGCACATCTGGTGGTATTCCTTAATCTGTGGACTATCGGAGTGTTGATGAAACACAGATATTGCATCGGGATTGAATACAACACTCACCATGCGCACTTTCCTCCATGGGAGTAATGTCTCAAATAGTCTACGCTTTGATCGTTCCCAGCAAGACCAGTAGTAGTTTCCAATGCACATCTGGATGCATTCTCTAATCTGTGGACCTTCAAAGTGTTGATGAAACACAGAAATAGCATCGGGATTGAATACAACAGTCAACATGCGCACTTGCCTCCATGTTAGTAATGTCTCAAACAGTCTACGCTTTGATCGTTCCCTGGAAGACTAGTGGTAGTTTCCGATGCACATCTGGAGGCATTCTGTAATCTGTGTACTATCAGTGTGTTGATGGAACACAGAAATTGCACCAGGATTGAATACAACAGTCACCATGTGCACTTTACTAAACGGGAGTAATGTCTCAAACAGTCTACGTTTTGATCGTTCCCTGGAAGACTAGTAGTAGTGTGCGATGCACATCTGGTGGCATTATGTAATCTGTGGACTATCGGAGTGTTGATGAAACACAGATATTGCATCGGGATTGAATACAACACTCACCATGCGCACTTTCCTCCATGGGAGTAATGTCTCAAATAGTCTACGCTTTGATCGTTCCCAGCAAGACCAGTAGTAGTTTCCAATGCACATTTGGATGCATTCTCTAATCTGTGGACCTTCAAAGTGTTGATGATACACAGAAATAGCATCGGGATTGAATACAACAGTCAACATGCGCACTTGCCTCCATGTTAGTAATGTCTCAAACAGTCTACGCTTTGATCGTTCCCTGGAAGACCAGTGGTAGTTTCCGATGCACATCTGGAGGCATTCTGTAATCTGTGGACTATCAGAGTGTTGATGAAAGACAGATATTGCTTCGGGATTGAATACAAAAGTCACCATGCGAACTTTCCTCCATGTTACTAATGTCTCAAACAGTCTACGCTTTGATCGTTCCCTGGAAGTCCAGTGGTAGTTCCCAATGCAACTCCGGAGGCATTCTGTAATCCGTGGACTATCAGTGTGTTGATGAAACACAGAAATTGCATCGGGATTGAATACAACAGTCACCATGCGCACTTTCCTCCAAGGGAGGTATGTTTCAAACAGTCTACGCTTTGATCGTTACCTGGAAGACCCGTAGTAGTTTCCGATGCACATCTGATGGCATTCTGTAATCTGTGGACTATCAGAGTGCTGATGAAACACAGAAATTGCATCGGGATTGAATACAACAGTCACCATGCGCACTTTGTTCCAGGGGAGTAATGTCTTAAACAGTCTACGCTTTGATCGTTCCCTGGAAGACCAGTAGTAGTTTCCGATGCTCATCTGGTGGCTTTCTTTAATCTGTGGACTATCAGAGGGTTGATGAAACACAGAAATTGCATAGGGATTAAATACAACACTCACCATGCGCACTTTCCTCCCAGGGGTTAATGTCTCAAACAGTCTACGCTTTGATCGTTCCCTAGAAGACCAGTAGTAGTTTCCGATGCACATCTGGAGTCATTCTGTAATCTGTGGACTATCAGTGTGTTGATGGAACACAGAAATTGCACCGGGATTGAATACAACATTCACCATGCGCACTTTACTCCACGGGAGTAATGTCTCAAACAGTCTATGCTTTGATCGTTCCCTGCAAGACCAGTAGTAATTTCCAATGCACATCTGGATGCATTCTGTAATCTGTGGACCTTCAAAGTGTTGATGAAACACAGAAATTGCATCGGGATTGAATACAACAGTCAACATGAGCACTTGCCTCCATGTTAGTAATGTCTCAAACAGTCTACGCTTTGATAGTTCCCTGGAAGACCAGTGGTAGTTTCCGATGCTCATCTGGAGGCATTCTGTAATCTGTGGACTACCAGAGTGTTGATGAAACACAGATATTGCTTCGGGATTGAATACAAAAGTCACCATGCGAACATTCCTCCATGTTAGTAATGTCTCAAACAGTCTACGTTATGATCGTTCCCTGGAAGTCCGGTGGTAGTTCCCAATGCAAATCTGGAGGCATTCAGTAATCCGTGGACTATCAGAGTGTTGATGAAACACAGAAATTGCATCGGGATTGAATACAACAGTCACCATGCACACTTAGCTCTAAGGGAGGTGTGTCTCAAACAGTCTACGCTTTGATCGTTACCTGGAAGACCCGTAGCAGTTTCCGATGCCCATCTGATGGCATTCTGTAATCTGTGGACTATCAGAGTGCTGGTGAAACACAGAAATTGCATCGGGATATAATGCAACAGTCACCATGCGCACTTTCTTCTAGGGGAGTAATGTCTTAAACAGTCTACGCTTTGATCGTTCCCTGGAAGACCAGTAGTAGTTTCCGATGCTCATCTGGAGGCATTCTGTAATCTGTGGACTATCAGAGTGTTGATGAAACACAGATATTGCTTCGGGATTGAATACAAAAGTCACCATGCGAACTTTCCTCCATGTTAGTAATGTCTCAAACAGTCTACGTTATGATCGTTCCCTGGAAGTCCGGTGGTAGTTCCCAATGCAAATCTGGAGGCATTCTGTAATCAGTGGACTATCAGAGTGTTGATGAAACACAGAAATTGCATCGGGATTGAATACAACAGTCACCATGCGCACTTTCCTCCATGGGAGTAATGTCTGAAACAGTCTACGCTTTGATCGTTCCCTGGAAAACCAGAAGTAGTTTCCGATGCCCATCTCATGGCATTCTGTAATCTGTGGACTATCAGAGTGCTGATGAAACACAGAAATTGCATCGGGATATAATGCAACAGTCACCATGCGCACTTTCTTCTAGGGGAGTAATGTCTTAAACAGTCTACTCTTTGATCGTTCCCTGGAAGACCAGTAGTAGTTTCCGATGCTCATCTGGTGGCATTCTGTAATCTGTGGACTATCAGAGGGTTGATGAAACACAGAAATTGCATAGGGATTAAATTCAATACTCACCATGCGCACTTTCCTCCACAGGAGTAATGTTGAAACAGTCTACGCTTTGATCGTTCCCTGGAAGACTAGTAGTAGTGTGCGATGCACATCTGGTGGTATACCTTAATCTGTGGACTATCGGAGTGTTGATGAAACACAGATATTGCATCGGGATTGAATACAACACTCACCATGCGGACTTTCCTCCATGGGAGTAATGTCTCAAATAGTCTACCCTTTGATCGTTCCCAGCAAGACCAGTAGTAGTTTCCAATGCACATCTGGATGCATTCTGTAATCTGTGGAAGTTCAAAGTTTTGATGAAACACAGAAATTGCATCGGGATTGAATACAACAGTCAACATGCGCACTTTCTTCCATGTTAGTAATGTCTCAAACAGTCTACGCTTGATCGTTCCCTGGAAGTCCAGTGGTAGTTCAAAATGCACATCTGGAGGCATTCTGTAATATCTCGACAATCAGAGTGTTGATGAAACACAGAAATTGCATCGGGATTGAATAAAACAGTCACCATGCGCACTTTCCTCCAAGGGAGGTATGTCTCAAACAGTCTACGCTTTGATCGTTACCTGGAAGACAAGTAGTAGTTTCCGATGCACATCTGGATGCATTCTGTAATCTGTGGAAGTTCAAAGTTTTGATGAAACACAGAAATTGCATCGGGATTGAATACAACAGTCAACATGCGCACTTTCTTCCATGTTAGTAATGTCTCAAACAGTCTACGCTTGATCGTTCCCTGGAAGTCCAGTGGTAGTTCAAAATGCACATCTGGAGGCATTCTGTAATATCTCGACAATCAGAGTGTTGATGAAACACAGAAATTGCATCGGGATTGAATAAAACAGTCACCATGCGCACTTTCCTCCAAGGGAGGTATGTCTCAAACAGTCTACGCTTTGATCGTTACCTGGAAGACAAGTAGTAGTTTCCGATGCACATCTGTATGCATTCGGTCATCTGTGGACCTTCTAAGTGTTGATGAAACACAGACATTGCATCGGGATGGAATACAACGGTCAACATGCGCACTTGCCTCCATGTTAGTAATGTCTCAAACAGTCTACGCTTTGATAGTTCCCTGGAAGACCAGTGGTAGTTTCCGATGCACATCTGGAGGCATTCTGTAATCTGTGGACTATCAGAGTGTTGATGAAACACAGATATTGCTTCGGGATTTAATACAAAAGTCACCATGCGAACTTTCCTCCATGTTAGTAATGTCTCAAACAGTCTACGTTATGATCGTTCCCTGGAAGTCCGGTGGTAGTTCCCAATGCAAATCTGGAGGCATTCTGTAATCCGTGGACTATCAGAGTGTTGATGAAACACAGAAATTGCATCGGGATTGAATACAACAGTCACCATGCGCACTTTCCTCCATGGGAGTAATGTCTGAAACAGTCTACGCTTTGATCGTTTCCTGGAAGACTAGTAGTAGTGTGCGATGCACATCTGGTGGTATACCTTAATCTGTGGACTATCGGAGTGTTGATGAAACACAGATATTGCATCGGGATTGAATACAACACTCACCATGCGGACTTTCCTCCATGGGAGTAATGTCTCAAATAGTCTACGCTTTGATCGTTCCCAGCAAGACCAGTAGTAGTTTCCAATGCACATCTGGATGCATTCTGTAATCTGTGGAAGTTCAAAGTGTTGATGAAACACAGAAATTGCATCGTGATTGAATACAACAGTCAACATGCGCACTTTCTTCCATGTTAGTAATGTCTCAAACAGTCTACGCTTGATCGTTCCCTGGAAGTCCAGTGGTAGTACAAAATGCACATCTGGAGGCATTCTGTAATATCTCGACAATCAGAGTGTTGATGAAACACAGAAATTGCATCGGGATTGAATAAAACAGTCACCATGCGCACTTTCCTACAAGGGAGGTATGTCTCAAACAGTCTACGCTTTGATAGTTACCTGGAAGACAAGTAGTAGTTTCCGATGCACATCTGGATGCATTCGGTCATCTGTGGACCTTCTAAGTGTTGATGAAATAAAGAAATTGCATCGGGATTGAATACAGCAGTCACCATGCGCACTTTCCTCCATGTTAGTAATGTCTCAAACAGTCTACGCTTTGATCGCTCCCTGGAAAACCAGTGGTAGTTTCGGATGCACATCTGGAGGCATTCTGTAAACTGTGGACTATCTGAGTGTTGATGAAACACAGAAATTGCATCGGGATTGAATACAACAGTCACCATGCGCACTTTCCTCCATGTTAGTAATGTCTCAAACTGTCTACGCTTTGATCGTTCCCTGGAAGTCCAGTGGTAGTTCCCAATGCACATCTGGGGGCATTCTGTAATCTGTGGACTATCAGGGTGTTGATGAAACACAGAAATGCATCGAGATTGAAAAAAACAGTCACCATGCGCACTTTCTTCCACGGGAGGTGTGTCTCAAACAGTCTACGATTTGATCGTTATCTGGAAGACCCGTAGTAGTTTCCGATGCACATCTGATGGCATTCTGTATCTGTGTACTATCAGAGTGTTGATGAAACACAGAAATTGCATCGGGATTGAATACACACAGTCACAATGCGCACTTTGTTGCAGGGGAGTAATGTCTTAAACAGTCTACGCTTTGATCGTTCCCTGGAAGACCAGAAGTAGTTTCCGATGCACATCTGGAGGCATTCTGTAATCTGTGGAGTATCAGAGGGTTGATGAAACACAGAAATTGCATAGGGATTAAATACAACTCTCACCATGCGCACTTTCCTCCATGGGAGTAATGTCTCAAATAGTCTACGCTTTGATCGTTCCCTGCAAGACCAGTAGTAGTTTCCAATGCACATCTGGATGCATTCTGTAATCTGTGGACCTTCAAAGTGTTGATGAAACACAGAAATAGCATCGGGATTGAATACAACAGTCAACATGCGCACTTGCCTCCATGTTAGTAATGTCACAAACAGTCTACGCTTTGATCGTTCCCTGGAAGACCAGTGGTAGTTTCCGATGCACATCTGGAGGCATTCTGTAATCTGTGGACTATCAGAGTGTTGATGAAACACAGATATTGCTTCGGGATTGAATACAAAAGTCACCATGCGAACTTTCCTCCATGTTACTAATGTCTCAAACAGTCTACGCTATGATTGTTCCCTGGAAGTCCAGTGGTATTTCCCACTGCAAATGTGGAGGCATTCTGTAATCCGTGGACTATCAGTGTGTTGATGAAACACAGAAATTGCATCGGGATTGAATACAACAGTCACCATGCGCACTTTCCTTCAAGGGAGGTATGTTTCAAACAGTCTACGCTTTGATCGTTACCTGGAAGACCCGTAGTAGTTTCCGATGCACATCTGATGGCATTCTGTAATCTGTGGACTATCAGAGTGCTGATGAAACACAGAAATTGCATCGGGATTGAATACAACATTCACCATGCGCACTTTCTTCCATTGGAGTAATGTCTTAAACAGTCTACGCTTTGATCGTTCCCTGGAAGACCAGTAGTAGTTTCCGATGCTCATCTGGTGGCATTCTTTAATCTGTGGACTATCAGAGGGTTGATGAAACACAGAAATTGCATAGGGATTAAATACAACACTCACCATGCGCAGTTTCCTCCACAGGAGTAATGTCTGAAACAGTCTACGCTTTGATCGTTCCCTGGAAGACCAGAAGTAGTTTCCGATGCACATCTGGAGGCATTCTGTAATCTGTGGACTATCAGAGTGTTGATGAAACACAGAAATTGCATCGGGATTGAATACAACAGTCACCATGCGCTCTTTCCTCCATGGGAGTAATGTCTGAAACAGTCCACACTTTGATCGTTCCCTGGAAGACCAGTAGTAGTTTCCGACGCACATCTGGTGGCATTCTGTAATCTGTGGACTATCAGAGTGTTGATGAAACACAGAAATTGCTTCGGGATTGAAAATAAAAGTCACCATGCGCACTTTCCTCCATGTTAGTAATGTCTCAAAAAATTTACGCTTTGATCGTTCCCTGGAAGTCCAGTGGTAGTTCCCAATGCACATCTGGAGGCATTCTGTAATCTGTGGACTATCAGAGTGTTGATGAAACACAGAAATTGCATCGGGATTGAATAAAACAGTCACCATGCGCACTTTCCTCCAAGGGAGGTATGTCTCAAACAGTCTACGCTTTGATCGATACCTGGAAGACCAGTAGTAGCTTCCAATGCACATCTGGATGCATTCGGTAATCTGTGGACCTTCTAAGTGTTGTTGAAATACAGAAATTGCATCGGGATTGAATACAGCAGTCACCATACGCAACTTAGTCCAAGGGAGTAATGTCTCAATGGGTTTAGGCTTTGATCGTTCATTGGAAGACCAGTAAAAGTTTCCGATGCACATCTGGAGGCATTCTGTAATCTGTGGACTATCTGAGTGTTGATGAAACACAGAAATTGCATCGGGATTGAATACAACAGTCACCATGCGCACTTTCCTCCATGTTAGTAATGTCTCAAACTGTCTACGCTTTGATCGTTCCCTGGAAGACCAGTAGTAGTTTCCGATGATCATCTGGTGGCATTCTCTATTCTGTGGAGTATCAGAGGGTTGATGAAACACAGAAAATGCATAGGGATTAAATAAAACAGTCACCATGCGCACTTTCCTCCACGGGAGGTATGTCTCAAACAGTCTACGATTTGATCGTTATCTGGAAGACCCGTAGAAGTTTGCGATGCACATCTGATGGCATTGTGTAATCTGTGTACTATCAGAGTGTTGATGAAACACAGAAATTGCATCGGGATTGAGTAAAACACTCACCATGCGCACTTTCCTCCATGGGAGTAATGTCTCAAACAGTCTACGCTTTGATCGTTCCCTGGAAGACTAGTAGTAGTGTGCGATGCACATCTGGTGGTATTCCTTAATCTGTGGACTATCGGAGTGTTGATGAAACACAGATATTGCATCGGGATTGAATACAACACTCACCATGCGCACTTTCCTCCATGGGAGTAATGTCTCAAATAGTCTACGCTTTGATCGTTCCCAGCAAGACCAGTAGTAGTTTCCAATGCACATCTGGATGCATTCTCTAATCTGTGGACCTTCAAAGTGTTGATGAAACACAGAAATAGCATCGGGATTGAATACAACAGTCAACATGCGCACTTGCCTCCATGTTAGTAATGTCTCAAACAGTCTACGCTTTGATCGTTCCCTGGAAGACTAGTGGTAGTTTCCGATGCACATCTGGAGGCATTCTGTAATCTGTGTACTATCAGTGTGTTGATGGAACACAGAAATTGCACCGGGATTGAATACAACAGTCACCATGTGCACTTTACTAAACGGGAGTAATGTCTCAAACAGTCTACGCTTTGATCGTTCCCTGGAAGACTAGTACTAGTGTGCGATGCACATCTGGTGGTATTCCTTAATCTGTGGACTATCGGAGTGTTGATGAAACACAGATATTGCATCGGGATTGAATACAACACTCACCATGCGCACTTTCCTCCATGGGAGTAATGTCTCAAATAGTCTACGCTTTGATCGTTCCCAGCAAGACCAGTAGTAGTTTCCAATGCACATTTGGATGCATTCTCTAATCTGTGGACCTTCAAAGTGTTGATGAAACACAGAAATAGCATCGGGATTGAATACAACAGTCAACATGCGCACTTGCCTCCATGTTAGTAATGTCTCAAACAGTCTACGCTTTGATCGTTCCCTGGAAGACCAGTGGTAGTTTCCGATGCACATCTGGAGGCATTCTGTAATCTGTGGACTATCAGAGTGTTGATGAAACACAGATATTGCTTCGGGATTGAATACAAAAGTCACCATGCGAACTTTCCTCCATGTTACTAATGTCTCAAACAGTCTACGCTTTGATCGTTCCCTGGAAGTCCAGTGGTAGTTCCCAATATAACTCCGGAGGCATTCTGTAATCCGTGGACTATCAGTGTGTTGATGAAACACAGAAATTGCATCGGGATTGAATACAACAGTCACCATGCGCACTTTCCTCCAAGGGAGGTATGTTTCAAACAGTCTACGCTTTGATCGTTACCTGGAAGACCCGTAGTAGTTTCCGATGCACATCTGATGGCATTCTGTAATCTGTGGACTATCAGAGTGCTGATGAAACACAGAAATTGCATCGGGATTGAATACAACAGTCACCATGCGCACTTTGTTCCAGGGGAGTAATGTCTTAAACAGTCTACGCTTTGATCGTTCCCTGGAAGACCAGTAGTAGTTTCCGATGCTCATCTGGTGGCTTTCTTTAATCTGTGGACTATCAGAGGGTTGATGAAACACAGAAATTGCATAGGAATTAAATACAACACTCACCATGCGCACTTTCCTCCACGGGAGTAATGTCCCAAACAGTCTACGCTTTGATCGTTCCCTAGAAGACCAGTAGTAGTTTCCGATGCACATCTGGAGTCATTCTGTAATCTGTGGACTATCAGTGTGTTGATGGAACACAGAAATTGCACCGGGATTGAATACAACATTCACCATGCGCACTTTACTCCACGGGAGTAATGTCTCAAACAGTCTATGCTTTGATCGTTCCCTGCAAGACCAGTAGTAAATTCCAATGCACATCTGGATGCATTCTGTAATCTGTGGACCTTCAAAGTGTTGTTGAAACACAGAAATTGCATCGGGATTGAATACAACAGTCAACATGAGCACTTGCCTCCATGTTAGTAATGTCTCAAACAGTCTACGCTTTGATAGTTCCCTGGAAGACCAGTGGTAGTTTCCGATGCTCATCTGGAGGCATTCTGTAATCTGTGGACTACCAGAGTGTTGATGAAACACAGATATTGCTTCGGGATTGAATACAAAAGTCACCATGCGAACATTCCTCCATGTTAGTAATGTCTCAAACAGTCTACGTTATGATCGTTCCCTGGAAGTCCGGTGGTAGTTCCCAATGCAAATCTGGAGGCATTCTGTAATCCGTGGACTATCAGAGTGTTGATGAAACACAGAAATTGCATCGGGATTGAATACAACAGTCACCATGCACACTTTCCTCTAAGGGAGGTATGTCTCAAACAGTCTACGCTTTGATCGTTACCTGGAAGACCCGTAGTAGTTTCCGATGCCCATCTGATGGCATTCTGTAATCTGTGGACTATCAGAGTGGTGGTGAAACACAGAAATTGCATCGGGATATAATGCAACAGTCACCATGCGCACTTTCTTCTAGGGGAGTAATGTCTTAAACAGTCTACGCTTTGATCGTTCCCTGGAAGACCAGTAGTAGTTTCCGATGCTCATCTGGTGGCATTCTGTAATCTGTGGACTATCAGAGGGTTGATGAAACACAGAAATTGCATAGGGATTAAATACAACACTCACCATGCGCACTTTCCTCCACAGGAGTAATGTCTGAAACAGTCTACGCTTTGATCGTTCCCTGGAAGACTAGTAGTAGTGTGCGATGCACATCTGGTGGTATTCCTTAATCTGTGGACTATCGGAGTGTTGATGAAACACAGATATTGCATCGGGATTGAATACAACACTCACCATGCGCACTTTCCTCCATGGGAGTAATGTCTCAAATAGTCTACGCTTTGATCGTTCCCTGCAAGACCAGTAGTAGTTTCCAATGCACATCTGGATGCATTCTGTAATCTGTGGACCTTCAAAGTGTTGATGAAACACAGAAATTGCATCGGGATTGAATACAACAGTAACATGCGCACTTTCTTCCATGTTAGTAATGTCTCAAACAGTCTACGCTTGATCGTTCCCTGGAAGTCCAGTGGTAGTTCCCAATGCACATCTGGAGGCATTCTGTAATATCTGGACAATCAGAGTGTTGATGAAACACAGAAATTGCATCGGGATTGAATAAAACAGTCACCATGCGCACTTTCCTCCAAGGGAGGTATGTCTCAAACAGTCTACGCTTTGATAGTTACCTGGAAGACAAGTAGTAGTTTCCGATGCACATCTGGATGCATTCGGTAATCTGTGGAACTTCTAAGTGTTGATGAAACACAGACATTGCATCGGGATGGAATACAACAGTCAACATGCGCACTTGCCTCCATGTTAGTAATGTCTCAAACAGTCTACGCTTTCATAGTTCCCTGGAAGACCAGTGGTAGTTTCCGATGCACATCTGGAGGCATTCTGTAATCTGTGGACTATCAGAGTGTTGATGAAACACAGATATTGCTTCGGGATTGAATACAAAAGTCACCATGCGAACTTTCCTCCATGTTAGTAATGTCTCAAACAGTCTACGTTATGATCGTTCCCTGGAAGTCCGGTGGTAGTTCCCAATGCAAATCTGGAGGCATTCTGTAATCAGTGGACTATCAGAGTGTTGATGAAACACAGAAATTGCATCGGGATTGAATACAACAGTCACCATGCGCACTTTCCTCCATGGGAGTAATGTCTGAAACAGTCTACGCTTTGATCGTTCCCTGGAAAACCAGAAGTAGTTTCCGATGCCCATCTGATGGCATTCTGTAATCTGTGGACTATCAGAGTGCTGATGAAACACAGAAATTGCATCGGGATATAATGCAACAGTCACCATGCGCACTTTCTTCTAGGGGAGTAATGTCTTAAACAGTCTACTCTTTGATCGTTCCCTGGAAGACCAGTAGTAGCTTCCGATGCTCATCTGGTGGCATTCTGTAATCTGTGGACTATCAGAGGGTTGATGAAACACAGAAATTGCATAGGGATTAAATACAACACTCACCATGCGCACTTTCCTCCACAGGAGTAATGTTGAAACAGTCTACGCTTTCATCGTTTCCTGGAAGACTAGTAGTAGTGTGCGATGCACATCTGGTGGTATACCTTAATCTGTGGACTATCGGAGTGTTGATGAAACACAGATATTGCATCGGGATTGAATACAACACTCACCATGCGGACTTTCCTCCATGGGAGTAATGTCTCAAATAGTCTACGCTTTGATCGATCCCAGCAAGACCAGTAGTAGTTTCCAATGCACATCTGGATGCATTCTGTAATCTGTGGAAGTTCAAAGTGTTGATGAAACACAGATATTGCATCGGTATTGAATACAACAGTCAACATGCGCACTTTCTTCCATGTTAGTAATGTCTCAAACAGTCTACGCTTGATCGTTCCCTGGAAGTCCAGTGGTAGTTCAAATTGCACATCTGGAGTCATTCTGTAATATCTCGACAATCAGAGTGTTGATGAAACACAGAAATTGCATCGGGATTGAATAAAACAGTCACCATGCGCACTTTCCTACAAGGGAGGTATGTCTCAAACAGTCTACGCTTTGATCGTTACCTGGAAGACAAGTAGTAGTTTCCGATGCACATCTGGATGCATTCGGTAATCTGTGGACCTTCTAAGTGTTGATGAAGTACAGAAATTGCATCGGGATTGAATACAGCAGTCACCATGCGCACTTTCCTCCATGTTAGTAATGTCTCAAACAGTCTACGCTTTGATCGCTCCCTGGAAAACCAGTGGTAGTTTCGGATGCACATCTGGAGGCATTCTGTAATCTGTGGAGTATCAGAGTGTTGATGAAACACAGAAATTGTATCCTGATTGAATACAACAGTCACCATACGCAACTTAGTCCAAGGGAGTAATGTCTCAAAGAGTTTAGGCTTTGATCGTTCCCTGGAAGACCAGTAAAAGTTTCCGATGCACATCTGGAGGCATTCTGTAAACTGTGGACTATCTGAGTGTTGATGAAACACAGAAATTGCATCGGGATTGAATACAACAGTCACCATGCGCACTTTCCTCCATGTTAGTAATGTCTCAAACTGTCTACGCTTAGATCGTTCCCTGGAAGTCCAGTGGTAGTTCCCAATGCACATCTGGGGGCATTCTGTAATCTGTGGACTATCAGGGTGTTGATGAAACACAGAAATGCATCGAGATTGAATAAAACAGTCACCATGCGCACTTTCCTCCACGGGAGGTGTGTCTCAAACAGTCTACGATTTGATCGTTATCTGGAAGACCCGTAGTAGTTTCCGATGCACATCTGATGGCATTCTGTATCTGTGTACTATCAGAGTGTTGATGAAACACAGAAATTGCATCGGGATTGAATACACACAGTCACAATGCGCACTTTCCTCCAGGGGAGTAATGTCTTAAACAGTCTACGCTTTGATCGTTCCCTGGAAGACCAGAAGTAGTTTCCGATGCACATCTGGAGGCATTCTGTAATCTGTGGAGTATCAGAGGGTTGATGAAACACAGAAATTGCATAGGGATTAAATACAACAGTCACCATGCGCACTTTCCTCCACAGGAGTAATGTCTGAAACAGTCTACGCTTTGATCGTTCCCTGGAAGACCAGAAGTAGTTTCCGATGCACATCTGGAGACATTCTGTAATCTGTGGACTATCAGAGTGCTGATGGAACAAAGAAATTGCATCGGGATTGAATACAACAGTCACCATGCGCACTTTCCTCCATGTTAATAATGTCTCAAACAGTCTACGCTTTGATCGTTCCCTGGAAGACCAGAAGTAGTTTCCGATGCACATCTGGAGGCATTCTGTGATCTGTGGACTATCAGAGTGTTGATGAAACACAGAAATTGCATCGGGATTGAATACAACAGTCACCATGCGCACTTTCCTCCATGGGAGTAATGTCTGAAACAGTCCACTCTTTGATCGTTCCCTGGAAGACCAGTAGTAGTTTCCGACGCACATCTGGTGGCATTCAGTAATCTGTGGAATATCAGAGTGTTGATGAAACACAGAAATTGCATCGGGATTGAATACAACTGTCACCATGCGCACTTTCCTCCATGGGAGTAATGTCTGAAACAGTCCACACTTTGATCGTTCCCTGGAAGACCAGTAGTAGTTTCCGATGCACATCTGGAGGCATTCTGTAATCTGTGTACTATCATTATGTTGATGGAACACAGAAATGGCACCGGGATTGAATACAACAGTCACCATGCGCACTTTACTCCACGGGAGTAATGTCTCAAATAGTCTACGCTTTGATCGTTCCCTGCAAGACCGGTAGTAGTTTCCAATGCACATCTGGATGCATTCTGTAATCTGTGGACCTTCAAAGTGTTGATGAAACACAGAAATAGCATCGGGATTGAATACAACAGTCAACATGCGCACTTGCCTCCATGTTAGTAATGTCTCAAACAGTCTACGCTTTGATCGTTCCCTGGAAGACCAGTGGTAGTTTCCGATGCACATCTGGAGGCATTCTGTAATCTGTGGACTATCAGAGTGTTGATGAAACACAGATATTGCTTCGGGATTGAATACAAAATTCACCATGCGAACTTTCCTCCATGTTACTAATGTCTCAAACAGTCTACGCTTTGATCGTTCCCTGGAAGTCCAGAAGTAGTTTCCGATGCACATCTGGAGGCATTCTGTAATCTGTGGACTATCAGAGTGTTGATGAAACACAGAAATTGCATCGGGATTGAATACAACAGTCACCATGCGCACTTTCCTCCATGGGAGTAATGTCTGAAACAGTCCACACTTTGATCGTACCCTGGAAGACCAGTAGTAGTTTCCGACGCACATCTGGTGGCATTCTGTAATCTGTGGACTATCAGAGTGTTGATGAAACACAGAAATTGCTTCGGGATTGAATATAAAAGTCACCATGCGCACTTTCCTCCATGTTAGTAATGTCTCAAAAAATCTACGCTTTGATCGTTCCCTGGAAGTCGAGTGGTAGTTCCCAATGCACATCTGGAGGCATTCTGTAATCTATGGACTATCAGAGTGTTGATGAAACACAGAAATTGCATCGGGATTGAATACAACAGTCACCATGCACACTTTCCTCTAAAGGAGGTATGTCTCAAACAGTCTACGCTTTGATCGTTACCTGGAAGACCAGTAGTAGTTTCCGATGCCCATCTGATGGCATTCTGTAATCTGTGGACTATCAGAGTGCTGGTGAAACACAGAAATTGCATCGGGATATAATGCAACAGTCACCATGCGCACTTTCTTCTAGGGGAGTAATGTCTTAAACAGTCTACGCTTTGATCGTTCCCTGGAAGACCAGTAGTAGTTTCCGATGCTGATCTGGTGGCATTCTGTAATCTGTGGACTATCAGAGGGTTGATGAAACACAGAAATTGCATAGGGATTAAATACAACACTCACCATGCGCACTTTCCTCCACAGGAGTAATGTCTGAAACAGTCTACGCTTTGATCGTTCCCTGGAAGACTAGTAGTAGTGTGCGATGCACATCTGGTGGTATTCCTTAATCTGTGGACTATCGGAGTGTTGATGAAACACAGATATTGCATCGGGATTGAATACAACACTCACCATGCGCACTTTCCTCCATGGGAGTAATGTCTCAAATAGTCTACGCTTTGATCGTTCCCTGCAAGACCAGTAGTAGTTTCCAATGCACATCTGGATGCATTCTGTAATCTGTGGACCTTCAAAGTGTTGATGAAACACAGAAATTGCATCGGGATTGAATACAACAGTAACATGCGCACTTTCTTCCATGTTAGTAATGTCTCAAACAGTCTACGCTTGATCGTTCCCTGGAAGTCCAGTGGTAGTTCCCAATGCACATCTGGAGGCATTCTGTAATATCTGGACAATCAGAGTGTTGATGAAACACAGAAATTGCATCGGGATTGAATAAAACAGTCACCATGCGCACTTTCCTCCAAGGGAGGTATGTCTCAAACAGTCTACGCTTTGATCGTTACCTGGAAGACAAGTAGTAGTTTCCGATGCACATCTGGATGCATTCGGTAATCTGTGGAACTTCTAAGTGTTGATGAAACACAGACATTGCATCGGGATGGAATACAACAGTCAACATGCGCACTTGCCTCCATGTTAGTAATGTCTCAAACAGTCTACGCTTTGATAGTTCCCTGGAAGACCAGTGGTAGTTTCCGATGCACATCTGGAGGCATTCTGTAATCTGTGGACTATCAGAGTGTTGATGAAACACAGATATTGCTTCGGGATTGAATACAAAAGTCACCATGCGAACTTTCCGCCATGTTAGTAATGTCTCAAACAGTCTACGTTATGATCGTTCCCTGGAAGTCCGGTGGTAGTTCCCAATGCAAATCTGGAGGCATTCTGTAATCAGTGGACTATCAGAGTGTTGATGAAACACAGAAATTGCATCGGGATTGAATACAACAGTCACCATGCGCACTTTCCTCCATGGGAGTAATGTCTGAAACAGTCTACGCTTTGATCGTTCCCTGGAAAACCCGAAGTAGTTTCCGATGCCCATCTCATGGCATTCTGTAATCTGTGGACTATCAGAGTGCTGATGAAACTAAGAAAATGCATCGGGATATAATGCAACAGTCACCATGCGCACTTTCTTCTAGGGGAGTAATGTCTTAAACAGTCTACTCTTTGATCGTTCCCTGGAAGACCAGTAGTAGTTTCCGATGCTCATCTGGTGGCATTCTGTAATCTGTGGACTATCAGAGGGTTGATGAAACACAGAAATTGCATAGGGATTAAATTCAACACTCACCATGCGCACTTTCCTCCACAGGAGTAATGTTGAAACAGTCTACGCTTTGATCGTTCCCTGGAAGACTAGTAGTAGTGTGCGATGCACATCTGGTGGTATACCTTAATCTGTGGACTATCGGAGTGTTGATGAAACACAGATATTGCATCGGGATTGAATACAACACTCACCATGCGGACTTTCCTCCATGGGAGTAATGTCTCAAATAGTCTACGCTTTGATCGTTCCCAGCAAGACCAGTAGTAGTTTCCAATGCACATCTGGATGCATTCTGTAATCTGTGGAAGTTCAAAGTTTTGATGAAACACAGAAATTGCATCGGGATTGAATACAACAGTCAACATGCGCACTTTCTTCCATGTTAGTAATGTCTCAAACAGCCTACGCTTGATCGTTCCCTTGAAGTCCAGTGGTAGTTCAAAATGCACATCTGGAGGCATTCTGTAATATCTCGACAATCAGAGTGTTGATGAAACACAGAAATTGCATCGGGATTGAATAAAACAGTCACCATGTGCACTTTCCTCCAAGGGAGGTATGTCTCAAACAGTCTACGCTTTGATCGTTCCCTGGAAGACAAGTAGTAGTTTCCGATGCACATCTGGATGCATTCGGTAATCTGTGGACCTTCTAAGTGTTGATGAAACACAGACATTGCATCGGGATGGAATACAACAGTCAACATGCGCACTTGCCTCCATGTTAGTAATGTCTCAAACAGTCTACGCTTTGATAGTTCCCTGGAAGACCAGTGGTAGTTTCCGATGCACATCTGGAGGCATTCTGTATTCTGTGGACTATCAGAGTGTTGATGAAACACAGATATTGCTTCGGGATTGAATACAAAAGTCACCATGCGAACTTTCCTCCATGTTAGTAATGTCTCAAACAGTCTACGTTATGATCGTTCCCTGGAAGTCCGGTGGTAGTTCCCAATGCAAATCTGGAGGCATTCTGTAATCCGTGGACTATCAGAGTGTTGATGAAACACAGAAATTGCATCGGGATTGAATACAACAGTCACCATGCGCACTTTCCTCCATGGGAGTAATGTCTGAAACAGTCTACGCTTTGATCGTTCCCTGGAAAACCAGAAGTAGTTTCCGATGCCCATCTGATGGCATTCTGTAATATGTGGACTATCAGAGTGCTGATGAAACATAGAAATTGCATCGGGATATAATGCAACAGTCACCATGCGCACTTTCTTCTAGGGGAGTAATGTCTTAAACAGTCTACTCTTTGATCGTTCCCTGGAACACCAGTAGTAGTTTCCGATGCTCATCTGGTGGCATTCTGTAATCTGTGGACTATCAGAGGGTTGATGAAACACAGAAATTGCATAGGGATTAAATACAACTCTCACCATGCGCACTTTCCTCCACAGGAGTAATGTTGAAACAGTCTACGCTTTGATCGTTTCCTGGAAGACTAGTAGTAGTGTGCGATGCACATCTGGTGGTATACCTTAATCTGTGGACTATCGGAGTGTTGATGAAACACAGATATTGCATCGGGATTGAATACAACACTCACCATGCGGACTTTCCTCCATGGGAGTAATGTCTCAAATAGTCTACGCTTTGATCGTTCCCAGCAAGACCAGTAGTAGTTTCCAATGCACATCTGGATGCATTCTGTAATCTGTGGAAGTTCAAAGTGTTGATGAAACACAGAAATTGCATCGGGATTGAATACAACAGTCAACATGCGCACTTTCTTCCATGTTAGTAATGTCTCAAACAGTCTACGCTTGATCGTTCCCTGGAAGTCCAGTGGTAGTTCAAAATGCACATCTGGAGGCATTCTGTAATATCTCGACAATCAGAGTGTTGATGAAACACAGAAATTGCATCGGGATTGAATAAAACAGTCACCATGCGCACTTTCCTACAAGGGAGGTATGTCTCAAACAGTCTACGCTTTGATCGTTACCTGGAAGACAAGTAGTAGTTTCCGATGCACATCTGGATGCATTCGGTAATCTGTGGACCTTCTAAGTGTTGATGAAATACAGAAATTGCATCGGGATTGAATACAGCAGTCACCATGCGCACTTTCCTCCATGTTAGTAATGTCTCAAACAGTCTACGCTTTGATCGCTCCCTGGAAAACCAGTGGTAGTTTCGGATGCACATCTGGAGGCATTCTGTAATCTGTGGAGTATCAGAGTGTTGATGAAACACAGAAATTGCATCCTGATTGAATACAACAGTCACCATTCGCAACTTAGTCCAAGGGAGTAATGTCTCAAAGAGTTTAGGCTTTGATCGTTCCCTGGAAGACCAGTAAAAGTTTCCGATGCACATCTGGAGGCATTCTGTAAACTGTGGACTATCTGAGTGTTGATGAAACACAGAAATTGCATCGGGATTGAATACAACAGTCACCATGCGCACTTTCCTCCATGTTAGTAATGTCTCAAACTGTCTACGCTTTGATCGTTCCCTGGAAGTCCAGTGGTAGTTCCCAATGCACATCTGGGGGCATTCTGTAATCTGTGGACTATCAGGGTGTTGATGAAACACAGAAATGCATCGAGATTGAATAAAACAGTCACCATGCGCACTTTCCTCCATGGGAGGTGTGTCTCAAACAGTCTACGATTTGATCGTTATCTGGAAGACCCATAGTAGTTTCCGTTGCACATCTGATGGCATTCTGTATCTGTGTACTATCAGAGTGTTGATGAAACACAGAAATTGCATCGGGATTGAATACACACAGTCACAATGCGCACTTTCTCCAGGGGAGTAATGTCTTAAACAGTCTACGCTTTGATCGTTCCCTGGAAGACCAGAAGTAGTTTCCGATGCAAATCTGGAGGCATTCTGTAATCTGTGGAGTATCAGAGGGTTGATGAAACACAGAAATTGCATCGGGATTGAATACAACAGTCACAATGCGCACTTTCCTCCATGGGAGTAATGTCTGAAACAGTCCACTCTTTGATCGTTCCCTGGAAGACCAGTAGTAGTTTCCGACGCACATCTGGTGGCATTCTGTAATCTGTGGACTATCAGAGTGTTGATGAAACACAGAAATTGCATCGGGATTGAATACAACAGTCACCATGCGCTCTTTCCTCCATGGGAGTAATGTCTGAAACAGTCCACACTTTGATCGTTCCCTGGAAGACCAGTAGTAGTTTCCGATGCACATCTGGAGGCATTCTGTAATCTGTGTACTATCATTGTGTTGATGGAACACAGAAATGGCACCGGGATTGAATACAACAGTCACCATGCGCACTTTACTCCACGGGAGTAATGTCTCAAACAGTCTACGCTTTGATCGTTCCCTGGAAGACTAGTACTAGTGTGCGATGCACATCTTGTGGTATTCCTTAATCTGTGGACTATCGGAGTGTTGATGAAACACAGATATTGCATCGGGACTGAATACAACACTCACCATGCGCACTTTCCTCCATGGGAGTAATGACTCAAATAGTCTACGCTTTGATCGTTCCCTGCAAGACCAGTAGTAGTTTCCAATGCACATCTGGATGCATTCTGTAATCTGTGGACCTTCAAAGTGTTGATGAAACACAGAAATAGCATCGGGATTGAATACAACAGTCAACATGCGCACTTGCCTCCATGTTAGTAATGTCTCAAACAGTCTACGCTTTGATCGTTCCCTGGAAGACCAGTGGTAGTTTCCGATGCACATCTGGAGGCATTCTGTAATCTCTGGACTATCAGAGTGTTGATGAAACACAGATATTGCTTCGGGATTGAATACAAAAGTCACCATGCGAACTTTCCTCCATGTTACTAATGTCTCAAACAGTCTACGCTTTGATCGTTCCCTGGAAGTCCAGTGGTAGTTCCCAATGCAAATGTGGAGGCATTCTGTAATCCGTGGACTATCAGTGTGTTGATTAAACACAGAAATTGCATCGGGATTGAATACAACAGTCACCATGCGCACTTTCCTTCAAGGGAGGTATGTTTCAAACAGTCTACGCTTTGATCGTTACCTGGAAGACCCGTAGTAGTTTCCGATGCACATCTGATGGCATTCTGTAATCTGTGGACTATCAGAGTGCTGATGAAACACAGAAATTGCATCGGGATTGAATACAACAGTCACCATGCGCACTTTCTTCTAGGGGAGTAATGTCTTAAACAGTCTACGCTTTGATCGTTCCCTGGAAGACCAGTAGTAGTTTCCGATGCTCATCTGGTGGCATTCTTTAATCTGTGGACTATCAGAGGTTTGATGAAACACAGAAATTGCATAGGGATTAAATACAACACTCACCATGCGCACTTTCCTCCACAGGAGTAATGTCTGAAACAGTCTACGCTTTGATCGTTCCCTGGAAGACCAGAAGTAGTTTCCGATGCACATCTGGAGGCATTCTGTAATCTGTGGACTATCAGAGTGTTGATGAAACACAGAAATTGCATCGGGATTGAATACAACAGTCACCATGCGCACTTTCCTCCATGGGAGTAATGTCTGAAACAGTCCACACTTTGATCGTTCCCTGGAAGACCAGTAGTAGTTTCCGACGCACATCTGGTGGCATTCTGTAATCTGTGGACTATCAGAGTGTTGATGAAACACAGAAATTGCTTCGGGATTGAATATAAAAGTCACCATGCGCACTTTCCTCCATGTTAGTAATGTCTCAAAAAATCTACGCTTTGATCGTTCCCTGGAAGTCGAGTGGTAGTTCCCAATGCACATCTGGAGGCATTCTGTAATCTGTGGACTATCAGAGTGTTGATGAAACACAGAAATTGCATCGGGATTGAATAAAACAGTCACCATGCGCACTTTCCTCCAAGGGAGGTATGTCTCAAACAGTCTACGCTTTGATCGATACCTGGAAGACCAGTAGTAGCTTCCAATGCACATCTGGATGCACTCGGTAATCTGTGGACCTTCTAAGTGTTGTTGAAATACAGAAATTGCATCGGGATTGAATACAGCAGTCACCAAGCGCACTTTCCTCCATGTTAGTAATGTCTCAAACAGTCTACGCTTTGATCGTTCCCTGGAAGACCAGTGGTAGTTTCGGATGCACATCTGGAGGCATTCTGTAATCTGTGGAGTATCAGAGTGTTGATGAAACACAGAAATGGCATCGGGATTGAATACAACAGTCACCATACGCAACTTAGTCCAAGGGAGTAATGTCTCAAAGGGTTTAGGCTTTGATCGTTCATTGGAAGACCAGTAAAAGTTTCCGATGCACATCTGGAGGCATTCTGTAATCTGTGGACTATCTGAGTGTTGATGAAACACAGAAATTGCATCGGGATTGAATACAACAGTCACCATGCGCACTTTCCTCCAGGGGAGTAATGTCTTAAACAGTCTACGCTTTGATCGTTCCCTGGAAGACCAGTAGTAGTTTCCGATGATCATCTGGTGGCATTCTCTATTCTGTGGAGTATCAGAGGGTTGATGAAACACAGAAAATGCATAGGGATTAAATACAACAGTCACCATGCGCACTTTCCTCCACAGGAGTAATGTCGGAAACAGTCTACGCTTTGATCGTTCCCTGGAAGACCAGAAGTAGTTTCCGATGCACGTCTGGAGACATTCTGTAATCTGTGGACTATCAGAGTGCTGATGGAACACAGAAATTGCATCGGGATTGAATACAACAGTCACCATGCGCACTTACCTCCACAGGAGTAATGTCTCAAACATTCTACGCTTTGATCGTTCCCTGGAAGACCAGTAGTAGTTTCCGATGCACAACTGGAGGCATTCTGTAATCTGTGGACTATCAGAGTATTGATGAAACACAGAAATTGCATTGGGATTGAATACAACAGCCACCATGCGCACTTTCCTCAATGGGAGTAATGTCTCTAAGAGTGTACGCTTTGATCGTTCCCAGGAAGACCAGTAGTAGATACCGATGCACATCTGGAGGCTGTCTGTAAACTGTGGAGTTTGTGTTGATGAAACACAGAAAATGCATCGGGATTGAATACAACAGTCACCATGCGCACTTTCCTCCATGGGAGTAGTGTCTCAAACAGTCTACGTTTTGAACGTTCCCTGGAAGACCAGTAGTAGTTTCCGATGCACATCTGGAAGCATTCTGTAATCTGTGGACTATCAGAGTGTTGATGAAACACAGATATTGCATCAGGATTGAATACTACAGTCACCATGCGCAGTTTCGTCCATGGGAGCAATGTCTCAAAGAGTTTACGCTTTGATCGTTCCCTGGAGGACCAGTAGTAGTTTCCGATGCACATCTGGAGGTATTCCTTAATCTGTGGACTATCAGAGTGTTGATGAAACACAGAAATTGCATCGGGATTGAGTACAACACTCACCATGCGAAATTTCTTCCATGGGAGTAATGTCACAAATGGTCTACGCTTTGATCGTTCCCTGGAAGACCAGTAGTAGTTTCCGATGCACATCTGGATACATTCTGTAATCTGTGGACCTTCAAAGTGTTGACGAAACACAAAAATTGCATCGGGATTGAATACAACAGTCACAATGCGCACTTTGCTCCATGGGAGTAATGTCTGAAACAGTCCACACTTTGATCGTTCCCTGGAAGACCAGTAGTAGTTTCCGACGCACATCTGGTGGCATTCTGTAATCTGTGGACTATCAGAGTGTTGATGAAACACAGAAATTGCTTCGGGATTGAATATAAAAGTCACCATGCGCACTTTCCTCCATGTTAGTAATGTCTCAAAAAATCTACGCTTTGATCGTTCCCTGGAAGTCGAGTGGTAGTTCCCAATGCACATCTGGAGGCATTCTGTAATCTGTGGACTATCAGAGTGTTGATGAAACACAGAAATTGCATCGGGATTGAATAAAACAGTCACCATGCGCACTTTCCTCCAAGGGAGGTATGTCTCAAACAGTCTACGCTTTGATCGATACCTGGAAGACCAGTAGTAGCTTCCAATGCACATCTGGATGCACTCGGTAATCTGTGGACCTTCTAAGTGTTGTTGAAATACAGAAATTGCATCGGGATTGAATACAGCAGTCACCAAGCGCACTTTCCTCCATGTTAGTAATGTCTCAAACAGTCTACGCTTTGATCGTTCCCTGGAAGACCAGTGGTAGTTTCGGATGCACATCTGGAGGCATTCTGTAATCTGTGGAGTATCAGAGTGTTGATGAAACACAGAAATGGCATCGGGATTGAATACAACAGTCACCATACGCAACTTAGTCCAAGGGAGTAATGTCTCAAAGGGTTTAGGCTTTGATCGTTCATTGGAAGACCAGTAAAAGTTTCCGATGCACATCTGGAGGCATTCTGTAATCTGTGGACTATCTGAGTGTTGATGAAACACAGAAATTGCATCGGGATTGAATACAACAGTCACCATGCGCACTTTCCTCCATGTTAGTAATGTCTCAAACTGTCTACGCTTTGATCGTTCCCTGGAAGACCAGTAGTAGTTTCCGATGATCATCTGGTGGCATTCTCTATTCTGTGGAGTATCAGAGGGTTGATGAAACACAGAAAATGCATAGGGATTAAATAAAACAGTCACCATGCGCACTTTCCTCCACGGGAGGTATGTCTCAAACAGTCTACGATTTGATCGTTATCTGGAAGACCCGTAGTAGTTTGCGATGCACATCTGATGGCATTGTGTCATCTGTGTACTATCAGAGTGTTGATGAAACACAGAAATTGCATCGGGATTGAATACAACAGTCACCATGCGCACTTTCCTCCAGGGGAGTAATGTCTTAAACAGTCTACGCTTTGATCGTTCCCTGGAAGACCAGTAGTAGTTTCCGATGATCATCTGGTGGCATTCTCTATTCTGTGGAGTATCAGAGGGTTGATGAAACACAGAAAATGCATAGGGATTAAATACAACAGTCACCATGCGCACTTTCCTCCACAGGAGTAATGTCTGAAACAGTCTACGCTTTGATCGTTCCCTGGAAGACCAGAAGTAGTTTCCGATGCACGTCTGGAGACATTCTGTAATCTCTGGACTATCAGAGTGCTGATGGAACACAGAAATTGCATTGGGATTGAATACAACAGTCACCATGCGCACTTACCTCCACAGGAGTAATGTCTCAAACATTCTACGCTTTGATCGTTCCCTGGAAGACCAGTAGTAGTTTACGATGCACAACTGGAGGCATTCTGTAATCTGTGGACTATCAGAGTATTGATGAAACACAGAAATTGCATTGGGATTGAATACAACAGCCACCATGCGCACTTTCCTCAATGGGAGTAATGTCTCTAAGAGTGTACGCTTTGATCGTTCCCAGGAAGACCAGTAGTAGATACCGATGCACATCTGGAGGCTGTCTGTAAACTGTGGAGTTTGTGTTGATGAAACACAGAAATTGCATCGGGATTGAATACAACAGTCACCATGCGCACTTTCCTCCATGGGAGTAGTGTCTCAAACAGTCTACGTTTTGAACGTTCCCTGGAAGACCAGTAGTAGTTTCCGATGCACATCTGGAAGCATTCTGTAATCTGTGGACTATCAGAGTGTTGATGAAACACAGATATTGCATCAGGATTGAATACTACAGTCACCATGCGCAGTTTCGTCCATGGGAGCAATGTCTCAAAGAGTTTACGCTTTGATCGTTCCCTGGAGGACCAGTAGTAGTTTCCGATGCACATCTGGAGGTATTCCTTAATCTGTGGACTATCAGAGTGTTGATGAAACACAGAAATTGCATCGGGATTGAGTACAACACTCACCATGCGCAATTTCTTCCATGGGAGTAATGTCACAAATGGTCTACGCTTTGATCGTTCCCTGGAAGACCAGTAGTAGTTTCCGATGCACATCTGGATACATTCTGTAATCTGTGGACCTTCAAAGTGTTGACGAAACACAAAAATTGCATCGGGATTGAATACAACAGTCACAATGCGCACTTTGCTCCATGGGAGTAATGTCTGAAACAGTCCACACTTTGATCGTTCCCTGGAAGACCAGTAGTAGTTTCCGACGCACTTCTGGTGGCATTCTGTAATCTGTGGACTATCAGAGTGTTGATGAAACACAGAAATTGCATCGGGATTGAATAAAACAGTCACCATGCGCAGTTTCCTCCAAGGGAGGTATGTCTCAAACAGTCTACGCATTGATCGTTCCCTGGAGGACCAGTAGTAGTTTCCGATGCACATCTGGTGGCGTTCTGTAATCTGTGGACTATCAGAGTGTTGATGAAACACAGAAATTGCATCGAGATTGAATACAACACTCACCATGCGCACTTTCCTCCACGGGAGGTATGTCTCAAACAGTCTATGATTTGATCGTTATCTGGAAGACCCGTAGTAGTTTCCGATGCACATCTGATGGCATTCTGTAATCTGTGTACTATCAGAGTGTTGATGAAACAGAGAAATTGCATCGGGATTGAATACAACAGTCACCATGCGTACTTTCCGCCAGGGGAGTAATGTCTTAAACAGTCTTCGCTTAGATCGTTCCCTGGAAGACCAGTAGTAGTTTCCTATGCCCATCTGTTGGCATTCTCTAATCTGTAGAGTATCAGATGGTTGATGAAACACAGAAATTGCATATCGATTAAATACAACAGTTACCATGCGCACTTTCCTCCACAGGAGTAATGTCTGAAACACTCTACGCTTTGATCGTACCCTGGAAGACCAGTGGTAGTTTCCGATGCACATCTGATGGCATTCTGTAATCTGTGGACTATCAGAGTGTTGATGAAACACAGATATTGCATCAGGATTGAATACTACAGTCACCATGCGCTGTTTCGTCCATGGGAGCAATGTCTCAAAGAGTTTACGCTTTGATCGTTCCCTGGAGGACCAGTAGTAGTTTTCGATGCACATCTGGAGGTATTCCTTAATCTGTGGACTATCAGAGTGTTGATGAAACACATAAATTGCATCGGGATTGAATACAACAGTCACCATGCGCACCTTCCTCCAAGGGAGTAATGTCTCAAAGAGTTTACGCTTTGATCGTTCCCTGAGGACCAGTAGTAGTCTCCGATGTACATCTGGAGGCATTCTGTAATCTGTGGAGTATCAGAGTGTTGATGAAACACAGAAATTGCATCGGGATTGAATACAACAGTCACCATGCGCACTTTCCTCCATTTTAGTAATGGCTCAAACAATGTACGCTTTGACCGTTCCCTGGAAGACCAGTGGTAGTTTCCAATGCACATCTGGAGGCAATCTGTAATCTGCGGACTATCAGAGTGTTGATGAAACACAGAAATTGCATCGGGATTGAATACAACAGTCACCATGCGCACCTTACTCCAAGGGAGTAATGTCTCAAAGAGTTTACGCTTTGATCGTTCCCTGGAAGACCAGTAGTAGTTTCCGATGCACATCTGGAGGCATTCTCTAATCTCTGGACTATCAGAGTGTTGATGAAACACAGAAATTGCATCGGGATTGAATACAACAGTCACCATGCGCATTTTCCTCCATTTTAGTAATGTCTCAAACAGTCTACGCTTTGATCGTTCCCTGGAAGACCAGTGGTAGTTTCCAATGCACATCTGGAGGCATTCTGTAATCTGTGGACTATCAGAGTGTTGATACACAAATTGCATAGGGATTGAATACAACAGTCACCATGCGCACTTTCCTCCACATGAGTAATGTCTCAAGCAGTCTACGCTTTGATCGTTCCGTGGAAGACCAGCAGTAGTTTCCGATCCACATCTGGAGGCATTCTGTAATCTTTGGACTATCAGAGTGTTAATGAAACACATAGACTGCGTCGGGATTGAATACAACAGTCACCATGCACACTTTCCTCCACGGGAGTAATGTCTCAAACGGTCTACGCTTTGATCGTTCCCTGGAAGACCAGTGGTACTTTCCGATGCACATCTGGAGTCATTCTGTAATCTGTGGAGTATTAGAGTGTTGATGAAACACAGGAATTGCATCGGGATTGAATACAACAGTCACCATGCACACTTTCCTCCATGGGAGTAATGTCTGAAACAGTCCACACTTTGATCGTTCCCTGGAAGACCAGTAGTAGTTTCCGACGCACATCTGGTGGCATTCTGTAATCTGTGGACTATCAGAGTGTTGATGAAACACAGAAATTGCTTCGGGATTGAATATAAAAGTCACCATGCGCACTTTCCTCCATGTTAGTAATGTCTCAAAAAGTCTACGCTTTGATCGTTCCCTGGAAGTCCAGTGGTAGTTCCCAATGCACATCTGGAGGCATTCTGTAATCTGTGGACTATCAGAGTGTTGATGAAACACAGAAATTGCATCGGGATTGAATAAAACAGTCACCATGCGCACTTTCCTCCAAGGGAGGTATGTCTCAAACAGTCTACGCTTTGATCGATACCTGGAAGACCAGTAGTAGCTTCCAATGCACATCTGGATGCATTCGGTAATCTGTGGACCTTCTAAGTGTTGTTGAAATACAGATATTGCATCGGGATTGAATACAGCAGTCACCAAGCGCACTTTCCTCCATGTTAGTAATGTCTCAAACAGTCTACGCTTTGATCGTTCCCTGCAAGACCAGTGGTAGTTTCGGATGCACATCTGGAGGCATTCTGTAATCTGTGGAGTATCAGAGTGTTGATGAAACACAGAAATTGCATCGGGATTGAGTACAACACTCACCATGCGCAATTTCTTCCATGGGAGTAATGTCACAAATGGTCTACGCTTTGATCGTTCCCTGGAAGACCAGTAGTAGTTTCCGATGCACATCTGGATACATTCTGTAATCTGTGGACCTTCAAAGTGTTGACGAAACACAGAAATTGCATCGGGATTGAATAAAACAGTCACCATGCGCAGTTTCCTCCAAGGGAGGTATGTCTCAAACAGTCTACGCTTTGATCGTTCCCTGGAGGACCAGTAGTAGTTTCCGATGCACATCTGATGGCGTTCTGTAATCTGTGGACTATCAGAGTGTTGATGAAACACAGAAATTGCATCGAGATTGAATACAAAACTCACCATGCGCACTTTCCTCCACGGGAGGTATGTCTAAAACAGTCTACGATTTGATCGTTATCTGGAAGACCCGTAGTAGTTTCCGATGCACATCTGATGGCATTCTGTAATCTGTGTACTATCAGAGTGTTGATGAAACACAGAAATTGCATCGGGATTGAATACAACAGTCACCATGCGTACTTTCCTCCAGGGGAGTAATGTCTTAAACAGTCTTCGCTTTGATCGTTCCCTGGAAGACCAGTAGTAGTTTCCTATGCCCATCTGTTGGCATTCTCTAATCTGTGGAGTATCAGAGGGTTGATGAAACACAGAAATTGCATAGGGATTAAATACAACAGTTACCATGCGAACTTTCCTCCACAGGAGTAATGTCTGAAACACTCTACGCTTTGATCGTACCCTGGAAGACCAGTAGTAGTTTCCGATGCACATCTGGAGGCATTCTGTAATCTCTGGACTATCAGAGTGTTGATGAAACCCAGAAATTGCATCGGGATTGAATACAACAATCACCATGCGCATTTTCCTCCATTTTAGTAATGTCTCAAACAGTCTACGCTTTGATCGTTCCCTGGAAGACCAGTGGTAGTTTCCAATGCACATCTGGAGGCATTCTGTAATCTGTGGACTATCAGAGTGTTGATACACAAATTGCATAGGGATTGAATACAACAGTCACCATGCGCACTTTCCTCCACATGAGTAATGTCTCAAGCAGTCTACGCTTTGATCGTTCCGTGGAAGACCAGTAGTAGTTTCCGATGCACATCTGGAGGCATTCTGTAACTTGTGGACTATCAGAGTGTTAATGAAACACATAGACTGCGTCGGGATTGAATACAACAGTCACCATGCACACTTTCCTCCACGGGAGTAATGTCTCAAACAGTCTACGCTTTGATCGTTCCCTGGAAGACCAGTGGTACTTTCCGATGCACATCTGGAGTCATTCTGTAATCTGTGGAGTATTAGAGTGTTGATGAAACACAGGAATTGCATCGGGATTGAATACAACAGTCACCATGCGCACTTCCCTCCATATGAGTAATGTGTCTAAAAGTCTACGCTTGGATCGTTCCCTGGAAGACCAGTAGTAGTTTCCGATGCACATCTGGAGGCATTGTGTAATCTGTGGACTATCAGAGTGTTGTTGAAACACAGAAATTGCATCGGGATTGAATACCACAGTCACCATGCGCACGTTGCTCCATGGGAGTAATGTCTGAAACAGTCCACACTTTGATCGTTCCCTGGAAGACCAGTAGTAGTTTCCGACGCACTTCTGGTGGCATTCTGTAATCTGTGGACTATCAGAGTGTTGATGAAACACAGAAATTGCATCGGGATTGAATAAAACAGTCACCATGCGCAGTTTCCTCCAAGGGAGGTATGTCTCAAACAGTCTACGGTTTGATCGTTCCCTGGAGGACCAGTAGTAGTTTCCGATGCACATCTGATGGCGTTCTGTAATCTGTGGACTATCAGAGTGTTGATGAAACACAGAAATTGCATCGAGATTGAATACAAAACTCACCATGCGCACTTTCCTCCACGGGAGGTATGTCTCAAACTGTCTACGATTTGATCGTTATCTGGAAGACCCGTAGTAGTTTCCGATGCACATCTGATGGCATTCTGTAATCTGTGTACTATCAGAGTGTTGATGAAACACAGAAATTGCATCGGGATTGAATACATCAGTCACCATGCGTACTTTCCTCCAGGGGAGTAATGTCTTAAACAGTCTTCGCTTTGATCGTTCCCTGGAAGACCAGTAGTAGTTTCCTATGCCCATCTGTTGGCATTCTCTAATCTATGGAGTATCAGAGGGTTGATGAAACACAGAAATTGCATAGGGATTAAATACAACAGTTACCATGCGCACTTTCCTCCATAGGAGTAATGTCTGAAACACTCTACGCTTTGATCGTACCCTGGAAGACCAGTGGTAGTTTCCAATGCACATCTGGAGGCATTCTGTAATCTGTGGACTATCAGGGTGTGATGAAACACAGAAATTGCATCGGGATTGAATACAACAGTCACCATGCGCACCTTCCTCCAAGGGAGTAATGTCTCAAAGAGTTTACGCTTTGATCGTTCCCTGAGGACCAGTAGTAGTTTCCGATGTACATCTGGAGGCATTCTGTAATCTGTGGAGTATCAGAGTGTTGATGAAACACAGAAATTGCATTGGGATTGAATACAACAGTCACCATGCGCACTTTCCTCCATTTTAGTAATGGCTCAAACAATGTACCCTTTGACCGTTCCCTGGAAGACCAGTGGTAGTTTCCAATGCACATCTGGAGGCAATCTGTAATCTGTGGACTATCAGAGTGTTGATGAAACACAGAAATTGCATCGGGATTGAATACAACAGTCACCATGTGCACCTTACTCCAAGGGAGTAATGTCTCAAAGAGTTTACGCTTTGATCGTTCCCTGGAAGACCAGTAGTAGTTTCCGATGCACATCTGGAGGCATTCTGTAATCTCTGGACTATCAGAGTGTTGATGAAACACAGAAATTGCATCGGGATTGAATACAACAGTCACCATGCGCATTTTCCTCCATTTTAGTAATGTCACAAACAGTCTACGCTTTGATCGTTCCCTGGAAGACCAGTGGTAGTTTCCAATGCACATCTGGAGGCATTCTGTAATCTGTGGACTATCAGAGTGTTGATACACAAATTCCATAGGGATTGAATACAACAGTCACCATGCGCACTTTCCTCCATGGGAGTAATGTCTAAAACAGTCTACGCATTGATCGTTCCCTGAAAGACCAGTAGTAGTTTCCGATGCACATCTGGTGGCATTCCTTAATCAGTGGATTATCAGAGTGTTGATGGAACGCAGAAATTGCATCGGGATTGAATACAACAGTCACCATGCGCACTTTCCTCCATGGGAGTAATGTCTCAAATAGTCTACGCTTTGATCGTTCCCTGGAAGACCAGTAGTAGTTTCCGGTGCCATCTGGATGCATTCTGTAATCTGTGGACCTTCAAAGTGTTGATGAAACACAGAAATTGCATCGGGATTGATTACAACAGTCACCATGAGCACTTTCCTCAATGGGAATAATGTCTCAAACAGTCTACGCTTTGATCGTTCCCTGCAAGACCAGTGGTAGTTTCCATTGCACATCTGGAGGCATTCAGTATTCTGTGGACTATCGCACTCTTGCTGAAACACAGAAATTGCAGAGGGATTGATTACAACAGTCACCATGCGCACTTAACTCCATGGGAGTAATGTCTCAAACAGTCTACGTTTTGATCCTTCCCTGGAAGACCAGCAGTAGTTTCCGATGCACATCTGTAGGCATTCTGTAATCTGTTGACTATCAGAGTGTTGATGAAACACAGAAATTGGATCGGGATTGAATGCAACAGTCACCATGCGCACTTTTTCTCCATGGGAGTAAAGTCTCAAACAGTCTACGTTTTGATCGTTCCCTGGAAGACCAGTAGTAGTTTCCGATGCACATGTGGAGGCATTCTGTAATC
The DNA here is from genome assembly GCF_023897955.1 of Schistocerca gregaria. Lineage (NCBI taxonomy): Eukaryota > Metazoa > Arthropoda > Insecta > Orthoptera > Acrididae > Schistocerca > Schistocerca gregaria. The sequence continues at coordinate 4,913,393 of NC_064924.1, read as the reverse complement.
TGTGGACTATCTGAGTGTTGATGAAACACAGAAATTGCATCGGGATTGAATACAACAGTCACCATGCGCACTTTCCTCCATGTTAGTAATGTCTCAAACTGTCTACGCTTTGATCGTTCCCTGGAAGTCCAGTGGTAGTTCCCAATGCACATCTGGAGGCATTCTGTAATCTGTGGACTATCAGGGTGTTGATGAAACACAGTAATTGCATCGAGATTGAATAAAACAGTCACCATGCGCACTTTCCTCCACGGGATGTATGTCTCAAACAGTCTACGATTTGATCGTTATCTGGAAGACCCGTAGTAGTTTGCGATGCACATGTGATGGCATTGTGTAATCTGTGTTCTATCAGAGTGTTGATGAAACACAGAAATTGCATCGGGATTGAATACAACAGTCACCATGCGCACTTTCCTCCAGGGGAGTAATGTCTTAAACAGTCTACGCTTTGATCGTTCCCTAGAAGACCAGTAGTAGTTTCCGATGATCATCTGGTGGCATTCTCTATTCTGTGGAGTATCAGAGGGTTGATGAAACACAGAAAATGCATAGGGATTAAATACAACAGTCACCATACGCACTTTCCTCCACAGGAGTAATGTCTGAAACAGTCTACGCTTTGATCGTTCCCTGGAAGACCAGAAGTAGTTTCCGATGCAAATCTGGAGACATTCTGTAACCTGTGGACTATCAGAGTGCTGATGGAACACAGAAATTGCATCGGGATTGAATACAACAGTCACCATGCGTACTTACCTCCACAGGAGTAATGTCTCAAACATTCTATGCTTTGATCGTTCCCTGGAAGACCAGTAGTAGTTTACGAAGCACAACTGGAGGCATTCTGTAATCTGTGGACTATCAGAGTATTGATGAAACACAGAAATTGCATTGGGATTGAATACAACAGCCACCATGCGCACTTTCCTCAATGGGAGTAATGTCTCTAAGAGTGTACGCTTTGATCGTTCCCAGGAAGACCAGTAGTAGATACCGATGCACATCTGGAGGCTGTCTGTAAACTGTGGAGTTTGTGTTGATGAAACACAGAAATTGCATCGGGATTGAATACAACAGTCACCATGCGCACTTTCCTCCATGGGAGTAGTGTCTCAAACAGTCTACGTTTTGAACGTTCCCTGGAAGACCAGTAGTAGTTTCCGATGCACATCTGGAAGCATTCTGTAATCTGTGGACTATCAGAGTGTTGATGAAACACAGATATTGCATCAGGATTGAATACAACAGTCACCATGCGCAGTTTCCTCCATGGGAGCAATGTCTCAAAGAGTTTACGCTTTGATCGTTCCCTGGAGTACCAGTAGTAGTTTCCGATGCACATCTGGAGGTATTCCTTAATCTGTGGACTATCAGAGTGTTGATGAAACACAGAAATTGCATCGGAATTGAGTACAACTCTCACCATGCGCAATTTCTTCCATGGGAGTAATGTCACATATGGTCTACGCTTTGATCGTTCCCTGGAAGACCAGTAGTAGTTTCCGATGCACATCTGGATACATTCTGTAATCTGTGGACCTTCAAAGTGTTGACGAAACACAGAAATTGCATCGGGATTGAATACAACAGTCACCATGCGCACTTTGCTCCATGGGAGTAATGTCTGAAACAGTCCACACTTTGATCGTTCCCTGGAAGACCAGTAGTAGTTTCCGACGCACTTCTGGTGGCATTCTGTAATCTGTGGACTATCAGAGTGTTGATGAAACACAGAAATTGCATCGGGATTGAATAAAAGTCACCATGCGCAGTTTCCTCCAAGGGAGGTATGTCTCAAACAGTCTACGCTTTGATCGTTCCCTGGAGGACCAGTAGTAGTTTCCGATGCTCATCTGGTGGCGTTCTGTAATCTGTGGACTATCAGAGTGTTGATGAAACACAGAAATTGCATCGAGATTGAATACAACACTCACCATGCGCACTTTCCTCCACGGGAGGTATGTCTCAAACAGTCTACGATTTGATCGTTATCTGGAAGACCCGTAGTAGTTTCCGATGCACATCTGATGGCATTCTGTAATCTGTGTACTATCAGAGTGTTGATGAAACACAGAAATTGCATCGGGATTGAATACAACAGTCACCATGCTTACTTTCGTCCAGGGGAGTAATGTCTTAAACAGTCTTCGCTTTGATCGTTCCCTGGAAGACCAGTAGTAGTTTCCTATGCCCATCTGTTGGCATTCTCTAATCTGTGGAGTATCAGAGGGTTGATGAAACACAGAAATTGCATAGGGATTAAATACAACAGTTACCATGCGCACTTTCCTCCACAGGAGTAACGTCTGAAACAATCTACGCTTTGATCGTACCCTGGAAGACCAGTGGTAGTTTCCAATGCACATCTGGAGGCATTCTGTAATCTGTGGACTATCACGGTGTTGATGAAACACAGAAATTGCATCGGGATTGAATACAACAGTCACCATGCGCACCTTCCTCCAAGGGAGTAATATGTCAAAGAGTTTACGCTTTGATCGTTCCCTGAGGACCAGTAGTAGTTTACGATGTACATCTGGAGGCATTCTGTAATCTGTGGAGTATCAGAGTGTTGATGAAACACAGAAATTGCATCGGGATTGAATACAACAGTCACCATGCGCACTTTCCTCCATTTTAGTAATGGCTCAAACAATGTACGCTTTGACCGTTCCCTGGAAGACCAGTGGTAGTTTCCAATGCACATCTGGAGGCAATCTGTAATCTGTGGACTATCAGAGTGTTGATGAAACACAGAAATTGCATCGTGATTGAATACAACAGTCACCATGCGCACCTTACTCCAAGGGAGTAATGTCTCAAAGAGTTTACGCTTTGATCGTTCCCTGGAAGACCAGTAGTAGTTTCCGATGCACATCTGGAGGCATTCTGTAATCTGTGGACTATCAGAGTGTTGATGAAACACAGATATTGCATCAGGATTGAATACAACAGTCACCATGCGCAGTTTCCTCCATGGGAGCAATGTCTCAAAGAGTTTACGCTTTGATCGTTCCCTGGAGTACCAGTAGTAGTTTCCGATGCACATCTGGAGGTATTCCTTAATCTGTGGACTATCAGAGTGTTGATGAAACACAGAAATTGCATCGGAATTGAGTACAACTCTCACCATGCGCAATTTCTTCCATGGGAGTAATGTCACATATGGTCTACGCTTTGATCGTTCCCTGGAAGACCAGTAGTAGTTTCCGATGCACATCTGGATACATTCTGTAATCTGTGGACCTTCAAAGTGTTGACGAAACACAGAAATTGCATCGGGATTGAATACAACAGTCACCATGCGCACTTTGCTCCATGGGAGTAATGTCTGAAACAGTCCACACTTTGATCGTTCCCTGGAAGACCAGTAGTAGTTTCCGACGCACTTCTGGTGGCATTCTGTAATCTGTGGACTATCAGAGTGTTGATGAAACACAGAAATTGCATCGGGATTGAATAAAAGTCACCATGCGCAGTTTCCTCCAAGGGAGGTATGTCTCAAACAGTCTACGCTTTGATCGTTCCCTGGAGGACCAGTAGTAGTTTCCGATGCTCATCTGGTGGCGTTCTGTAATCTGTGGACTATCAGAGTGTTGATGAAACACAGAAATTGCATCGAGATTGAATACAACAGTCACCATGCTTACTTTCGTCCAGGGGAGTAATGTCTTAAACAGTCTTCGCTTTGATCGTTCCCTGGAAGACCAGTAGTAGTTTCCTATGCCCATCTGTTGGCATTCTCTAATCTGTGGAGTATCAGAGGGTTGATGAAACACAGAAATTGCATAGGGATTAAATACAACAGTTACCATGCGCACTTTCCTCCACAGGAGTAATGTCTGAAACAATCTACGCTTTGATCGTACCCTGGAAGACCAGTGGTAGTTTCCAATGCACATCTGGAGGCATTCTGTAATCTGTGGACTATCACGGTGTTGATGAAACACAGAAATTGCATCGGGATTGAATACAACAGTCACCATGCGCACCTTCCTCCAAGGGAGTAATGTCTCAAAGAGTTTACGCTTTGATCGTTCCCTGGAAGACCAGAGGTAGTTTCCAATGCACATCTGGAGGCATTCTGTAATCTGTGGACTATCAGAGTGTTGATACACAAATTGCATAGGGATTGAATACAACAGTCACCATGCGCACTTTCCTCCACATGAGTAATGTCTCAAGCAGTCTACGCTTTGATCGTTCCGTGGAAGACCAGTAGTAGTTTCCGATGCACATCTGGCGGCTTTCTGTAATCTGTGGACTATCAGAGTGTTAATGAAACACATAGACTGCGTCGGGATTGAATACAACAGTCACCATGCACACTTTCCTCCACAGGAGTAATGTCTCAAACAGTCTACGCTTTGATCGTTCCCTGGAGGACCAGTAGTAGTTTCCGATGCTCATCTGGTGGCGTTCTGTAATCTGTGGACTATCAGAGTGTTGATGAAACACAGAAATTGCATCGAGATTGAATACAACACTCACCATGCGCACTTTCCTCCACGGGAGGTATGTCTCAAACAGTCTACGATTTGATCGTTATCTGGAAGACCCGTAGTAGTTTGCGATGCACATCTGATGGCATTGTGTAATCTGTGTTCTATCAGAGTGTTGATGAAACACAGAAATTGCATCGGGATTGAATACAACAGTCACCATGCGCACTTTCCTCCAGGGGAGTAATGTCTTAAACAGTCTACGCTTTGATCGTTCCCTAGAAGACCAGTAGTAGTTTCCGATGATCATCTGGTGGCATTCTCTATTCTGTGGAGTATCAGAGGGTTGATGAAACACAGAAAATGCATAGGGATTAAATACAACAGTCACCATACGCACTTTCCTCCACAGGAGTAATGTCTGAAACAGTCTACGCTTTGATCGTTCCCTGGAAGACCAGAAGTAGTTTCCGATGCAAATCTGGAGACATTCTGTAACCTGTGGACTATCAGAGTGCTGATGGAACACAGAAATTGCATCGGGATTGAATACAACAGTCACCATGCGTACTTACCTCCACAGGAGTAATGTCTCAAACATTCTATGCTTTGATCGTTCCCTGGAAGACCAGTAGTAGTTTACGAAGCACAACTGGAGGCATTCTGTAATCTGTGGACTATCAGAGTATTGATGAAACACAGAAATTGCATTGGGATTGAATACAACAGCCACCATGCGCACTTTCCTCAATGGGAGTAATGTCTCTAAGAGTGTACGCTTTGATCGTTCCCAGGAAGACCAGTAGTAGATACCGATGCACATCTGGAGGCTGTCTGTAAACTGTGGAGTTTGTGTTGATGAAACACAGAAATTGCATCGGGATTGAATACAACAGTCACCATGCGCACTTTCCTCCATGGGAGTAGTGTCTCAAACAGTCTACGTTTTGAACGTTCCCTGGAAGACCAGTAGTAGTTTCCGATGCACATCTGGAAGCATTCTGTAATCTGTGGACTATCAGAGTGTTGATGAAACACAGATATTGCATCAGGATTGAATACAACAGTCACCATGCGCAGTTTCCTCCATGGGAGCAATGTCTCAAAGAGTTTACGCTTTGATCGTTCCCTGGAGTACCAGTAGTAGTTTCCGATGCACATCTGGAGGTATTCCTTAATCTGTGGACTATCAGAGTGTTGATGAAACACAGAAATTGCATCGGAATTGAGTACAACTCTCACCATGCGCAATTTCTTCCATGGGAGTAATGTCACATATGGTCTACGCTTTGATCGTTCCCTGGAAGACCAGTAGTAGTTTCCGATGCACATCTGGATACATTCTGTAATCTGTGGACCTTCAAAGTGTTGACGAAACACAGAAATTGCATCGGGATTGAATACAACAGTCACCATGCGCACTTTGCTCCATGGGAGTAATGTCTGAAACAGTCCACACTTTGATCGTTCCCTGGAAGACCAGTAGTAGTTTCCGACGCACTTCTGGTGGCATTCTGTAATCTGTGGACTATCAGAGTGTTGATGAAACACAGAAATTGCATCGGGATTGAATAAAAGTCACCATGCGCAGTTTCCTCCAAGGGAGGTATGTCTCAAACAGTCTACGCTTTGATCGTTCCCTGGAGGACCAGTAGTAGTTTCCGATGCTCATCTGGTGGCGTTCTGTAATCTGTGGACTATCAGAGTGTTGATGAAACACAGAAATTGCATCGAGATTGAATACAACACTCACCATGCGCACTTTCCTCCACGGGAGGTATGTCTCAAACAGTCTACGATTTGATCGTTATCTGGAAGACCCGTAGTAGTTTCCGATGCACATCTGATGGCATTCTGTAATCTGTGTACTATCAGAGTGTTGATGAAACACAGAAATTGCATCGGGATTGAATACAACAGTCACCATGCTTACTTTCGTCCAGGGGAGTAATGTCTTAAACAGTCTTCGCTTTGATCGTTCCCTGGAAGACCAGTAGTAGTTTCCTATGCCCATCTGTTGGCATTCTCTAATCTGTGGAGTATCAGAGGGTTGATGAAACACAGAAATTGCATAGGGATTAAATACAACAGTTACCATGCGCACTTTCCTCCACAGGAGTAACGTCTGAAACAATCTACGCTTTGATCGTACCCTGGAAGACCAGTGGTAGTTTCCAATGCACATCTGGAGGCATTCTGTAATCTGTGGACTATCACGGTGTTGATGAAACACAGAAATTGCATCGGGATTGAATACAACAGTCACCATGCGCACCTTCCTCCAAGGGAGTAATATGTCAAAGAGTTTACGCTTTGATCGTTCCCTGAGGACCAGTAGTAGTTTACGATGTACATCTGGAGGCATTCTGTAATCTGTGGAGTATCAGAGTGTTGATGAAACACAGAAATTGCATCGGGATTGAATACAACAGTCACCATGCGCACTTTCCTCCATTTTAGTAATGGCTCAAACAATGTACGCTTTGACCGTTCCCTGGAAGACCAGTGGTAGTTTCCAATGCACATCTGGAGGCAATCTGTAATCTGTGGACTATCAGAGTGTTGATGAAACACAGAAATTGCATCGTGATTGAATACAACAGTCACCATGCGCACCTTACTCCAAGGGAGTAATGTCTCAAAGAGTTTACGCTTTGATCGTTCCCTGGAAGACCAGTAGTAGTTTCCGATGCACATCTGGAGGCATTCTGTAATCTGTGGACTATCAGAGTGTTGATGAAACACAGATATTGCATCAGGATTGAATACAACAGTCACCATGCGCAGTTTCCTCCATGGGAGCAATGTCTCAAAGAGTTTACGCTTTGATCGTTCCCTGGAGTACCAGTAGTAGTTTCCGATGCACATCTGGAGGTATTCCTTAATCTGTGGACTATCAGAGTGTTGATGAAACACAGAAATTGCATCGGAATTGAGTACAACTCTCACCATGCGCAATTTCTTCCATGGGAGTAATGTCACATATGGTCTACGCTTTGATCGTTCCCTGGAAGACCAGTAGTAGTTTCCGATGCACATCTGGATACATTCTGTAATCTGTGGACCTTCAAAGTGTTGACGAAACACAGAAATTGCATCGGGATTGAATACAACAGTCACCATGCGCACTTTGCTCCATGGGAGTAATGTCTGAAACAGTCCACACTTTGATCGTTCCCTGGAAGACCAGTAGTAGTTTCCGACGCACTTCTGGTGGCATTCTGTAATCTGTGGACTATCAGAGTGTTGATGAAACACAGAAATTGCATCGGGATTGAATAAAAGTCACCATGCGCAGTTTCCTCCAAGGGAGGTATGTCTCAAACAGTCTACGCTTTGATCGTTCCCTGGAGGACCAGTAGTAGTTTCCGATGCTCATCTGGTGGCGTTCTGTAATCTGTGGACTATCAGAGTGTTGATGAAACACAGAAATTGCATCGAGATTGAATACAACACTCACCATGCGCACTTTCCTCCACGGGAGGTATGTCTCAAACAGTCTACGATTTGATCGTTATCTGGAAGACCCGTAGTAGTTTCCGATGCACATCTGATGGCATTCTGTAATCTGTGTACTATCAGAGTGTTGATGAAACACAGAAATTGCATCGGGATTGAATACAACAGTCACCATGCTTACTTTCGTCCAGGGGAGTAATGTCTTAAACAGTCTTCGCTTTGATCGTTCCCTGGAAGACCAGTAGTAGTTTCCTATGCCCATCTGTTGGCATTCTCTAATCTGTGGAGTATCAGAGGGTTGATGAAACACAGAAATTGCATAGGGATTAAATACAACAGTTACCATGCGCACTTTCCTCCACAGGAGTAATGTCTGAAACAATCTACGCTTTGATCGTACCCTGGAAGACCAGTGGTAGTTTCCAATGCACATCTGGAGGCATTCTGTAATCTGTGGACTATCACGGTGTTGATGAAACACAGAAATTGCATCGGGATTGAATACAACAGTCACCATGCGCACCTTCCTCCAAGGGAGTAATGTCTCAAAGAGTTTACGCTTTGATCGTTCCCTGGAAGACCAGAGGTAGTTTCCAATGCACATCTGGAGGCATTCTGTAATCTGTGGACTATCAGAGTGTTGATACACAAATTGCATAGGGATTGAATACAACAGTCACCATGCGCACTTTCCTCCACATGAGTAATGTCTCAAGCAGTCTACGCTTTGATCGTTCCGTGGAAGACCAGTAGTAGTTTCCGATGCACATCTGGCGGCTTTCTGTAATCTGTGGACTATCAGAGTGTTAATGAAACACATAGACTGCGTCGGGATTGAATACAACAGTCACCATGCACACTTTCCTCCACAGGAGTAATGTCTCAAACAGTCTACGCTTTGATCGTTCCCTGGAAGACCAGTGGTACTTTCCGATGCACATCTGTAGTCATTCTGTAATCTGTGGAGTATTAGAGTGTTGATGAAACACAGGAATTGCATCGGTATTGAATACAATAGTCACAATGCACACTTCCCTCCATATGAGTAATGTGTCTAAAAGTCTACGCTTGGATCGTTCCCAGGAAGACCAGTAGTAGTTTCCGATGCACATCTGGAGGCATTGTGTAATCTGTGGACTATCAGAGTGTTGTTGAAACACAGAAATTGCATCGGGATTGAATACAACAGTCACCATGCGCACTTTCCTCCATGTTAGTAATGTCTCAAACAGTCCACCATTTATCGTTCCCTGGAAGACCAGTAGTAGTTTCCGATGCACATCTGGTGGCATTCTGTAATCTGTGGACTATTAGAGTGTTGATGAAACACAGAAATTCCATCGGGATCGAACAAAACAGTCACCTTGCGCACTTTCCTCCACAGGAGGTATGTCGTAAACAGTCTACGCTTTGATCGTTCCCTGGAAGACCAGTAGTAGTTTCCGTTGCACATCTGGTGGCATTCTGTAATCTGTGGACTATCAGAGTGTTGATGAAACACAGATATTGCATCGGGATTGAATACAACAGTCACCATGCGCACTTTCCTCCATGGGAGTAATGTCTCAAAGAGACTACGCTTTGATCGCTCCCTGGAAGACCAGTAGTAGTTTCCGATGCACATCTGGAGGCATTCTGTAATCTGTGGACTATCAGAGTGTTGATGAAACACAGAAATTGCATCGGGATTGAACACAACAGTCACCATGCGCACTTTCCTGGACGGGAGTAATGTCTCAAACAGTCTACGCTTTGATCGTTCCCTGGAAGACCAGTAGTAGTTTCCGGTGCCATCTGGATGCATTCTGTAATCTGTGGACCTTCAAAGTGTTGATGAAACACAGAAATTGCATCGGGATTGATTACAACAGTCACCATGAGCACTTTCCTCAATGGGAATAATGTCTCAAACAGTCTACGCTTTGATCGTTCCCTGCAAGACCAGTGGAAGTTTCCATTGCACATCTGGAGGCATTCAGTAATCTGTTGACTATCACACTCTTGCTGAAACACAGAAATTGCAGCGGGATTGATTACAACAGTCACCATGCGCACTTAACTCCATGGGAGTAATGTCTCAAACAGTCTACGTTTTGATCCTTCCCTGGAAGACCAGTAGTAGTTTCCGATGCACATCTCGTGGCATTCTGTAATCTGTGGACTATCAGAGTGTTGATGAAACACAGAAATTGCATCGGGATTGAATACAACAGTCACCATGCGCACTTTCCTCCATGGGAGTAATGTCTCAAACAGTCTACGCTTTGATCGTTCCCTAGAAGTATCAGAGTGTTGATGAAACACAGAGACTGCGTCGGGATTGAATACAACAGTCACCATGCGCACTTTCCTCCACGGGAGTAATGTCTCAAACAGTCTACGCTTTGATCGTTCCCTGGAAGACCAGTGGTACTTTCCGATGCACATCTGGAGTCATTCTGTAATCTGTGGGGTATTAGAGTGTTGATGAAACACAGGAATTGCATCGGGATTGAATACAACAGTCACCATGCGCACTTCCCTAAATGGGAGTAATGTGTCTAAAAGTCTACGCTTGGATCGTTCCCAGGAAGACCAGTAGTAGTTTCCGATGCACATCTGGAGTCATTCTGTAATCTGTGGACTATCAGAGTGTTGATGAAACACAGAAATTGCATCGGGATTGAATACAACAGTCACCATGCGCACTTTACTCCATGTTAGTAATGTCTCAAACAGTCTACGCTTTGATCGTTCCCTTGAATACCAGTGGTAGTTTCCAATGCACATCTGGAGGCATTCTGAGATCTGTGGACTATAAGAGTGTTAATGAAACACAGAAATTGGATCGGGATTGAATACAACTGTCATCATGCGCACTTTCCTCCATGGGAGTAATGTCTGAAACAGTCCACCATTTATCGTTCCCTGGAAGACCAGTAGTAGTTTCAGATGCACATCTGGTGGCATTCTGTAATCTGTGGATTATCAGAGTGTTGATGAAACACAGAAATTCCATCGGGATTGAACAAAACAGTCACCTTGCGCACTTTCCTCCACAGGAGGTATGTCTCAAACAGTCTACGCTTTGATCGTTACCTGGAAGACCAGTAGTAGTTTCAGATGCACATCTGGTGGCATTCTGTAATCTGTGGATTATCAGAGTGTTGATGAAACACAGAAATTCCATCGGGATTGAACACAACAGTCACCATGCGCACCTTCCTCCAGGGGAGTAATGTCTCAAAGAGTTATCGCTTTGATCGTTCCCTGGAAGACCAGTAGTAGTTTCCGATGCACATCTGGAGCCATTCTGTAATCTGTGGACTATCAGAGTGTTGATGAAACACAGAAATTGCATCCGGATTGAATACAACAGTCATAATGCGCACTTTCCTCCATGTTAGTAATGTCTCAAACAGTCTACGCTTTGATCGTTCCCTGGAAGACCAGTGGTAGTTTCCAATGCACATCTGGAGGCATTCAGTAATCTGTGGACTATCAGACTCTTGCTGAAACACAGAAATTGCATCGGGATTGAATACAACAGTCACCATGCGCACTTTCCGTTATGGGAGTTATGTCTGAAACAGTCCACCCTTTGATCGTTCCCTGGAAGACCAGTAGTAGTTTCCGATGCACATCTGTTGGCATTCTGTAATCTGTGGACTATCAATTTGTTGATGAAACACAGAAATTGCATCGGGATTGAATAAAACAGTCACCATGCTCACTTTCCTCCATGGGGGTAATGTCTCAAACAGTCTACGCTTTGATCGTTCCCTGGAAGTCCAGTGGTATTTTCCGATGCACATCTGGATTCATTCTGTAATCTGTGGACTATCAGTGTGTTGATGAAACACAGAAATTGCATCGGGATTGAATACAACAGTCACCATGCGCACTTCCCTCCATATGAGTAATGTCTCTAAAAGTCTACGCTTTGATCGTTCCCAGGAAGACCAGTAGTAGTTTCCGATCCACATCTGGAGGCATTCTATAATCTGTGGAGTATCAGAGTGTTAAGGAAACACAGAAATTGCATCGGGATTGAATACAACAGTCACTATACGCACCTTCCTACAAGGGAGTAATGTCTCAAAGAGTTTACGCTTTTAATCGTTCCCTAGAAGACCAGTAGTAGTTTCCGATGCACATCTGGAGGCATTCTGTAATCTGTGGACTATCAGAGTGTTCATGAAACACAGAAAATGCATCAGGATTGAATACAACAGTCACCATGCGCACTTTCCTCCATGCTAGTAATGTCTCAAACAGTCTACGCTTTGATCGTTCCCTGGAAGACCAGTGGTAGTTTCCAATGCACATCTGGAGGCATTCTGTAATCTGTGGACTATCAGAGTGTTGATGAAACACAGAAACTGCATCGGGATTGAATACAACAGTCACCATGCGCACTTTCCTCCATGGGAGTAATGTCAGAAACAGTCCACACTTAGATGGTCCCCTCTAAGACCAGTAGTAGTTTCCGATGCACATCTGGTGGCATTCTGTAATCTGTGGACTATCAGAGTGTTGATGAAACACAGAAATTGCATCTGGATTGAATACTACTGTCACCATGCGCTCTTTCCTCTATGGGAGTAATGTCTCAAACAGTCTACGCTTTGATCGATCCCTGGAAGACCAGTGGTAGTTTCCAAATGCACATCTGGAGGCATTCTGTAATCTGTGGACTATCAGACTGTTGATGAAACACAGAAAATGCATCGGGATTGAATACAACAGTGACCATGCGCACTTTCCTCCATGGGAATAATATCTGAAACAGTCCACCCTTTGATCGTTCCCTGGAAGACCAGTAGTAGTTTCCGATGCACATCTGGTGGCATTCTGTAATCTGTGGACTATCAGAGTGTTGATGAAACACAGAAATTGCATCGGGATTGAATACAACAGTCACCGTGCGCACTTCCCTCCATGGGAGTAATGTCTCTAACAGTCTACGCTTGGCCCGTTCCCTGGAAGACCAGTAGTAGTTTCCGATGCACATCTGGAGGCATTCTGTTATCTGTGGACTATCAGAGTGTTGATGAAACACAGAAATTGCATCGGGATTGAACACAACAGTCACCATGCGCACTTTCCTGGACGGGAGTAATGTCTCAAACAGTCTACGCTTTGATCGTTCTCTCGAAGACTAGTAGTATTTTGCGATGCACATCCGGTGGCATTCCTCAATCTGTGGACTATCAGAGTGTTGATGAAACACAGAAGTTGCATCGGGATTGAATACAACAGTCACCATGCGCACTTTCCTCCATGTTAGTAATGTCTTAAACAGTCTACGCTTTGATCGTTCCCTGGAAGACCAGTGGTAGTTTTCAATGCACATCTGGAGGGAATTCAGTAATCTGTGGACTATCACACTCTTGCTGAAACACAGAAATTGCAAGGGATTGATTACAACAGTCACCATGCGCACTTTCCTGCATGGGAGTAATGTCTGAAACAGTCTGCGCTTTGATCGTTCCCTAGAAGTCCAGTAGTAGTTTCCGATGCACATCTGGAGGCATTCTGTAATCTGTGGACTATCAGAGTGTTGATGAAACACAGACATTGCATCGGGATTGAATACAACAGTCACCATTAGCACTTTCCTCAATGGGAGTAATGTCTCAAACATTCTACGCTTTGATCGTTCCTGGAAGACCAGTAGTACTTTCCGATGCACATCTGGTGGCATTCTGTATCTGTGGACTATCAGTGTGTTGATGAAACACAGAAATTGCATCGGGATTGAATACAACAGTCACTATACGCACCTTCCTACAAGGGAGTAATGTCTCAAAGAGTTTACGCTTTGATCGTTCCCTAGAAGACCAGTAGTAGTTTCCGATGCACATCTGGAGGCATTCTGTAATCTGTGGACTATCAGAGTGTTGATGAAACACAGAAATTGCATCGGGATTGAATACAACAGTCACCATGCGCACTTTCCTCCATGGGAGTAATGTCAGAAACAGTCCACACTTTGATGGTACCCTCTAAGACCAGTAGTAGTTTCCGATGCACATCTGGTGGCATTCTGTAATCTGTGGACTATCAGAGTGTTGATGAAACACAGAAATTGCATCGGGATTGAATACAACTGTCACCATGCGCACTTTCCTCCATGGGAGTAATGTCTCAAACAGTCTACGCTTTGATCGTTCCCTGGAAGACCAGTGGTAGTTTCCATTGCACATCTGGAGGCATTCTGTAATCTGTGGACTATCAGAGTGTTGATGAAACACAGAATCTGCATCGGGATTGAATACAACAGTCACCATGATCACTTTCCTCCATGGGAGTAATGTCAGAAACAGTCCACACTTTAATGGTACCCTCTAAGACCAGTAGTAGTTTCCGATGCACATCTGGTGGCATTCTGTAATCTGTGGACTATCAGAGTGTTGATGAAACACAGAAATTGCATCGGGATTGAATACAACTGTCACCATGCGCACTTTCCTCCATGGGAGTAATGTCTCAAACAGTCTACGCTTTGATCGTTCCCTGGAAGACCAGTGGTAGTTTCCAATGCACATCTGGAGGCATTCTGTAATCTGTGGACTATCAGACTGTTGATGAAACACAGAAAATGGATCGGGATTGAATACAACAGTGACCATGCGCACTTTCCTCCATGGGAATAATGTCTGAAACAGTCCACCCTTTGATCGTTCCCTGGAAGACCAGTAGTAGTTTCCGATGCACATCTGGTGGCATTCTGTAATCTGTGGACTATCAGAGTGTTGATGAAACACAGAAATTGCATTGGGATTGAATACAACAGTCACCGTGCGCACTTCCCTCCATGGGAGTAATGTCTCTAACAGTCTACGCTTGGCCCGTTCCCTGGAAGACCAGTAGTAGTTTCCGATGCACATCTGGAGGCATTCTGTAATCTGTGGAGTATCAGAGTGTTGATGAAACACAGACATTGCATCGGGATTGAATAAAACATTCACCATGCGCACTTTTCTCCACGGGAGATATGTCTCAAAATGTCTACGCTTTGATCGTTACATGGAAGACCAGTAGTAGTTTCCGATGCACATCTCGTGGCATTCTGTAATCTGTGGACTATCAGAGTGTTGATGAAACACAGAAATTGCATCGGGATTGAATACAACAGTCACCATGCACACTTTCCTCCACGGGAGTAATGTCTCAAACAGTCTACGCTTTGATCGTTCCCTGGAACACCAGTAGTAGTTTCCGATGCACATCTGGTGGCATTCCTTAATCTGTAGAATATCTGAGTGTTGATGAAACACAGAAATTGCATCGGGATTGAATACAACAGTCACCATGCGCACTTTCCTCCGTGGGAATAATGTCTCAAATAGTCTTTGCTTTGATCGTTCCCTGGAAGACCAGTAGTAGTTTCCGATGCACATCTGGATGCATTCTGTAATCTGTGGACATTCAAAGAGTTGATGAAACACAGAAATTGCATCAGGATTGAATACAACAGTCACCATACGCACTTGCCTTCGTGTTAGTAATGTCTCAAACAGTCTACGCTTTGATCGTTCCCTGGAAGACCAGTGGTATTTTCCGATGCACATCTGGAGGCATTCTGTAATCTGTGGACTATCAGTGTGTTGATGAAACACAGAAATTGCATCGGGATTGAATACAACAGTCACCATGCGCACTTCCCACCATGGGAGTAATGTCTCTAAGAGTCTACGCTTTGATCGTTCCCAGGAAGACCAGTAGTATTTTCCGATGCACATCTGGAAGCATCGTGTAATCTGTGGAGTATCAGAGTGTTAAGGAAACACAGAAATTGCTTCGGGATTGAATACAACAGTCACTATTCGCACCTTCCTACAAGGGAGTAATGTCTCAAAGAGTTTACGCTTTGATCGTACCTTGGAAGACCTGTAGTAGTTTCCGATGCACATCTGGAGGAATTCTGTAAACTGTGGACTATCAGAGTGTTGATGAAACACAGAAAATGCATCAGGATTGAATACAACAGTCACCATGCGCAGTTTCCTCCATGTTAGTAAAGTCTCAAACAGTCTACGCTTTGATCGTTCCCTGGAAGACCAGTGGTAGTTTCCAATGCACATCAGGAGGCATTCTGTAATCTGTGGACTATCAGAGTGTTGATGAAACACAGAAATTGCATCGGCATAGAATACAACAGTCACCATGCGCACTTACCTCCATGGGAGTAATGTCTGAAACTGTCCACACTTTGATCATTCCTGGAAGACCAGTAGTACTTTCTGATGCACATCTGGTGGCATTCTGTAATCTGTGGACTGTCAGAGTGTTGATGAAACACAGAAATTGCATCGGGATTGAATAAAACAGTCACCATTCGCACTTCCCTCCACGGGAGATATGTCTCAAAGAGTCTATGCTTTGATCGTTACATGGAAGACCAGTAGTAGTTTCCTATGCACATCTGGTGGCGTTTTGTAATCTGTGGACTATCAGAGTGTTGATAAAACACAGAAATTGCATCGGGATTGAATACAACAGTCACCATGCACACTTTCCTCCATGGGAGTAATGTCTCAAACAGTCTACGCTTTGATCGTTCCCTGGAAGACCAGTAGTAGTTTCCGATGCACATCTGGAGGCATTCTGTAATCTGTGGAGTATCAGAGTGTTGATGAAACACAGAAATTGCATCGGGATTGAATACAACAGTCACCATGCGCACCTTCCTCCAAGGGAGTAATGTTTCAAAGAGTTTACGATTTGTTCGTTCCCTGGAAGTCCAGTAGTAGTTTCCGATGCACATCTGGAGGCATTCTGTTATCTGTGGACTATCAGAGTGTTCATGAAACACAGAAATTGCATCGGGATTGAATACAGCAGTCACCATGCGCACTTTCCTCCATGGGAGTAATGTCTCAAACAGCCCACCCTTTGATCGTTCCCTGGAAGACCAGTAGTAGTTTCCGATGCACATCTGGTGGCATTCTGTAATCTGTGGACTATCAGAGTGTTGATGAAACACAGAAATTGCATCGGGATTGAATAAAACAGTCACCATGCGCACTTTCCTCCACGGGAGGAATGTCTCTAACAGTTTAAGATTTGATCGTTACATTGAAGACCAGTAGGAGTTTCCGATGCACATCTGGTGGCATTCTGTAATCTGTGGTCTATCAGAGTGTTGATGAAACACAGAAAATGCATCGGGATTGAATACAACAGTCACCATGCTCACTTTCCTCCATGGGAGTAATGTCTCAAACAGTCTACGCTTTGATCGTTCCCTGAAGACCAGTAGTAGTTTCCGATGCACATCTGGTGGCATTCTGCAATCTGTGGACTATCAGAGTGTAGATGAAACACACAAATTGCGTCGCGATTGAATACAACACTCACCTTGCGCACTTTCCTCCACGGGAGTAATGTCTCAAACAGTCTACGCTTTGATTACGCTTTGATCGTTCCTTGGAAGACCAGTAGTAGTTTCCGATGCACATCTGGAGGCATTCTGTAATCTGTGGACCTACAAAGTGTTGATGAGACACAGAAATTGCATCGGGATTGAATAAAACAGTCATCATGCGCACTTTCCTCCACGGGAGGTATGTACTCAAACAGGCTACGCTTTGATCGTTACCTGGAAGACCAGTAGTAGTTTCCGATGCACAGTTGGTGGCATTCTGTCATCTGTTGACTATCAGAGTGTTGAAGAAACAAAGAAATTGCATCGGGATTGAATACAACAGTCACCATGCGCACTTCCCTCCATGGGAGTAATGTCTCTAAAAGTCTACGCTTGGTTCGTTTCCAGGAAAACCAGTAGCAGTTTCCAATGCACATCTGGAGGCATTCAGTTATCTGTGGAGTATCAGAGTGTTAATGAAACACAGAAATTGCATCGGGATTGAATACAACAGTCACTATGCACACCTTCCTACAAGGGAGTAATGTCTCAAACAGTTTACGCTTTGATCGTTCCCTGGAAGACCAGTAATAGTTTCCGATGCACATCTGGAGGCATTCTGTAATCTGTGGATATCAGAGTGTTGATGAAACACAGAAATTGCATCGGGACTGAATAAAACAGTCACAATGCACACTTTCCTGCACGGGAGGTATATCTCAAACAGTCTAAGCTTTGATCGTTACATGGAAGACCAGTAGTAGTTTCCGATGCACATCTGGTGGCATTCTGTAATCTGTGGACTATCAGAGTGTTGATGAAACACAGAAATTGCATCGGGATTGAATACAACACTCACCATGCGTACTTTTCTCCACGGGAGTAATGTCTCAAACAGTCTACGCTTTGATTTCGCTTTGATCGTTCCTTGGAAGACCAGTAGTAGTTTCCGATGCACATCTGGAGGCATTCTGTAATCTGTGGACCTTCAAAGTGTTGATGAGACACAGAAATTGCATCGGGATTGAATAAAACAGTCACCATACGCACTTTCCTCCACGGGAGGTATGTACTCAAACAGTCTTCACTTTGATCGTTACCTGGAAGACCAGTAGTAGTTTCCGATGCACAGTTGGTGGCATTCTGTAATCTGTTGACTATCAGAGTGTTGATGAAACAAAGAAATTGCATCAGGATTGAATACAACAGTCACCATCCACACCTTCCTACAAGGGAGTAATGTCTCAAAGAGTTTACTCTTTGATCGTTCCCTGGAAGACCAGTAATAGTTTCCGATGCACATCTGGAGGCATTCTGTAATCTGTGGATATCAGAGTGTTGATGAAACACAGAAATTGCATCGGGATTGAATACAATAGACACCATGCGCATTTTCCTCCATGTCAGTAAGGTCTCAAACAGTCTACGCTTTGATCGATCCCTGGAATACCAGTGGTAGTTTCCAATGCACATCTGGAAGCATTCTGTAATCTGTGGACTATCAGAGTGTTGATGAAACACAGAAGTTGCATCGCGATTGAATACAACAGTCACCATGCGCACTTTCCTCCACGGGAGGAATATCTCTAACAGTTTAAGATTTGATCGTTACATTGAAGACCAGTAGGAGTTTCCGATGCACATCTGGTGGCATTCTGTAATCTGTGGTCTATCAGAGTGTTGATGAAACACAGAAATTGCATCGGGATTGAATACAACAGTCACCATGCTCACTTTCCTCCATGGGATTAATGTCTCAAACAGTCTACGCTTTGATCGTTCCCTGAAGACCAGTAGTAGTTTCCGATGCACATCTGGTGGCATTCTGTAATCTGTGGACTATCAGAGTGTAGATGAAACACACAAATTGCGTCGCGATTGAATACAACACTCACCTTGCGCACTTTCCTCCACGGGAGTAATGTCTCAAACAGTCTACGCTTTGATTACGCTTTGATCGTTCCTTGGAAGACCAGTAGTAGTTTCCGATGCACATCTGGAGGCATTCTGTAATCTGTGGACCTACAAAGTGTTGATGAGACACAGAAATTGCATCGGGATTGAATAAAACAGTCACCATGCGCACTTTCCTCCACGGGAGGTATGTACTCAAACAGTCTACGCTTTGATCGTTACCTGGATGACCAGTAGTAGTTTCCGATGCACAGTTGGTGGCATTCTGTCCTCTGTTGACTATCAGAGTGTTGATAAAACAAAGAAATTGCATCGGGATTGAATACAACAGTCACCATGCGCACTTCCCTCCATGAAAGTAATGTCTCTAAAAGTCTACGCTTGGTTCGTTTCCAGGAAAACCAGTAGCAGTTTCCGATGCACATCTGGAGGCATTCAGTTATCTGTGGAGTATCAGAGTGTTAATGAAACACAGAAATTGCATCGGGATTGAATACAACAGTCACTATGCACACCTTCCTACAAGGGAGTAATGTCTCAAACAGTTTCCGCTTTGATCGTTCCCTGGAAGACCAGTAATAGTTTCCGATGCACATCTGGAGGCATTCTGTAATCTGTGGATATCAGAGTGTTGATGAAACACAGAAATTGCATCGGGACTGAATACAGTAGACACCATGCGCACTTTCCTCCATGTTAGTAATGTCTCAAACAGTCCACCCTTTGATCGTTCCCTGGAAGACCAGTAGTAGTTTCCGATGCACATCTGGTGGCATTCTGTAATCTGTGGACTATCAGAGTGTTGATGAAAAACAGAAATTGCATCGGGATTGAATAAAACAGTCACAGTGCACACATTCCTCCACGGGAGGTATATCTCAAACAGTCTAAGCTTTGATCGTTACATGGAAGACCAGTAGTAGTTTCCGATGCACATCTGGTGGCATTCTGTAATCTGTGGACTATCAGAGTGTTGATGAAACACAGAAATTGCATCGGGATTGAATACAACAGTCACCATGCTCACTTTCCTCCATGGGAGTAATGTCTCAAACAGTCTACGCTTTGATCGTTCCCTGAAGACCAGTAGTAGTTTCCGATGCACATCTTGTGGCATTCTGTAATCTGTGGACTATCAGAGTGTTGATGAAACACAGAAATTGCATCGGGATTGAATACAACACTCACCATGCGCACTTTTCTCCACGGGAGTAATGTCTCAAAGAGTCTACGCTTTGATTTCGCTTTGATCGTTCCTTGGAAGACCAGTAGTAGTTTCCGATGCACATCTGTTGGCATTCTGTAATCTGTGGACCTTCAAAGTTTTGATGAGACACAGAAATTGCATCGGGATTGAATAAAACAGTCACCATACGCACTTTCCTCCACGGGAGGTATGTACTCAAACAGTCTTCACTTTGATCGTTACCTGGAAGACCAGTAGTAGTTACCGATGCACAGTTGGTGGCATTCTGTAATCTGTTGACTATCAGAGTGTTGATGAAACAAAGAAATTGCATCAGGATTGAATACAACAGTCACCATGCACACCTTCCTACAAGCGAGTAATGTCTCAAAGAGTTTACTCTTTGATCGTTCCCTGGAAGACCAGTAATAGTTTCCGATGCACATCTGGAGGCATTCTGTAATCTGTGGATATCAGAGTGTTGATGAAACACAGAAATTGCATCGGGATTGAATACAATAGACACCATGCGCATTTTCCTCCATGTCAGTAAGGTCTCAAACAGTCTACGCTTTGATCGATCCCTGGAATACCAGTGGTAGTTTCCAATGCACATCTGGAGGCATTCTGTAATCTGTGGACTATCAGAGTGTTGATGAAACACAGAAGTTGCATCGCGATTGAATACAACTGTCACCATGCGCACTTTCCTCCACGGGAGGTATGTCTCAAACAGTCTACGCTTTGATCGTTCCCTGGAAGACCAGTAGTAGTTTCCGATGCACATCTGGAGGCATTCTGTAATCTGTGGACTATCAGAGTGTTGATGAAACACAGAAATTGCATCGGGATTGAATACAACAGTCACCATGCGCACTTCCCTCCATGGGAGTAATGTCTCTAACAGTCTACGCTTGGATCGTTCCCTATAAGACGAGTAGTAGTTTCCGATGCACATCTGGAGGCATTCTGTAATCTGTGGAGTATCAGAGTGTTGATGAAACACAGAAATTGCATCGTGATTGAATACAACAGTCACCATGCGCACCTTCCTCCAAGGGAGTAATGGCTCAAAGAGTATAAGCTTTGATCGTTCCCTGGAAGACCAGTAGTAGTTTCCGATGCACATCTGGAGGAATTCTGTAATCTGTGGACTATCAGTGTTGATGAAACTCATTAATTGCATCGGGATTGAATACAACAATCACCATGCGCACTTTCCTCCATGTTAGTAATGTCTCAAACAGTCTACGCTTTGATCGTTCCTGGAAGACCAGTGGTAGTTTCCAATGCACATCTGGAGGCATTCTGTAACCTGTGGACTATCAGACTGTTGATGAAACACAGAAAATGCATCGGGATTGAATACAACTGTCACCATGCTCACTTTCCTCCATGGGAGTAATGTCTCAAACAGTCTACGCTTTGATCGTTCCCTGGAAGACCAGTAGTAGTTTCCGATGCACATATGGTGGCATTCTGTAATCTGTGGACTATCAGAGTGTTGATGAAACACAGAAATTGCATCGGGATTGAATAAAACTGTCACCATGCGCACTTTCCTCCACGGGAGGTATGTCTCAAACAGTCTACGCTTTGATCGTTACCTGGAAGACCAGTAGTTGTTTCCGATGCATATCTGGTAGCATTCTGTAGTCTGTGGACTATCAGAGTGTTGATGAAACACAGAAGTTGCATCGGGATTGAATACAACAGTCACCATGCGCACTTTCCTCCATGGGAGTAATGTCTCAAACAGTCTACGCTTTGATCGTTCCCTGCAAGACCAGTAGTAGTTTCCGATGCACATCTGGAGGCATTCTGTAATCTGTGGATTATCAGTTTTGATGAAACACAGAAATTGCATCGGGATTGAATACAACAGTCACCATGTGCACTTCCCTCCATGGGAGTAATGTCTCTAAAAGTCTACGCTTGGATCGTTCCCTTTAAGACCAGTAGTAGTTTCCGATGCACGTCTGGAGGCATTCTGTAATCTGTGGAGTATCAGAATGCTGATGAAACACTGAAATTGCACCGTGATTGAATACAACAGTCACCATGCGCACCTTCCTCCAAGGGAGTAGTGTCTCAAAGATTTTACGCTTTGATCGTTCCCTGGAAGACCAGTAGTAGTTTCCGATGCACATCTGGAGGCTTTCTGTAATCTGTGGACTATCAGAGTGCTGATGAAACACAGAAATTGCATCGGGATTGAATACAACAGACACCATGCGCACTTCCCTCCATGGGAGTAATGTCTCTAACAGTCTACGCTTGGATCGTTCCCATGAAGACGAGTAGTAGTTTCCGATGCACATCTGGAGGCATTCTGTAATCTGTGGAGTATCAGAGTGTTGATGAAACACAGAAAGTGCATCGTGATTGAATACAACAGTCACCATGCGCACCTTCCTTCAAGGGAGTAATGTCTCAATGTGTTTACGCTTTGATCGTTCCCTGGAAGACCAGTTGTAGTTTCCGATTCACATCTGGAGGCATTCTGTAATCTGTGGACTATCAGTGTTGATGAAACTCAGAATTTGCATCGGGATTGAATACAACAGTAACTATCCACACCTTCCTACAAGGGAGTAATGTCTCAAAGAGTTTACGCTTTGATCGTTCCCTGGAAGACCAGTGGTAGTTTCCAATGCACATCTAGAGGCATTCTGTAACCTGTGGACTATCAGAGTGTTGATGAAACACAGAAATTGCATCGGGATTGAATACAACAGTCACCATGCGCACTTCCCTCCATGGGAGTAATATCTCTAAAAGTCTACGCTTGGATCGTTCCCTGGAAGACGAGTAGTAGCTTCCGATGCACATCTGGAGGCATTCTGTAATCTGTGGAGTATCAGAGTGTTGATGAAACACAGAGATTGAGTTTGGATTGAATACAAAAGTCACCATGCGCACTTTCCTCCACGGGAGTAATGTCTCAAACAGTCCACGCTTTGATTACGCTTTGATCGTTCCTTGGAAGACCAGTAGTAGTTTCCGATGCACATCTGGAGGCATTCTGTAATCTGTGGACCGTCAAAGTGTTGATGAGACACAGAAATTGCATCGGGATTGAATAAAACAGTCACCATGCGCACTTTCCTAAACGGGAGGTATGTACTCAAACAGTTACGCTTTGTTCGTTACCTGGAAGACCAGTAGTAGTTTCCGATGCACGGTTGGTGGCATTCTGTAATCTGTTGACTATCAGAGTGTTGATGAAACAAAGAAATTGCATCGGGATTGAATACAACTGTCACCATGCGCACTTTCTTCCATGGAAGTAATGTCTCAAACAGTCTACGTTTTCATCGTTCCCTGGAAGACTAGTAGTAGTTTCCGATGCACATCTGGAGGCATTCTGTAATTTGTGGACTATCAGAGTGTTGATGAAACACAGAGATTGAGTTTGGATTGAATACAAAAGTCACCATGCGCACTTTCCTCCACGGGAGTAATGTCTCAAACAGTCTACGCTTTGATCGTTCCCTGGAAGACCAGTAGTAGTTTCCGATGCACATCTGTTGGCATTCCTTAATCTGTGGATTATCATAGTATTGATGAAACACAGAAATTGCATCGGGATTGAATACAACAGTCACCATACGCACTTTCCTCCATGTTAGTAGTGTCTCAAACAGTCTACGCTTTGATCGTTCCCTGGAAGACCAGTGGTAGTTTCCGATGCACATCTGGAGGCATTCCGTAATCTGTGGACTATCAGAGTGTTGCTGAAACACAGAAATTGAATCGGGATTGAATATAACAGTCACCATGCGCACTTCCCTCCGTGGGAGTAATGTCTCTAAAAGTCTACGCTTGGTTCGTTCCCAGGAAAACCAGTAGCAGTTTCCGATGCACATCTGGAGGCATTCTGTTATCTGTGGAGTATCAGAGTGTTAATGAAACACAGAAATTGCATCGGGATTGAATACAACAGTAACTATCCACACCTTCCTACAAGGGAGTAATGTCTCAAAGAGTTTACGCTTTGATCGTTCCCTGGAAGACCAGTGGTAGTTTCCAATGCACATCTAGAGGCATTCTGTAACCTGTGGACTATCAGAGTGTTGATGAAACACAGAAATTGCATCGGGATTGAATACAACAGTCACCATGCGCACTTCCCTCCATGGGAGTAATATCTCTAACAGTCTACGCTTGGATCGTTCCCTGGAAGACGAGTAGTAGCTTCCGATGCACATCTGGAGGCATTCTGTAATCTGTGGAGTATCAGAGTGTTGATGAAACACAGAAATTGCATCATGATTGAATACAAGAGTCACCATGCGCACCTTCCTCCAAGGGAGTAATGTCTCAAAGATTATACGCTTTGATCGTTCCCTGGAAGACCAGTTGTAGTTTCCGATGCACATCTGGAGGCATTCTGTAATCTGTGGACTATCAGTGTTGATGAAACAGAGAAATTGCATCGGGATTGAATACAACACTCACCATGCGCACTTTCCTCCACGGGAGTAATGTCTCAAACAGTCTACGCTCTGATTACGCTTTGATCGTTCCCTGGAAGACCAGTGGTAGTTTCCAATGCACATCCGGAGGCATTCTGTAATCTGTGGACTATCAGAGTGTTGATGAAACACATAAATTGCATCGGGATTGAATACAACAGTCACCATGCTCACTTTCCTCCATGGGAGTAATGTCTCAAACAGTCTACGCTTTGATCGTTCCCTGAAGACCAGTAGTAGTTTCCGATGCACATCTGGTGGCATTCTGTAATCTGTGGACTATCAGAGTGTAGATGAAACGCAGAAATTGCATCTTGATTGAATACAACACTCACCATGCGCACTTTCCTCCACGGGAGTAATGTCTCAAACAGTCTACGCTCTGATTACGATTTGATCGTTCCTTGGAAGACCAGTAGTAGTTTCCGATACACATCTGGAGGCATTCTGTAATCTGTGGACCGTCCAAGTGTTGATGAGACACAGAAATTGCATCGGGATTGAATAAAACAGTCACCATGCGCACTTTCCTAAACGGGAGGTATGTACTCAAATAGTCTACGCTTTGTTCGTTACCTGGAAGACCAGTAGTAGTTTCCGATGCACGGTTGATGGCATTCTGTAATCTGTTGACTATCAGAGTGTTGATGAAACAAAGAAATTGCATCGGGATTGAATACAACAGTCACCATGCGCACTTTCCTCCATGGAAGTAATGTCTCAAACAGTCTACGTTTTCATCGTTCCTTGGAAGACTAGTAGTAGTTTCCGATGCCCATCTGGAGGCATTCTGTAATCTGTGGACTATCAGGGTGTTGATGACACACAGAGATTGAGTTTGGATTGAATACAACAGTCACCATGCGCACTTTCCTCCACGGGAGTTATGTCTCAAACAGTCTACGCTTTGATCGTTCCCTGGAAGACCAGTAGTAGTTTCCGATGCACATCTGTTGGCATTCCTTAATCTGTGGATTATCATAGTGTTGATGAAACACAGAAATTGCATCGGGATTGAATACAAAAGTCACCATAAACACTTGCCTCCATGTTAGTAGTGTCTCAAACAGTCTACGCTTTGATCGTTCCCTGGAAGACCAGTGGTAGTTTCCTATGCACATCTGGAGGCATTCTGTAATCTGTGGACTATCAGAGTGTTGCTGAAACACAGAAATTGAATCGGGATTGAATATAATAGTCACCATGCGCACTTCCCTCCGTGGGAGTAATGTCTCTAAAAGTCTACGCTTGGTTCGTTCCCAGGAAAACCAGTAGCAGTTTCCGATGCACATCTGGAGGCATTCTGTTATCTGTGGAGTATCAGAGTGTTAATGAAACACAGAAATTGCATCGGGATTGAATACAACAGTAAGTATCCACAACTTCCTACAAGGGAGTAATGTCTCAAAGAGTTTACGCATTGATCGTTCCCTGGAAGACCAGTGGTAGTTTCCAATGCACATCTAGTGGCATTCTGTAACCTGTGGACTATAAGAGTGTTGATGAAACACAGAAATTGCATCGGGATTGAATACAACAGTCACCATGCGCACTTCCCTCCATGGGAGTAATGTCTCTAACAGTCTACGCTTGGATCGTTCCCTGGAAGACGAGTAGTAGCTTCCGATGCACATCTAAAGGCATTCTGTAATCTGTGGAGTATCAGAGTGTTGATGAAACACAGAAATTGCATCATGATTGAATACAACAGTCACCATGCGCACCTTCCTCCAAGGGAGTAATGTCTCAAAGAGTATACGCTTTGATCGTTCCCTGGAAGACCAGTAGTAGTTTCCGATGCACATCTGGAGGCATTCTGTAATCTGTGGACTATCAGAGTGTTGATAAAACAGAGAAATTGCATCGGGGTTGAATACAACAGTCACCATGCGCACTTTCCTCCATGTTAGTATTGTCTCGAACAGTCTACGCTTTGATCGTTCCCTGAAAGACCAGTGGTAGTTTCCAATGCACATATGGAGGCATTCTGTAATCTGTGGACCATCAGACTGTTGATGAAACACAGAAATGGCATCGGGATTCAATACAACAGTCACCATGCGCACTTTCCTCCATGGGAGTAATGTCTCAAACAGTCCACCCTTTGATCGTTCCCTAGAAGACAAGTAGTAGTTTCCGATGCACAGTTGGTGGCATTCTGTAATCTGTGGACTATCAGAGTGTTGATGAAACACAGAAATTGCATCGGGATTGAATACAACAGTCACCATACGCACTTGCCTCCATGTTAGTAGTGTCTCAAACAGTCTACGCTTTGATCGTTCCCTGGAAGACCAGTGGTAGTTTCCGATGCACATCTGGGGGCATTCCGTAATCTGTGGACTATCAGAGTGTTGCTGAAACACAGAAATTGAATCGGGATTGAATATAACAGTCACCATGCGCACTTCCCTCCGTGGGAGTAATGTCTCTAAAAGTCTACGCTTGGTTCGTTCCCAGGAAAACCAGTAGCAGTTTCCGATGCACATCTGGAGGCATTCTGTTATCTGTGGAGTATCAGAGTGTTAATGAAACACAGAAATTGCATCGGGATTGAATACAACAGTAACTATCCACACCTTCCTACAAGGGAGTAATGTCTCAAAGAGTTTACGCTTTGATCGTTCCCTGGAAGACCAGTGGTAGTTTCCAATGCACATCTAGAGGCATTCTGTAACCTGTGGACTATCAGAGTGTTGATGAAACACAGAAATTGCATCGGGATTGAATACAACAGTCACCATGCGCACTTCCCTCCATGGGAGTAATATCTCTAACAGTCTACGCTTGGATCGTTCCCTGGAAGACGAGTAGTAGCTTCCGATGCACATCTGGAGGCATTCTGTAATCTGTGGAGTATCAGAGTGTTGATGAAACACAGAAATTGCATCATGATTGAATACAACAGTCACCATGCGCACCTTCCTCCAAGGGAGTAATGTATCAAAGATTATACGCTTTGATCGTTCCCTGGAAGACCAGTTGTAGTTTCCGATGCACATCTGGAGGCATTCTGTAATCTGTGGACTATCAGTGTTGATGAAACAGAGAAATTGCATCGGGATTGAATACAACACTCACCATGCGCACTTTCCTCCACGGGAGTAATGTCTCAAACAGTCTACGCTCTGATTACGCTTTGATCGTTCCCTGGAAGACCAGTGGTAGTTTCCAATGCACATCCGGAGGCATTCTGTAATCTGTGGACTATCAGAGTGTTGATGAAACACATAAATTGCATCGGGATTGAATACAACAGTCACCATGCTCACTTTCCTCCATGGGAGTAATGTCTCAAACAGTCTACGCTTTGATCGTTCCCTGAAGACCAGTAGTAGTTTCCGATGCACATCTGGTGGCATTCTGTAATCTGTGGACTATCAGAGTGTAGATGTAACGCAGAAATTGCATCGGGATTGAATACAACACTCACCATGCGCATTTTCCTCCACGGGAGTAATGTCTCAAACAGTCTACGCTCTGATTACAATTTGATCGTTCCTTGGAAGACCAGTAGTAGTTTCCGATGCACATCTGGAGGCATTCTGTAATCTGTGGACCGTCAAAGTGTTGATGAGACACAGAAATTGCATCGGGATTGAATAAAACAGTCACCATGCGCACTTTCCTAAACGGGAGGTATGTACTCAAATAGTCTACGCTTTGTTCGTTACCTGGAAGACCAGTAGTAGTTTCCGATGCACGGTTGATGGCATTCTGTAATCTGTTGACTATCAGAGTGTTGATGAAACAAAGAAATTGCATCGGGATTGAATACAACAGTCACCATGCGCACTTTCCTCCATGGAAGTAATGTCTCAAACAGTCTACGTTTTCATCGTTCCCTGGAAGACTAGTAGTAGTTTCCGATGCCCATCTGGAGGCATTCTGTAATCTGTGGACTATCAGGGTGTTGATGACACACAGAGATTGAGTTTGGATTGAATACAACAGTCACCATGCGCACTTCCCTCCATGGGAGTAATGTCTCAAACAGTCTACGCTTTGATCGTTCCCTGGAAGACCAGTAGTAGTTTCCGATGCACATCTGTTGGCATTCCTTAATCTGTGGATTATCATAGTGTTGATGAAACACAGAAATTGCATCGGGATTGAATACAAAAGTCACCATAAACACTTGCCTCCATGTTAGTAGTGTCTCAAACAGTCT
Organism: Schistocerca gregaria; assembly: GCF_023897955.1. Taxonomy (NCBI): domain Eukaryota; kingdom Metazoa; phylum Arthropoda; class Insecta; order Orthoptera; family Acrididae; genus Schistocerca; species Schistocerca gregaria. Next base: position 4,884,388 of record NC_064924.1, on the reverse strand, counting down.
ACGCTTTGATCGTTCCCTGGAAGACCAGTGGTAGTTTCCTATGCACATCTGGAGGCATTCTGTAATCTGTGGACTATCAGAGTGTTGCTGAAACACAGAAATTGAATCGGGATTGAATATAACAGTCACGATGCGCACTTCCCTCCGTGGGAGTAATGTCTCTAAAAGTCTACGCTTGGTTCGTTCCCAGGAAAACCAGTAGCAGTTTCCGATGCACATCTGGAGGCATTCTGTTATCTGTGGAGTATCAGAGTGTTAATGAAACACAGAAATTGCATCGGGATTGAATACAACAGTAAGTATCCACAACTTCCTACAAGGGAGTAATGTCTCAAAGAGTTTACGCATTGATCGTTCCCTGGAAGACCAGTGGTAGTTTCCAATGCACATCTAGTGGCATTCTGTAACCTGTGGACTATAAGAGTGTTGATGAAACACAGAAATTGCATCGGGATTGAATACAACAGTCACCATGCGCACTTCCCTCCATGGGAGTAATGTCTCTAACAGTCTACGCTTGAATCGTTCCCTGGAAGACGAGTAGTAGCTTCCGATGCACATCTAAAGGCATTCTGTAATCTGTGGAGTATCAGAGTGTTGATGAAACACAGAAATTGCATCATGATTGAATACAACAGTCACCATGCGCACCTTCCTCCAAGGGAGTAATGTCTCAAAGAGTATACGCTTTGATCGTTCCCTGGAAGACCAGTAGTAGTTTCCGATGCACATCTGGAGGCATTCTGTAATCTGTGGACTATCAGAGTGTTGATGAAACAGAGAAATTGCATCGGGGTTGAATACAACAGTCACCATGCGCACTTTCCTCCATGTTAGTATTGTCTCGAACAGTCTACGCTTTGATCGTTCCCTGAAAGACCAGTGGTAGTTTCCAATGCACATATGGAGGCATTCTGTAATCTGTGGACTATCAGACTGTTGATGAAACACAGAAATGGCATCGGGATTCAATACAACAGTCACCATGCGCACTTTCCTCCATGGGAGTAATGTCTCAAACAGTCCACCCTTTGATCGTTCCCTAGAAGACCAGTAGTAGTTTCCAATGCACATCTGGTGGCATTCTGTAATCTGTGGACTATCAGAGTGTTGATGAAACACAGAAATTGCATCGGGATTGAATAAAACACTCACCATGCGCACTTTCCTCCACGGGAGGTATGTCTCAAACAGTCTACGCTTTGCTCGTTCCCTGGAAGACCAGTAGTAGTTTCCTATGCACATCCGGAGGCATTCTGTAATCTGTGGATATCAGAGTGTTGATGAAACACAGAAATTGCATCGGGATTGAATACAATAGACACCATGCGCATTTTCCTCCATGTTAGTAATGTCTCAAACAGTCTACGCTTTGATCGATCCCTGGAATACCAGTGGTAGTTTCCAATGCACATCTGGAGGCATTCTGTAATCTGTGGAGTATCAGAGTGTTATTGAAACACAGATTTTGCATCGGGATTGAATACAACAGTCACCATGCGCACTTTCCTTCAAGGGAGTAATGTCTCATAGTGATTACGCTTTGATCGTTCCCTGGAAGACCAGTAGTAGTTTCCGATGCACATCTGGAGGCATTCTGTAATCTGTGGACTATCAGAGTGTTGATGAAACACAGAAATTGCATCGGGATTGAATACAACAGTCACCATGCGCACTTCCCTCCATGGGAGTAATGTCTCTAACAGTCTACGCTTGGATCGTTCCCTGGAAGACGAGTAGTAGCTTCCGATGCACATCTGGAGGCATTCTGTAATTTGTGGAGTATCAGAGTGTTGATGAAACACAGAAATTGCATCGTGATTGAATACAACAGTCACCATGCGCACCTTCCTTCAAGGGAGTAATGTCTCAAAGTGATTACGCTTTGATCGTTCCCTGGAAGACCAGTAGTAGTTTCCGATGCACATCTGGAGGCATTCTGTAATCTGTGGACTATCAGTGTTGATGAAACTCAGAAAATGCATCGGGATTGATTACAACAATCACCATGCGCACTTTCCTCCATGTTAGTAATGTCTCGAACAGTCTACGCTTAGTTCCTTACCTGGAAGACCAGTAGTAGTTTCCGATGCACGGTTGGTTGCATTCTGTAATCTCTTGACTATCAGAGTGTTGATGAAACACAGATATTGCATCGGGATTGAATACAACAGTCACCATGCTCACTTTCCTCCATGGAAGTAATGTCTCAAACAGTCTACGTTTTCATCGTTCCCTGGAAGACTAGTAGTAGTTTCCGATGCACATCTGGAGGCATTCTGTAATCTGTGGACTATCAGAGTGTTGATGAAACACAGAGATTGAGTTTGGATTGAATACAACAGTCACCATGCGCACCTTCCTCCAAGGGAGCAATGTCTCAAAGAGTTTACGCTTTGATCGTTCCCTGGAAGACAAGTAGTAGTTTCCGATGCACATCTGGAGGCATTCTGTAATCTGTGGACTATCACTTTTGATGAAACACCGAAATTGCATCCTGATTGAATACAACAATCACCATGCGCACTTTCCTCCATGTTAGTAATGTCTCAAACAGTATACGCTTTGATCGATCCCTGGAATACCAGTGGTAGTTTCCAATGCACATCTGGAGGCATTCTGTAATCTGTGGAGTATCAGAGTGTTATTGAAACACAGAATTTGCATCGGGATTGAATACAACAGTCACCATGCGCACTTTCCTCCACGGGAGGTATGTCTCAAACAGTCTACGCTTTGATCGTTCGCTGGAAGACCAGTGGTAGTTTCGAATGCACATCTGGAGGAATTCTGTAATCTGTGGACTATCAGAGTGTTGATGAAACACATAAATTGCATCGGGAATGAATACAACAGTCACCGTGCGCACTTTCCTCCAAGGGAGTAATGTCTGAAACAGTCCACCCTGTGATCGTTCCCTGGAAGACCAGTAGTAGTTTCCGATGCACATCGGGTGGCATTCTGTAATCTGTGTACTATCAGAGTGTTGATGAAACATTGAAATTGCATCGGGATTGAATACAACAGTCACCCTGCCCACTTTCCTACACGGGAGGTATGTCTCAAACAGTCTACGCTTTGATCGTTACCTGGAAGACCAGTAGTAGTTTCCGATGCTCATCTGGTGGCATTCTGTAATCTGTGGACTATCAGAGTGTTGATGAAACACCGAAACTGCATCGTGATTGAATACAACAGACACCATGCGCACTTTCCTCCATGGGAGTAATGTCTCAAACAGTCTACGCTTTGATCGTTCCCTGGAAGACCAGTAGTAGATTCCGATGCACATCTGGAGGCATTCTGTAATCTGTGGAGTATCAGAGTGTTGATGAAACACATAAATTGCATCGGGATTGAATACAACAGTCACCATGCGCACTTTCCTCCATGGGAGTAATGTCTCAAACAGTCTACGCTTTGATCGTTCCCTGGAAGACCAGTAGTAGTTTCCGATGCACATGTGGAGGCATTCTGTAATCTGTGGACTATCAGAGTGTTGATGAAACACAGAAATTTCATCGGGATTGAATACAACAGTCACCATGCGCACTTCCCTCCATGGGAGTAATTTCTCTAACAGACTACGCTTGGATCGTTCCCTAGGCATTCTGTAATCTGTGGAGTATCAGAGTGTTGATGAAACACAGAAATTGCATCGTGATTGAATACAACAGTCACCATGCGCACCTTCCTCCAAGAGAGTAATGTCTCAAAGAGTTTACGCTTTGATCGTTCCCTGGAAGACCAGTAGTAGTTTCCGATGCACATCTGGAGGCATTCTGTAATCTGTGGACTCTCACACTGTTGATGAAACACAGAAATTGCATCGGGATTGAATACAACAGTCACCATGCGCACTTTCCTCCATGGGAGTAATGTCTCAAACACTCCACCCTTTGATCGTTCCCTGGAAGACTAGTAGTAGTTTCCGATGCACATTTGGAGGCTTTCTGTAATCTGTGGACTATCAGAGTGTTGATGAAACACAGAAATTGCATCGGGATTGAATACAACAGTCACCATGCGCACTTCCCTCCATGGGAGTAATGTCTCTAACAGTCTACGCTTGGATCGTTCCCTGGAAGACGAGTAGTAGCTTCCGATGCACATCTGGAGGCATTCTGTAATTTGTGGAGTATCACAGTGTTGATGAAACACAGAAATTGCATCGTGATTGAATACAACAGTCACCATGCGCACCTTCCTTCAAGGGAGTAATGTCTCAAAGTGATTACGCTTTGATCGTTCCCTGGAAGACCAGTAGTAGTTTCCGATGCACATCTGGAGGCATTCTGTAATCTGTGGACTATCAGTGTTGATGAAAATCAGAAATTGCATCGGGATTGAATACAACAATCACCATGCGCACTTTCCTCCATGTTAGTAATGTCTCAAACAGTCTACGCTTTGATCGTTCCCTGGAAGACCAGTGGTAGTTTCCAATGCACATCTGGAGGAATTCTGTAATTTGTGGAGTATCAGAGTGTTGATGAAACACAGAAATTGCATCGTGATTGAATACAACAGTCACCATGCGCACCTTCCTTCAAGGGAGTAATGTCTCAAAGTGATTACGCTTTGATCGTTCCCTGGAAGACCAGTAGTAGTTTCCGATGCACATCTGGAGGCATTCTGTAATCTGTGGACTATCAGTGTTGATGGAACTCCGAAATTGCATCGGGATTTTATACAACAATCACCATGCGCACTTTCCTCCATGTTAGTAATGTCTCGAACAGTCTACGCTTAGTTCCTTACCTGGAAGACCAGTAGTAGTTTCCGATGCACGGTTGGTTGCATTCTGTAATCTGTTGACTATCAGAGTGTTGATGAAACACAGAAATTGCATCGGGATTGAATACAACAGTCACCATGCGCACTTTCCTCCATGGAAGTAATGTCTCAAACAGTCTACGTTTTCATCGTTCCCTGGAAGACTAGTAGTAGTTTCCGATGCACATCTGGAGGCATTCTGTAATCTGTGGACTAGCAGAGTGTTGATGAAACACAGAGATTGAGTTTGGATTGAATACAACAGTCACCATGCGCACCTTCCTCCAAGGGAGCAATGTCTCAAAGAGTTTACGCTTTGATCGTTCGCTGGAAGACAAGTAGTAGTTTCCGATGCACATCTGGAGGCATTCTGTAATCTGTGGACTATCACTTTTGATGAAACACCGAAATTGCATCCTGATTTAATACAACAATCACCATGCGCACTTTCCTCCATGTTAGTAATGTCTCAAACAGTATACGCTTTGATCGATCCCTGGAATACCAGTGGTAGTTTCCAATGCACATCTGGAGGCATTCTGTAATCTGTGGAGGATCAGAGTGTTATTGAAACACAGAATTTGCATCGGGATTGAATACAACAGTCACCATGCGCACTTTCCTCCACGGGAGGTATGTCTCAAACAGTCTACGCTTTGATCGTTCGCTGGAAGACCAGTGGTAGTTTCGAATGCACATCTGGAGGAATTCTGTAATCTGTGGACTATCAGAGTGTTGATGAAACACATAAATTGAATCGGGAATTAATACAACAGTCACCGTGCGCACTTTCCTCCAAGGGAGTAATGTCTGAAACAGTCCACCCTGTGATCGTTCCCTGGAAGACCAGTAGTAGTTTCCGATGCACATCGGGTGGCATTCTGTAATCTGTGTACTATCAGAGTGTTGATGAAACATTGAAATTGCATCGGGATTGAATACAACAGTCACCCTGCCCACTTTCCTACACGGGAGGTATGTCTCAAACAGTCTACGCTTTGATCGTTACCTGGAAGACCAGTAGTAGTTTCCGATGCTCATCTGGTGGCATTCTGTAATCTGTGGACTATCAGAGTGTTGATGAAACACCGAAACTGCATCGTGATTGAATACAACAGACACCATGCGCACTTTCCTCCATGGGAGTAATGTCTCAAACAGTCTACGCTTTGATCGTTCCCTGGAAGACCAGTAGTAGTTTCCGATGCACATTTGGAGGCATTCTGTAATCTGTGGACTATCAGAGTGTTGATGAAACACAGAAATTGTATCGGGATTGAATACAACAGTCACCATGCGCACTTTCCTCCATGGGAGTAATGTCTCAAACAGTCTACGCTTTGATCGTTCCCTGGAAGACCAGTAGTAGTTTCCGATGCACATGTGGAGGAATTCTGTAATCTGTGGACTATCAGAGTGTTGATGAAAAACAGAAATTCATCGGGATTGAATACAACAGTCACCATGCGCACTTCCCTCCATGGGAGTAATGTCTCTAACAGACTACGCTTGGATCGTTCCCTAGGCGTTCTGTAATCTGTGGAGTATCAGAGTGTTGATGAAACACAGAAATTGCATCGTGATTGAATACAACAGTCACCATGCGCACCTTCCTCCAAGGGAGTAATGTCTCAAAGAATTTACGCTTTGATCGTTCCCTGGAAGACCAGTAGTAGTTTCCGATGCACATCTGGAGGCATTCTGTAATCTGTGGACTCTCACACTGTTGATGAAACACAGAAATTGCATCGGGATTGAATACAACAGTCACCATGCGCACTTTCCTCCATGGGAGTAATGTCTCAAACACTCCACACTTTGATCGTTCCCTGGAAGACTAGTAGTAGTTTCCGATGCATATATGGTGGCATTCTGTAATCTGTGGAGTATCAGAGTGTTGATGAAACACAGATATTGCATCGTGATTGAATACAACAGTCACCATGCGCACCTTCCTCCGAGGGAGTAATGTCTCAAAGAGTTTACGCTTTGCTCGTTCCCTGGAAGACCAGTAGTAGTTTCCGATGCACATCTGGAGGCATTCTGTAATCTGTGGACTATCAGTGTTGATGAAACTCAGAAATTGCATCGGGATTGAATACAACAATCAACATGCGCACTTTCCTCCATGTTAGTAATGTCTCAAACAGTCTACGCTTTGATCGTTCCCTGGAAGACTAGTGGTAGTTGCCGATGCACTTCTTTTGGCATTCTGCAATCTGTGGACTATCAGAGTGTTAATGAAACATAGAAATTCCATCGGGATTGAATGCAACAGTCACCATGCGCACTTTCCCCCACTGGAGGTATGTCTCAAACAGTCTACGCTTTGATTGTTCCCTGGAAGACCAGTAGTAGTTTACGATGCACATCTGGTGGCATTCTGTAATCTGTGGACTATCAGAGTGTTGATGAAACACAGAAATTGCATCGTGATTGAATACAACAGTCACCATGCGCACTTACCTCCATGGGAGTAATGTCTCAAACAGTATACGTTTTGATCCTTCCCTGGAATACCAGTAGTAGCCTCCGATGCACATCTAGAGGCATTTTGTAATCTGTGGAGTATTAGAGTGTTGATGACACAGAGAAATTGCATTGTGATTGAATACAACAGTCACCATGCGCACCTTAGTCCAAGGGAGCAATGTCTCAAAGAGTTTACGCTTTGATCGTTCCCTGGAAGACCAGTAGTAGTTTCCGATGCACATCTGGAGGCATTCTGTAATCTGTGGACTATCACTTTTGATGAAACACCGAAATTGCATCCGGATTGAATACAACAATCACCATGCGCACTTTCCTCCATGTTAGTAATGTCTCAAACGCTTTGATCGTTCCCTGGAAAACCAGTGGTAGTTTCCAATGCACATCTGGAGGCAGTCTGTAATCTGTGGACTATCAGACTGTTGATGAAACACAGAAATTGTATCGGGATTGAATACAAAAGTCACCATACGCACTCTCCTCCATGGGAGTAATGTCTCAAACAGTCCACCCTTTGATCGTTCCCTGAAAGACCAGTAGTAGTTTCCAATGCACATCTGAATTCGTTCTGTAATCTGTGGACTATCAGAGTGTTGATGAAACACAGAAATTGCATCGGGATTGAATACAATAGTCACCATGCGCACTTTCCTCCATAGGAGTAATGTCTCAAACAGTCCACCGTTTGATCGTTCCCTGGAAGACCAGTGGTAGTTTCCAATTCACATCTGGAGGCATTCTGTAATCTGTGGACCATCAGAGTGTTGATGAAACACAGAAATTACATCGGGATTGAATACAACAGTCACCATGCGCACTTCCCATATGGGAGTAATGTCTCTAACAGTCCACGCTTTGATCGTTCCCAGGTAGACCAGTAGTAGTTTCCGATGCACATCTGGAGGCATTCTGTAATTTGTGGACTATCAGAGTGTTGATGAAACACAGAGATTGAGTTTGGATTGAATACAAAAGTCACCATGCGCACTTTCCTCCACGGGAGTAATGTCTCAAACAGTCTACGCTTTGATCGTTCCCTGGAAGACCAGTAGTAGTTTCCGATGCACATCTGTTGGCATTCCTTAATCTGTGGATTATCATAGTATTGATGAAACACAGAAATTGCATCGGGATTGAATACAACAGTCACCATACGCACTTGCCTCCATGTTAGTAGTGTCTCAAACAGTCTACGCTTTGATCGTTCCCTGGAAGACCAGTGGTAGTTTCCGATGCACAACTGGAGGCATTCTGTAATCTGTGGACTATCAGAGTGTTGCTGAAACACAGAAATTGAATCGGGATTGAATATAACAGTCACCATGCGCACTTCCCTCCGTGGGAGTAATGTCTCTAAAAGTCTACGCTTGGTTCGTTCCCAGGAAAACCAGTAGCAGTTTCCGATGCACATCTGGAGGCATTCTGTTATCTGTGGAGTATCAGAGTGTTAATGAAACACAGAAATTGCATCGGGATTGAATACAACAGTAACTATCCACACCTTCCTACAAGGGAGTAATGTCTCAAAGAGTTTACGCTTTGATCGTTCCCTGGAAGACCAGTGGTAGTTTCCAATGCACATCTAGAGGCATTCTGTAACCTGTGGACTATCAGAGTGTTGATGAAACACAGAAATTGCATCGGGATTGAATACAACAGTCACCATGCGCACTTCCCTCCATGGGAGTAATATCTCTAACAGTCTACGCTTGGATCGTTCCCTGGAAGACGAGTAGTAGCTTCCGATGCACATCTGGAGGCATTCTGAAATCTGTGGAGTATCAGAGTGTTGATGAAACAAAGAAATTGCATCATGATTGAATACAACAGTCAACATGCGCACCTTCCTCCAAGGGAGTAATGTCTCAAAGATTATACGCTTTGATCGTTCCCTGGAAGACCAGTTGTAGTTTCCGATGCACATCTGGAGGCATTCTGTAATCTGTGGACTATCAGTGTTGATGAAAGCCAGAATTTGCATCGGGATTGAATACAACAATCACCATGCGCACTTTCCTCCATGTTAGTAATGTCTCAAACAGTCTACGCCTTGATCGTTCCCTGGAAGACCAGTGGTAGTTTCCAGTGCACATCTGGAGGCATTCTGTAATCTGTGGACTATCAGAGTGTTGATGAAACACATAAATTGCATCGGGATTGAATACAACAGTCACCATGCTCACTTTCCTCCATGGGAGTAATGTCTCAAACAGTCTACGCTTTGATCGTTCCCTGAAGACCAGTAGTAGTTTCCGATGCACATCTGGTGGCATTCTGTAATCTGTGGACTATCAGAGTGTAGATGAAACGCAGAAATTGCATCGGGATTGAATACAACACTCACCATGCGCACTTTCCTCCACGGGAGTAATGTCTCAAACAGTCTACGCTCTGATTACGATTTGATCGTTCCTTGGAAGACCAGCAGTAGTTTCCGATGCACATGTGGAGGCATTCTGTAATCTGTGGACCGTCAAAGTGTTGATGAGACACAGAAATTGCATCGGGATTGAATAAAACAGTCACCATGCGCACTTTCCTAAACGGGAGGTATGTACTCAAACAGTCTACGCTTTGTTCGTTACCTGGAAGACCAATAGTAGTTTCCGATGCACGGTTGGTGGCATTCTGTAATCTGTTGACTATCAGAGTGTTGATGAAACAAAGAAATTGCATCGGGATTGAATACAACAGTCACCATGCGCACTTTCCTCCATGGAAGTAATGTCTCAAACAGTCTACGTTTTCATCGTTCCCTGGAAGACTAGTACTAGTTTCCGATGCCCATCTGGAGGCATTCTGTAATCTGTGGACTATCAGAGTGTTGATGACACACAGAGATTGAGTTTGGATTGAATACAACAGTCACCATGCGCACTTTCCTCCACGGGAGTAATGTCTCAAACAGTCTACGCTTTGATCGTTCCCTGGAAGACCAGTAGTAGTTTCCGATGCACATCTGTTGGCATTCCTTAATCTGTGGATTATCATAGTGTTGATGAAACACAGAAATTGCATCGGGATTGAATACAAAAGTCACCATAAACACTTGCCTCCATGTTAGTAGTGTCTCAAACAGTCTACGCTTTGATCGTTCCCTGGAAGACCAGTGGTAGTTTCCGATGCACATCTGGAGGCATTCTGTAATCTGTGGACTATCAGAGTGTTGCTGAAACACAGAAATTGAATCGGGATTGAATATAACAGTCACCATGCGCACTTCCCTCCGTGGGAGTAATGTCTCTAAAAGTCTACGCTTGGTTCGTTCCCAGGAAAACCAGTAGCAGTTTCCGATGCACATCTGGAGGCATTCTGTTATCTGTGGAGTATCAGAGTGTTAATGAAACACAGAAATTGCATCGGGATTGAATACAACAGTAACTATCCACACCTTCCTACAAGGGAGTAATGTCTCAAAGAGTTTACGCTTTAATCGTTCCCTGGAAGACCAGTGGTAGTTTCCAATGCACATCTAGAGGCATTTTGTAACCTGTGGACTATCAGAGTGTTGATGAAACACAGAAATTGCATCGGGATTGAATACAACAGTCACCATGCGCACTTCCCTCCATGGGAGTAATGTCTCTAACAGTCTACGCTTGGATCGTTCCCTGGAAGACGAGTAGTAGCTTCCGATGCACATCTGGAGGCATTCTGTAATCTGTGGAGTATCCGAGTGTTGATGAAACACAGAAATTGCATCATGATTGAATACAACAGTCACCATGCGCACCTTCCTCCAAGGGAGTAATGTCTCAAAGAGTATACGCTTTGATCGTTCCCTGGAAGACCAGTAGTAGTTTCCGATGCACATCTGGAGGCATTCTGTAATCTGTGGACTATCAGACTGTTGATGAAACACAGAAATGGCATCGGGATTCAATACAACAGTCACCATGCGCACTTTCCTCCATGGGAGTAATGTCTCAAACAGTCCACCCTTTGATCGTTCCCTAGAAGACCAGTAGTAGTTTCCGATGCACATCTGGTGGCATTCTGTAATCTGTGGACTATCAGAGTGTTGATGAAACACAGAAATTGCATCGGGATTGAATAAAACACTCACCATGCGCACTTTCCTCCACGGGAGGTATGTCTCAAACAGTCTACGCTTTGCTCGTTCCCTGGAAGACTAGTAGTAGTTTCCTATGCACATCTGGAGGCATTCTGTAATCTGTGGATATCAGAGTGTTGATGAAACACAGAAATTGCATCGTGATTGAATACAACAGTCACCATGCGCACCTTCCTTCAAGGGAGTAATGTCTCATAGTGATTACGCTTTGATCGTTCCCTGGAAGACCAGTAGTAGTTTCCGATGCACATCTGGAGGCATTCTGTAATCTGTGGACTATCAGTGTTGATGAAACTCAGAAATTGCATCGGGATTGAATACAACAATCACCATGCGCACTTTCCTCCATGTTAGTAATGTCTCAAACAGTCTACGCTTTGATCGTTCCCTGGAAGACCAGTGGTAGTTTCCAATGCACATCTGGAGGAATTCTGTAATTTGTGGAGTATCAGAGTGTTGATGAAACACAGAAATTGCATCGTGATTGAATACAACAGTCACCATGCGCACCTTCCTTCAAGGGAGTAATGTCTCATAGTGATTACGCTTTGATCGTTCCCTGGAAGACCAGTAGTAGTTTCCGATGCACATCTGGAGGCATTCTGTAATCTGTGGACTATCAGTGTTGATGAAACTCAGAAATTGCATCGGGATTGAATACAACAATCACCATGCGCACTTTCCTCCATGTTAGTAATGTCTCAAACAGTCTACGCTTTGATCGTTCCCTGGAAGACCAGTGGTAGTTTCCAATGCACATCTGGAGGAATTCTGTAATTTGTGGAGTATCAGAGTGTTGATGAAACACAGAAATTGCATCGTGATTGAATACAACAGTCACCATGCGCACCTTCCTTCAAGGGAGTAATGTCTCAAAGTGATTACGCTTTGGTCGTTCCCTGGAAGACCAGTAGTAGTTTCCGATGCACATCTGGAGGCATTCTGTAATCTGTGGACTATCAGTGTTGATGAAACTCAGAAATTGCATCGGGATTGAATACAACAATCACCATGCGCACTTTCCTCCATGTTAGTAATGTCTCGAACAGTCTACGCTTTGTTCGTTACCTGGAAGACCAGTAGTAGTTTCCGATGCACGGTTGGTGGCATTCTGTAATCTGTTGACTATCAGAGTGTTGATGAAACACAGAAATTGCATCGGGATTGAATACAACAGTCACCATGCGCACTTTCCTCCATGGAAGTAATGTCTCAAACAGTCTACGTTTTCATCGTTCCCTGGAAGACTAGTAGTAGTTTCCGATGCACATCTGGATGCATTCTGTAATCTGTGGACTATCAGAGTGTTGATGAAACACAGAGATTGAGTTTGGATTGAATACAACAGTCACCATGCGCACCTTCCTCCAAGGGAGCAATGTCTCAAAGAGTTTACGCTTTGATCGTTCCCTGGAAGACAAGTAGTAGTTTCCGATGCACATCAGGTGGCATTCTGTAATCTGTGGACTATCACTTTTGATGAAACACCGAAATTGCATCCTGATTGAATACAACAATCACCATGCGCACTTTCCTCCATGTTAGTAATGTCTTAAACAGTATACGCTTTGATCGATCCCTGGAATACCAGTGGTAGTTTCCAATGCACATCTGGAGGCATTCTGTAATCTGTGGAGTATCAGAGTGTTATTGAAACACAGAATTTGCATCGGGATTGAATACAACAGTCACCATGCGCACTTTCCTCCACGGGAGGTATGTCTCAAACAGTCTACGCTTTGATCGTTCGCTGGAAGACCAGTGGTGGTTTCCAATGCACATCTGGAGGAATTCTGTAATCTGTGGACTATCAGAGTGTTGATGAAACACATAAATTGCATCGGGAATGAATACAACAGTCACCGTGCGCACTTTCCTCCAAGGGAGTAATGTCTGAAACAGTCCACCCTGTGATCGTTCCCTGGAAGACCAGTAGTAGTTTCCGATGCTCATCTGGTGGCATTCTGTAATCTGTGGACTATCAGAGTGTTGATGAAACACCGAAACTGCATCGTGATTGAATACAACAGACACCATGCGCACTTTCCTCCATGGGAGTAATGTCTCAAACAGTCTACGCTTTGATCGTTCCCTGGAAGACCAGTAGTAGTTTCCGAAGCACATCTGGAGGCATTCTGTAATCTGTGGACTATCAGAGTGTTGATGAAACACAGAAATTGCATCGGGATTGAATACAACAGTCACCATGCGCACTTTCCTCCATGGGAGTAATGTCTCAAACAGTCTACGCTTTGATCGTTCCCTGGAAGACCAGTAGTAGTTTCCGATGCACATGTGGAGGCATTCTATAATCTGTGGACTATCAGAGTGTTGATGAAACACAGAAATTTCATCGGGATTGAATACAACAGTCACCATGCGCACTTCCCTCCATGTTAGTAATGTCTCTAACAGACTACGCTTGGATCGTTCCCTAGGCATTCTGTAATCTGTGGAGTATCAGAGTGTTGATGAAACACAGAAATTGCATCGTGATTGAATACAACAGTCACCATGCGCACCTTCCTCCAAGGGAGTAGTGTCTCAAAGAGTTTACGCTTTGATCGTTCCCTGGAAGACCAGTAGTAGTTTCCGATGCACATCTGGAGGCATTCTGTAATCTGTGGACTCTCACACTGTTGATGAAACACTGAAATTGCATCGGGATTGAATACAACAGTCACCATGCGCACTTTCCTCCATGGGAGTAATGTCTCAAACACTCCACCCTTTGATCGTTCCCTGGAAGACTAGTAGTAGTTTCCGATGCATATATGGTGGCATTCTGTAATCTGTGGAGTATCAGAGTTTTGATGAAACACAGATATTGCATCGTGATTGAATACAACAGTCACCATGCGCACCTTCCTCCGAGGGAGTAATGTCTCAAAGAGTTTACGCTTTGCTCGTTCCCTGGAAGACCAGTAGTAGTTTCCGATGCACATCTGGAGGCATTCTGTAATCTGTGGACTATCAGTGTTGATGAAACTCAGAAATTGCATCGGGATTGAATACAACAATCAACATGCGCACTTTCCTCCATGTTAGTAATGTCTCAAACAGTCTACGCTTTGATCGTTCCCTGGAAGACTAGTGGTAGTTTCCGATGCACATCTTTTGGCATTCTGCAAACTGTGGACTATCAGAGTGTTAATGAAACATAGAAATTCCATCGGGATTGAATGCAACAGTCACCATGCGCACTTTCCTCCACTGGAGGTATGTCTCAAACAGTCTACGCTTTGATTGTTACCTGGAAGACCAGTAGTAGTTTACGATGCACATCTGGTGGCATTCTGTAATCTGTGGACAATCAGAGTGTTGATGAAACACAGAAATTGCATCGTGATTGAATACAACAGTCGCCATGCGCACTTTCCTCCATGGGAGTAATGTCTCAAACAGTCTACGTTTTGATCCTTCCCTGGAATACCAGTAGTAGCCTCCGATGCACATCTAGAGGCATTTTGTAATCTGTGGAGTATTAGAGTGTTGATGACACAGAGAAATTGCATTGTGATTGAATACAACAGTCACCATGCGCACCTTAGTCCAAGGGAGCAATGTCTCAAAGAGTTTACGCTTTGATCGTTCCCTGGAAGACCAGTAGTAGTTTCCGATGCACATCTGGAGGCATTCTGTAATCTGTGGACTATTACTTTTGATGAAACACCGAAATTGCATCCGGATTGAATACAACAATCCCCATGCGCACTTTCCTCCATGTTAGTAATGTCTCAAACAGTCCACCCTTTGATCGTTCCCTGAAAGACCAGTGGTAGTTTCCAATGCACATCTGAAGGCATTCTGTAATCTGTGGACTATCAGAGCGTTGATGAAACACTGAAATTGCATCGGGATTGAATACAATAGTCACCATGCGCACTTTCCTCCATAGGAGTAATGTCTCAAACAGTCCACCCTTTGATCGTTCCCTGGAAGACCAGTGGTAGTTTCCAATGCACATCTGGAGGCATTCTGTAATCTGTGGACCATCAGAGTGTTCATGAAACACAGAAATTATATCGGGATTGAATACAACAGTCACCATGCGCACTTCCCATATGGGAGTAATGTCTCTAACAGTCCACGCTTTGATCGTTCCCAGGTAGACCAGTAGTAGTTTCCGATGCACATCTGGAGGCATTCTGTAATCTGTGGACTATCAGAGTGTTGATGAAACACAGAAATTGCATCGGGATTGAATACAACAGTCACCATGCGCACCATCCTCCAAGGGAGTAATGTCTCAAAGAGTTTACGCTTTGATCGTTCCCTGGAAGACCAGTAGTAGTTTCCGATGCACATCTGGAGGCATTCTGTAATCTGTGGACTATCACTTTTGATGAAACACCGAAATTGCATCGGGATTGAATACAACAATCACCAAGCGCATTTTCCTCCATGGGAGTAATGTCTCAAACAGTATACGTTTTGATCGTTCCCTTTAAGAACAGTGGTAGTTTCCAATGCACATCTGGAGGCATTCTGTAATCTGTGGACTATCAGAATGTTGATGAAACACAGAAATTGTATTGGGATTAAATACAACAGTCACCATGCGCACTCTCCTCCATGGGAGTAATGTCTCAAACAGTCCACCCTTTGATCGTTCCCTGAAAGACCAGTAGTAGTTTCCAATGCACATCTGGAGGCATTCTGTAATATGTGGACTATCAGAGCGTTGATGAAACACAGAAATTGCATCGGGATTGAACAATAGACACCATGCGCACTTTCCTACATGGGAGTAATGTCTCAAACAGTCCACCCTTTGATCGTTCCCTGGAAGACCAGTGGTAGTTTCCAATGCACATCCGGAGGCATTCTGTAATCTGTGGACTATGAGAGTGTTGATGAAACACAGAAATTGCATCGGGATTGAATACAACAGTCATCATGCGCACTTTCCTCCTTGGGAGTAATGTCTGAAACAGTCCACCCTTTGATCGTCCAATGGAAGACCAGTAGTAGTTTCCGATGCACATCTGGTGGAATTCTGTAATCTGTGGACTATCAGAGTGTTGATGAAACACAGAAATTGCATCGGGATTGAATACAACACTCACCATGCGCACTTTCCGCCACAGGAGTAATGTCTCAAACAGTCTACGCTTTGATCGTTCCCTGGAAGACCAGTAGTAGTTTCCGATGCACATCTGGATGCATTCTGTAATCTGTGGACTATCAGAGTGTTGATGAAACACAGAGATTGCATCGGGGTGAATACAACAGTCACCATGCGCACTGTCCTCCATGGGAGTAACGTCTCAAATTGTCTACGCTTTGATCGTTCCCTGGAAGACCAGTAGTAGTATCCGATGCACATCTGGTGGCATTCTGTAATCTGTAGACTATCAGAGTGTTGATGAAACACAGAAATTGCATTGGGATTGAATACAACACTCGCCATGCGCACTTTCCTCCACAGGAGTAATGTCTGAAACAGTCCACACTTTGATCGTTCCTTGGAACACCAGTAGTAGTTTCCGATGCACATCTGGAGGCATTCTGTAATCTGTGGACCTTCAAAGTGTTGATGAAACACAGGAATTGCATCGGGATTGAATACAACAGTCACCATGCGCACTTTCCTCCATATGAGTAATGTCTCAAAAAGTCTACGATTTTATCGTTCCCTGGAAGACCAGTAGTAGTTTCCAATGCACATCTGGAGGCATCTGTAATCTGTGGACTATCAGAGTGTTGATGAAACACAGAAATTGCATCGGGATTGAATACAACAGTCACCATGCGCACTTCCCTCCATGGGAGTAATGTCTCTAACAGTCTACGCTTGGATCGTTCCCTGGAAGACCAGTAGTAGTTTCCGATGCATATCTGGAGGCATTCTGTATTCTGTGGACTATCAGAGTGTTGATTAAACACAGAAATTGCATCGGGATTGAATACAACAGTCACCATGCGCACTTTCCTCCACGGGAGTTATGTCTCAAAGAGTCTATGCTTTGATCGTTACCTGGAAGACCAGTAGTAGTTTCCGATCCACATCTGGTGGCATTCTGTAATCTGTGAACTATCAGAGTGTTGATGAAACACAGAAATTGCATCAGGATTGAATACAACAGTCACCATGTGCACTTTCCTCCATGGGAGTAATGTCTCAGAGAGTCTACGCTTTAATCGTTCCCTGGAAGACTAGTAGTAGTTTCCGATGCACATCTGTAGGCATTCTGTAATCTGTGGACTATCAGAGTGTTGATGAAACAAAGTAATTGCATCGGGATTGAATACAACAGTCACCATGTGCACTTTCCTTCACAGGAGCAATGTCTCAAACAGTCTACGCTTTGATCGTTCCCTGGAAGACCAGTGGTAGTTTCAAATGCACATCTGGAGGCATTCTGTAATCTGTGGACTATCAGAGTGCTGATGAAACACAGAAATTGCATCGGGACTGAATAAAACACTCACCATGCGCACTTTCCTCCACAGGAGTAATATCTCAAACAGTCTACGCTTTGATCGTTCCCTGGAG
Organism: Schistocerca gregaria; assembly: GCF_023897955.1. Classification (NCBI taxonomy): domain Eukaryota; kingdom Metazoa; phylum Arthropoda; class Insecta; order Orthoptera; family Acrididae; genus Schistocerca; species Schistocerca gregaria. The sequence continues at coordinate 4,866,548 of NC_064924.1, read as the reverse complement.
GACGAGTAGTAGTTTCCGATGCACATCTGGTGGCATTCTGTAATCTGTGGACTATCAGAGTGTTGGTGAAACACAGAAATTGCATCGGGATTAAATACAACACTCACCATTTGCACTCTCCTCCATGTTAGTACTGTCTCAAACAGTCTACGCTTTGATCGTTCCTGGAAGACCAGTGGTAGTTCCCAATGCACATCTGGAGGCATTCTGTAATCTGTGGACTATCAGAGTGTTGATGAAACACAGAAATTGCATCGGGATTGAATACAACAGTCACCATGCGCACTTCCCTCCATGGGAGTAATGTCTCTAACAGTCTAAGCTTGGATCGTTCCCTGGAAGACCAGTAGTAGTTTCCGATGCACATCTGGAGGCATTGTGTAACCTGTGGACTATCAGAGTGTTGATGAAACACAGAAATTGCATCGGGATTGAATACAACAGTCACCATGCGCACTTTCCTCCACGGGAGTTATGTCTCAAAGAGTTTATGCTTTGATCGTTACCTGGAAGACCAGTAGTAGTTTCCGATCCACATCTGGTGGCATTCTGTAATCTGTGGACTATCAGAGTGTTGATGAAACACAGAAATTGCATCGGGATTGAATACAACAGTCACCATGTAAACTTTCCTCCATGGGAGTAATGTCTCAGAGAGTCTACGCTTTAATCGTTCCCTGGAAGACCAGTAGTAGTTTCCGATGCACATCTGGAGGCATTCTGTAATCTGTGGACTATCAGAGTGTTGATGAAACAAAGAAATTGCATCGGGATTGAATATAATAGTCACTATGTGCACTTTCCTTCACAGGAGCAATGTCCCAAACAGTCTACGCTTTGATCGTTCCCTGGAAGACCAGTGGTAGTTTCCAATGCACATCTGGAGGCATTCTGTAATCTGTGGACTATCAGAGTGCTGATGAAACACAGAAATTGCATCGGGATTGAATAAAACACTCGCCATGCGCACTTTTCTCCACAGGAGTAATGTCTGAAACAGTCCACTTTTTGATCGTTCCTTGGAACACCAGTAGTAGTTTCCGATGCACATCTGGAGGCATTCTGTAATCTGTGGACCTTCAAAGTGTTGATGAAACACAGAAATTGCATCGTGATTGAATACAACAGTCACCATGCGCACTTTCCTCCATGTTACTAATGTCTCAAAGAGTCTACGCCTTTATCGTTACCAGGAAGACCAGTATTAGTTTCCAATGCACATCTGGAGGCATTCTGTAATCTGTGGACTATAAGAGTGTTGATGAAACACAGAAATAGCATCGGGATTAAATACAACACTCACCATTTGCACTCTCCTCCATGTTAGTAATGTCTCTAACAGTCTATGCTTTGATCGTTCCTGGAAGACCAGTGGTAGTTTCCAATGCACATCTGGAGGCATTCTGTAATCTGTGGACTATCAGAGTGTTATGAAACACAGAAATTGCATCGGGATTGAATACAACAGTCATCATGCGCACTTTCCTCCACAGGAGTAATGTCTCAAACAGTCTACGCTTTGATTGTTCCCTGGAAGACCAGTAGTAGTTTCCGATGCACATCTGGTGGCATTCTGTAATCTGTGGACTATCAGAATGTTGATGAAACACAGAAATTGCATCGGGATTGAATACAACAGTCACCATGTGCACTTTCCTCCATGGGAGTAATGTCTCAGAGAGTCTACGCTTTATTCGTTCCCTGGAAGACTAGTAGTAGTTTCCGATGCACATCTGGAGGCATTCTGTAATCTGTGGACTATCAGAGTGTTGATGAAACACAGAAATTGCATCGGGATTGACTACAACAGTTACCATGGGCACTTTCCTCCACAGGAGCAATGTCTCAAACAGTCTACGCTTTGATCGTTCCCTGGAAGACCAGTGGTAGTTTCCAATGCACATCTGGAGGCATTCTGTAGTCTGTGGACTATCAGAGTGTTGATGAAACACAGAAATTTCATCGGGATTGAATACAACAGTCACCATGCGCACTTTCCTCCACAGGAGTAATGTCTTAAACAGTCTACGCTTTGATCGTTCCGTGGATGACGAGTAGTAGTTTCCGATGCACATCTGGTGGCATTCAGTAATCTGTGGACTATCAGAGTGTTGATGAAACACAGAAATTGCATCGGGATTGAATACAACACACACCATGCGCACTTTCTTCCACGGGAGTAATGTCTCAAACAGTCTACGCTTTGATCGTTCCTTGGAAGACCAGTAGTAGTTTCCGATGGACATCTGGAGGCATCCTGTAATTTGTGGACCATAAAAGTGTTGATGAAACACAGAAATTGCATCGGGATTAAATACAACAGTCACCATGCGCACTTTCCTCCATGTTAGTAATGTCTCAACAGTCTACGCTTTGATCGTTCAATGGAAGACCAGTGGTAGTTTCCAATGCACATCTGGAGGCATTCTGTAATCTGTGGACTATCAGAGTGTTGATGAAACACAGAAATTGCATCGGGATTAAATACAACAGTCACCATGTGCACTCTCCTCCATGGGAGTAATGTCTCAAACAGTCTACGCTTTGATCGTTCCCTGGAAGACCAGTAGTAGTTTCCAAATCACATCTGGTGGCATTCCTTAATCTGTGGACTATCAGAGTGTTGATGAAACACAGAAATTGCATCGGGATTGAATACAACAGTCACCATGCGCACTTTCCTCCATGGGAGTAATGTCTCAAATTGTCTACGCTTTGATCGATCCCTGGAAGACCAGTAGTAGTTTTCGATGCACATCTGGATGCATCCCTTAATCTGTGGACCTTCAAAGCGTTGATGCAACACATAAATTGCATCGGGATTTAATACAACAGTCACCATGCGCACTTGCCTCCATGTTAGTAATGTCTCAAACAGTCTACGCTTTGATTGTTCCCTGGAAAACCAGTAGTAGTTTCCGATGCACATCTGGTGGCATTCCTTAATCTGTGGACAATCAGAGTGTTGATGAAACACAGAAATTGCACAGGGATTGAATACAGCAGTCACCATGCGCACTTTCCTCCACGGGAGTTATGTCTAAAAGAGTCTATGCTTTGATCGTTACCTGGAAGACCAGTAGTTGTTTCCGATGCACATCTGGTGGCATTCTGTAATCTGTGGACTATCAGAATGTTGATGAAACACAGAAATTGCATCGGGATTGAATACAACAGTCACCATGTGCACTTTCCTCCATGGGAGTAATGTCTCAGAGAGTCTACGCTATATTCGTTCCCTGGAAGACCAGTAGTAGTTTCCGATGCACATCTGGAGGCATTCTGTAATCTGTGGACTATCAGAGTGTTGATGAAACACAGAAATTGCATCGGGATTGACTACAACAGTTACCATGGGCACTTTCCTCCACAGGAGCAATGTCTCAAACAGTCTACGCTTTGATCGTTCCCTGGAAGACCAGTGGTAGTTTCCAATGCACATCTGGAGGCATTCTGTAGTCTGTGGACTATCAGAGTGTTGATGAAACACAGAAATTTCATCGGGATTGAATACAACAGTCACCATGCGCACTTTCCTCCACAGGAGTAATGTCTTAAACAGTCTACGCTTTGATCGTTCCGTGGATGACGAGTAGTAGTTTCCGATGCACATCTGGTGGCATTCTGTAATCTGTGGACTATCAGAGTGTTGATGAAACACAGAAATTGCATCGGGATTGAATACAACACACACCATGCGCACTTTCTTCCACGGGAGTAATGTCTCAAACAGTCTACGCTTTGATCGTTCCTTGGAAGACCAGTAGTAGTTTCCGATGGACATCTGGAGGCATCCTGTAATTTGTGGACCATAAAAGTGTTGATGAAACACAGAAATTGCATCGGGATTAAATACAACAGTCACCATGCGCACTTTCCTCCATGTTAGTAATGTCTCAACAGTCTACGCTTTGATCGTTCCCTGGAAGACCAGTGGTAGTTTCCAATGCACATCTGGAGGCATTCTGTAATCTGTGGACTATCAGAGTGTTGATGAAACACAGAAATTGCATCGGGATTAAATACAACAGTCACCATGTGCACTCTCCTCCATGGGAGTAATGTCTCAAACAGTCTACGCTTTGATCGTTCCCTGGAAGACCAGTAGTAGTTTCCAAATCACATCTGGAGGCATTCCGAAATCTGTGGACTAATTTAGTGTTGATGAAACACAGAAATTGCATCGGGATTGAATACAACAGTCACCATGCGCACTTTCCTCCATGTTAGTAATGTCTCAAACAGTCTACGCTTTGATCGTTCCCTGGAAGACCAGTGGTAGTTTCCAATGCACATCTGGAGGGATTCTGTAATGTGTGGACAATCAGAGCCTCTATGAAACACAGATATTGCATAGGGATTGAATACAACATTCACCATGCGCACTTTCCCCCACAGGAGATATGTCTCAAACAGTCTACGATTTGATCGTTACCTGGAAGACCAGTAGTAGTTTCTGAAGCACATCTGGTGGTATTCTGTAATCTGTGGACTATCAGAGTGTTGATGAAACACAGAAATTGCATCGGGATTGAATACAACAGTCACCATGCGCACTTTCCTCCATGGGAGTAAAGTCTTAAACAGTCTACGCTTTGATCGTTCATTGGAAGACCAGTACTAGTTTCCGATGCACATCTGGTGGCATTCTGTAATATGTGGACTATCAGAGTGTTGATGAAACACAGAAATTTCATAGGGATTGAATACAACAGTCATCTTGCGCACTTTCCTCCACAGGAGTAATGTCTCAAACAGTCCACCCTTTGATCGTTCCCTGGAAGACCAGTAGTAGTTTCCGATGCACATCTGGTGGCATTCTGTAATCTGTGGAGTATCAGAGTGTTGATTAAACACAGAAATTGCATCGGGACTGAATACAACAGTCACCATGCGCACTTGCCTCCATGGTAGAAATGTCTCAAACAGTCTACGCTTTGATCGTTCCCTTTAAAAACAGTGGTAGTTTCCATTGCACATCTGGAGGCATTCTGTAATCTGTGAACTATCAGAGTGATGATGAAACACAGAAATTGCATCGGGATTGAATACAACAGTCACCATGCGCACTTCTCACCATGGGAGTAATGTCTCTAACAGTCTACGCTTGGATCATTTCCAGGAAGACCAGTAGTAGTTTCCGATGCACATCTGGAGGCATTCTGTAATCTGTGGACTATCAGATTGTTGGAGAAACATAGAAATTGCATCGGGATTAAATACAACAGTCACTATGCGCACTCTCCTCCATGGGAGTAATGCCTCAAACAGTCTACGCATTGATCTTTCCCTGGAAGACCAGTAGTAGTTTCCGATGCACATTCGGAGGCATTCTGTAATCTGTGGACTATCAGAGTGTTGATGAAACACAGAAATTGCACAGGGATTGAATACAGCAGTCACCATGCGCACTTTCCTCCACGGGAGTTATGTCTCAAAGAGTCTATGCTTTGATCGTTACCTGGAAGACCAGTAGTAGTTTCCGATGCACATCTGGTGGCATTCTGTAATCTGTGGACTATCAGAATGTTGATGAAACACAGAAATTGCATCGGGATTGAATACAACAGTCAACATGTGCACTTTCCTGCATTGGAGTAATGTCTCAGAGAGTCTACGCTTTATTCGTTCCCTGGAAGACCAGTAGTAGTTTCCGATGCACATCTGGAGGCATTCTGTAATCTGTGGACTATCAGAGTGTTGATGAAACACAGAAATTTCATCGGGATTGAATACAACAGTCACCATGCGCACTTTCCTCCACAGGAGTAATGTCTTAAACAGTCTACGCTTTGATCGTTCCGTGGAGGACGAGTAGTAGTTTCCGATGCACATCTGGTGGCATTCTGTAATCTGTGGACTATCAGAGTGTTGATGATACACAGAAATTGCATCGGGATTGAAAACAACACTCACAATGCGCACTTTCCTCCATGTTAGTAATGTCTCAACAGTCTACGCTTTGATCGTTCCCTGGAAGACCAGTGGTAGTTTCCAATGCACATCTGGAGGCATTCTGTAATCTGTGGACTATCAGAGTGTTGATGAAACACAGAAATTGCATCGGGATTAAATACAACAGTCACCATGTGCACTCTCCTCCATGGGAGTAATGTCTCAAACAGTCTACGCTTTGATCGTTCCCTGGAAGACCAGTAGTAGTTTCCAAAGCACATCTGGAGGCATTCCGAAATCTGTGGACTAATTTAGTGTTGATGAAACACAGAAATTGCATCGGGATTGAATACAACAGTCACCATGCGCACTTTCCTCCATGTTAGTAATGTCTCAAACAGTCTACGCTTTGATCGTTCCCTGGAAGACCAGTGGTAGTTTCCAATGCACATCTGGAGGGATTCTGTAATGTGTGGACAATCAGAGCTCGATGAAACACAGAAATTGCATAGGGATTGAATACAACAGTCACCATGCGCACTTTCCTCCACAGGAGTAATGTCTCAAGCAGTCTACGATTTGATAGTTCCCTGGAGGACGAGTAGTAGTTTCCGATACACATCTGGTGGCATTCTGTAAGATGTGGACTATCAAAGTGTTGATGAAACACAGAAATTGCATCGGGATTGAATACAACAGTCACCATGCGCACTTTCCTCCATGGGAGTAATGTCTTAAACAGTCTACGCTTTGATCGTTCATTGGAAGACCAGTAGTAGTTTCCGATGCACATCTGGTGGCATTCTGTAATATGTGGACTATCAGAGTGTTGATGAAACACAGAAATTTCAAAGGAATTGAATACAACAGTCATCTTGCGCACTTTCCTCCACAGGAGTAATGTCTCAAACAGTCCACCCTTTGATCGTTCCCGGAAGACCAGTAGTAGTTTCCGATGCACATCTGGTGGCATTCTGTAATCTGTGGAGTATCAGAGTGTTGATTAAACACAGAAATTGCATCGGGATTGAATACAACAGTCACCATGCGCACTTCCCTACATGGGAGTAATGTCTGAAACAGTCCACCCTTTGGTCGTTCCCTGGAAGACCAGTAGTAGTTTCCGATGCACATCTGGTGGCATTCTGTAATCTGTGGAGTATCAGAGTGTTGATGAAACACAGAAATTGCATCGGGATTGAATACAACAGTCACCATGCGCACTTCACTCCATGGGAGTAATGTCTCTAACAGTCTACGCTTGGATCATTCCCAGGAAGACCAGTAGTAGTTTCCGATGCACATCTGGAGGCATTCTGTAATCTGTGGACTATCAGATTGTTGGTGAAACATAGAAATTGCATCGGGATTAAATACAACAGTCACCATGTGCACTCTCCTCCATGGGAGTAATGTCTCAAACAGTCTACGCTTTGATAGTTCCCTGGAAGACCAGTAGTAGTTTCCGATGCACATCTGGTGGCATTCTGTAATATGTGGACTATCAGAGTGTTGATGAAACACAGAAATTTCAAAGGAATTGAATACAACAGTCATCTTGCGCACTTTCCTCCACAGGAGTAATGTCTCAAACAGTCCACCCTTTGATCGTTCCCGGAAGACCAGTAGTAGTTTCCGATGCACATCTGGTGGCATTCTGTAATCTGTGGAGTATCAGAGTGTTGATTAAACACAGAAATTGCATCGGGATTGAATACAACAGTCACCATGCGCACTTCCCTACATGGGAGTAATGTCTGAAACAGTCCACCCTTTGGTCGTTCCCTGGAAGACCAGTAGTAGTTTCCGATGCACATCTGGTGGCATTCTGTAATCTGTGGAGTATCAGAGTGTTGATGAAACACAGAAATTGCATCGGGATTGAATACAACAGTCACCATGCGCACTTCACTCCATGGGAGTAATGTCTCTAACAGTCTACGCTTGGATCATTCCCAGGAAGACCAGTAGTAGTTTCCGATGCACATCTGGAGGCATTCTGTAATCTGTGGACTATCAGATTGTTGGTGAAACATAGAAATTGCATCGGGATTAAATACAACAGTCACCATGTGCACTCTCCTCCATGGGAGTAATGTCTCAAACAGTCTACGATTTGATCGTTCCCTGGAGGACGAGTAGTAGTTTCCGATAGACATCTCGTGGCATTCTGTATTCTGTTGGCTATCAGAGTGTTGATGAAACACAGAAATTGCATCGGGTTTGAATACAACACTCACCGTGAGCACTTTCCTACATGTCAGTAATGTCTCAAACAGTCTACGCTTTGATCGTTCACTGGAAGACCAGTGGTAGTTTCCAATGCACATCTGGAGGCATTCTGTAATATCTGGACTATCAGAGTGTTGATGAAACACAGAAATTGCAATGGGATTGAATACAACAGTCACCATGCGCACTTCCCTCCATGGGAGTAATGTCTGAAACAGTCCACCCTTTGACCGGTCCCTGGAAGACCAGTAGTAGTTTCCGATGCACATCTGGTGGCATTCTGTATTCTGTTGACTATCAGAGTGTTGATGAAACACAGAAATTGCATCGTGACTGAATAAAACAGTCACCATGTGCACTTTCCTCCATGGGAGTAATGTCTCAGAGAGTCTACGCTTTATTCGTTCCCTGGAAGACCAGTAGTAGTTTCCGATGCACATCTGGATGCATTCTGTAATCTGTGGACTATCAGAGTGTTGATGAAACACAGAAATTGCATCGGGATTGACTACAACAGTTGCCATGGGAACTTTCCTCCACAGGAGCAATGTCTCAAACAGTCTACGCTTTGATCGTTCCCTGGAAGACCAGTGGTAGTTCCCAATGCACATCTGGAGGCATTCTGTAATCTGTGGACTATCTGAGTGTTGATGAAACACAGAAATTTCATCGGGATTAAATACAACAGTCACCATGCGCACTTTCCTCCACAGGAGTAATGTCTTAAACAGTCTACGCTTTGATCGTTCCGTCGAGGACGAGTAGTAGTTTCCGATGCACATCTGGTGGCATTCTGTAATCTGTGGACTATCAGAGTGTTGATGATACACAGAAATTGCATCGGGATTGAATACAACTCTCACCATGAGCACTTTCCTCCACGGGGGTAATGTCTCAAACAGCCTACGCTTTGATCGTTCCCTGGAAGACCAGTAGAAGTTTCCGATGCACATCTGGAGGCATTCTGCAATCTGTGGACTATCAGAGTGTTGATGAAACACAGAGATTGCATCGGGATTGAATACAACAGTCACCATGCGCACTTTCCTCCACGGGAGTAATGTCTCAAACAGTCTACGCTTTGATTGTTCCCTGGAAGACCAGTGGTAGTTTCCGATGCACATCTGGATGCATTCCTTAATCTGTGGACTATCAGAGTGTTGATGAAACACAGAATTTGCATCGGGATTGAATACAACACACACCATGCGCACTTTCTTCCACGGGAGTAATGTCTCAAACAGTCTACGCATTGATCGTTCCTTGGAAGACCAGTAGTAGTTTCCGATGCACATCTGGAGGCATGCTGTAATCTGTGGACCATCACAGTGTTGATGAAACACAGAAATTGCATCGGGATTAAATACAACAGTCACCATGCGCACTTTCCTCCATGTTAGTAATGTCTCAACAGTCTACGCTTTGATCGTTCCCTGGAAGACCAGTGGTAGTTTCCAATGCACATCTGGAAGCATTCTGTAATCTGTGGACTATCAGAGTGTTGATGAAACACAGAAATTGCATCGGGATTAAATACAACAGTCACCATGTGCACTCTCCTCCATGGGAGTAATGTCTCAAACAGTCTACGCTTTGATCGTTCCCTGGAAGACCAGTAGTAGTTTCCGATGCACATCTGGAGGCATTCCGAAATCTGTGGACTAATTTAGTGTTGATGAAACACAGAAATTGCATCGGGATTGAATACAACAGTCACCATGCGCACTTTCCTCCATGTTAGTAATGTCTCAAACAGTCTACGCTTTGATCGTTCCCTGGAAGACCAGTGGTAGTTTTCAATGCACATCTGGAGGGATTCTGTAATGTGTGGACAATCAGAGCGTCGATGAAACACAGAAATTGCATAGGGATTGAATACAACAGTCACCATACGCACTTTCCTCCACAGGAGTAATGTCTCAAACAGTCTACGATTTGATCGTTCCCTGGAGGACGAGTAGTAGTTTCCGATGCACATCTGGTGGCATTCTGTAATCTGTGGACTATCAGAGTGTTGATGAAACACAGAATTTGCATCGGGATTGAATACAACACACACCATGCGCACTTTCTTCCACGGGAGTAATGTCTCAAACAGTCTACGCATTGATCGTTCCTTGGAAGACCAGTAGTAGTTTCCGATGCACATCTGGAGGCATGCTGTAATCTGTGGACCATCACAGTGTTGATGAAACACAGAAATTGCATCGGGATTAAATACAACAGTCACCATGCGCACTTTCCTCCATGTTAGTAATGTCTCAACAGTCTACGCTTTGATCGTTCCCTGGAAGACCAGTGGTAGTTTCCAATGCACATCTGGAAGCATTCTGTAATCTGTGGACTATCAGAGTGTTGATGAAACAAAGAAATTGCATCGGGATTAAATACAACAGTCACCATGTGCACTCTCCTCCATGGGAGTAATGTCTCAAACAGTCTACGCTTTGATCGTTCCCTGGAAGACCAGTAGTAGTTTCCGATGCACATCTGGAGGCATTCCGAAATCTGTGGACTAATTTAGTGTTGATGAAACACAGAAATTGCATCGGGATTGAATACAACAGTCACCATGCGCACTTTCCTCCATGTTAGTAATGTCTCAAACAGTCTACGCTTTGATCGTTCCCTGGAAGACCAGTGGTAGTTTTCAATGCACATCTGGAGGGATTCTGTAATGTGTGGACAATCAGAGCGTCGATGAAACACAGAAATTGCATAGGGATTGAATACAACAGTCACCATACGCACTTTCCTCCACAGGAGTAATGTCTCAAACAGTCTACGATTTGATCGTTCCCTGGAGGACGAGTAGTAGTTTCCGATAGACATCTCGTGGCATTCTGTATTCTGTTGAGTATCAGAGTGTTGATGAAACACAGAAATTGCATCGGGTTTGAATACAACACTCACCATGAGCACTTTCCTACATGTCAGTAATGTCTCAAACAGTCTACGCTTTGATCGTTCACTGGAAGACCAGTGGTAGTTTCCAATGCACATCTGGAGGCATTCTGTAATATCTGGACTATCAGAGTGTTGATGAAACACAGAAATTGCAATGGGAATGAATACAACAGTCACCATGCGCACTTCCCTCCATGGGAGTAATGTCTGAAACAGTCCACCCTTTGACCGGTCCCTGGAAGACCAGTAGTAGTTTCCGATGCACATCTGGTGGCATTCTGTATTCTGTTGACTATCAGAGTGTTGATGAAACACAGAAATTGCATCGTGATTGAATAAAACAGTCACCATGTGCACTTTCCTCCAAGGGAGTAATGTCTCAGAGAGTCTACGCTTTATTCGTTCCCTGGAAGACCAGTAGTAGTTTCCGATGCACATCTGGATGCATTCTGTAATCTGTGGACTATCAGAACGTTGATGAAACACAGAAATTGCATCGGGATTGAATACAACAGTTGCCATGGGAACTTTCCTCCACAGGAGCAATGTCTCAAACAGGCTACGCTTTGATCGTTCCCTGGAAGACCAGTGGTAGTTCCCAATGCACATCTGGAGGCATTCTGTAATCTGTGGACTATCTGAGTGTTGATGAAACACAGAAATTTCATCGGGATTGAATACAACAGTCACCATGCGCACTTTCCTCCACAGGAGTAATGTCTTAAACAGTCTACGCTTTGATCGTTCCGTGGAGGACGAGTAGTAGTTTCCGATGCACATTTGGTGGCATTCTGTAATCTGTGGACTATCAGAGTGTTGATGATACACAGAAATTGCATCGGGATTGAATACAACTCTCACCATGAGCACTTTCCTCCACGGGGGTAATGTCTCAAACAGCCTACGCTTTGATCGTTCCCTGGAAGACCAGTAGAAGTTTCCGATGCACATCTGGAGGCATTCTGCAATCTGTGGACTATCAGAGTGTTGATGAAACACAGAGATTGCATCGGGATTGAATACAACAGTCACCATGCACACTTTCCTCCACGGGAGTAATGTCTCAAACAGTCTACGCTTTGATTGTTCCCTGGAAGACCAGTGGTAGTTTCCGATGCACATCTGGATGCATTCCTTAATCTGTGGACTATCAGAGTGTTGATGAAACACAGAATTTGCATCGGGATTGAATACAACACACACCATGCGCACTTTCTTCCACGGGAGTAATGTCTCAAACAGTCTACGCATTGATCGTTCCTTGGAAGACCAGTAGTAGTTTCCGATGCACATCTGGAGGCATGCTGTAATCTGTGGACCATCACAGTGTTGATGAAACACAGAAATTGCATCGGGATTAAATACAACAGTCACCATGCGCACTTTCCTCCATGTTAGTAATGTCTCAACAGTCTACGCTTTGATCGTTCCCTGGAAGACCAGTGGTAGTTTCCAATGCACATCTGGAAGCATTCTGTAATCTGTGGACTATCAGAGTGTTGATGAAACACAGAAATTGCATCGGGATTAAATACAACAGTCACCATGTGCACTCTCCTCCATGGGAGTAATGTCTCAAACAGTCTACGCTTTGATCGTTCCCTGGAAGACCAGTAGTAGTTTCCGATGCACATCTGGAGGCATTCCGAAATCTGTGGACTAATTTAGTGTTGATGAAACACAGAAATTGCATCGGGATTGAATACAACAGTCACCATGCGCACTTTCCTCCATGTTAGTAATGTCTCAAACAGTCTACGCTTTGATCGTTCCCTGGAAGAACAGTGGTAGTTTTCAATGCACATCTGGAGGGATTCTGTAATGTGTGGACAATCAGAGCGTCGATGAAACACAGAAATTGCATAGGGATTGAATACAACAGTCACCATACGCACTTTCCTCCACAGGAGTAATGTCTCAAACAGTCTACGCTTTGATCGTTCCCTGGAAGACCAGTAGTAGTTTCGGATGCACATCTGGTGGCATTCTGTAATCTGTGGACTATCAGAGTGTTGATGAAACACAGAAAATGCATCGGGATTGAATACAACACTCACCATGCGCACTTTCCTCCACGGGAGTAATGTCTCAAACAGTCTACGATTTGATAGTTCCCTGGAGGACGAGTAGTACTTTCCGATACACATCTGGTGGCATTCTGTAATCTGTGAACTATCAGAGTGTTGATGAAACACAGAAATTGCATCGGGATTGAATACAACACTCACCATGAGCACTTTCCTACATGTCAGTAATGTCTCAAACAGTCTACGCTTTGATCGTTCCCTGGAAGACCAGTAGTAGTTTCCGATGCACATTTATAGGCATTCTGTAATCTGTGGACTAACTGAGTGTTGATGAAACACAGAAATTGCATCGGGATTGAATACAACAGCCCCCATGTGCACTTACCTCCATGGGAGTAATGTCTGAAACAGTCCACCCTTTGATCCTTCCCTGGAAGGCTAGTAGTAGTTTCCGATACACATCTGGTGGCATTCTGTAATCTGTGAACTATCAGAGTGTTGATGAAACACTGAAATTGCATCGGGATTGAATACAACACTCACCATGAGCACTTTCCTACATGTCAGTAATGTCTCAAACAGTCTACGCTTTGATCGTTCCCTGGAAGACCAGTAGTAGTTTCCGATGCACATTTATAGGCATTCTGTAATCTGTGGACTAACTGAGTGTTGATGAAACACAGAAATTGCATCGGGATTGAATACAACAGTTCCCATGTGCACTTACCTCCATGGGAGTAATGTCTGAAACAGTCCACCCTTTGATCCTTCCCTGGAAGACTAGTAGTAGTTTCCGATACACATCTGGTGGCATTCTGTAATCTGTGGACTATCAGAGTGTTGATGAAACACAGAAAATGCATCGGGATTGAATAAAACAGTCACCATGCGCACTTTCCTCCACAGGAGATATGTCTCAAACAGTCTACGCTTTTATCGTTACCTGGAAGACCTGTAGTAGTTTCCGAAGCTCATCTGGTGGCATTCTGTAATCTGTGGACTATCAGAGTGTTGATGAAACACAGAAATTTCATAGGGATTGAATACAACAGTCATCTTGCGCACTTTCCTCCACAGGAGTAATGTCTCAAACAGTCCACCCTTTGATCGTTCCCTTTAAGAACAGTGGTAGTTTCCATTGCACATCTGGAGGCATTCTCTAATCTGTGAACTATCAGAGTGTTGATGAAACACAGAAATTGCATCGGGATTGAATACAACAGTCACCATGCGCACTTCTCTCCATGGGAGTAATGTCTCTAACAGTCTACGATTGGATCATTCCCAGGAAGACCAGTAGTAGTTTCCGATGCACATCTGGAGGCATTCTGTAATCTGTGGACTATCAGATTGTTGGTGAAACATAGAAATTGCATCGGGATTAAATACAGCAGTCACCATGCGCACTCTCCTCCATGGGAGTAATGTCTCAAACAGTCTACGCTTTGATCGTTCCCTGGAAGACCAGTAGTAGTTTCCGATGCACATTTGGAGGCATTCTGTAATCTGTGGACTAACTGAGTGTTGATGAAACACAGAAATTGCATCGGGATTGAATACAACAGTCACCGTGCGCACTTTCCTCCATGAGAGTAATGTCTCAAACAGTCTACGATTTGATCGTTCCCTGGAGGACGAGTAGTAGTTTCCGATAGACATCTGGTGGCATTCTGTATTCTTTTGACTATCAGAGTGTTGATGAAACACAGAAATTGCATCGGGATTGAATACAACAGTCATCTTGCGCACTTTCCTCCACAGGAGTAATGTCTCAAACAGTCCACCCTTTGATCGTTCCCTTTAAGAACAGTGGTAGTTTCCATTGCACATCTGGAGGCATTCTCTAATCTGTGAACTATCAGAGTGTTGATGAAACACAGAAATTGCATCGGGATTGAATACAACAGTCACCATGCGCACTTCTCTCCATGTTAGTAATGTCTCAACAGTCTACGCTTTGATCGTTCCCTGGAAGACCAGTGGTAGTTTCCAATGCACATCTGGAAGCATTCTGTAATCTGTGGACTATCAGAGTGTTGATGAAACACAGAAATTGCATCGGGATTAAATACAACAGTCACCGTGCGCACTTTCCTCCATGAGAGTAATGTCTCAAACAGTCTACGCTTTGATCGTTCCCTGGAAGACCAGTAGTAGTTTCCGATGCACATTTATAGGCATTCTGTAATCTGTGGACTAACTGAGTGTTGATGAAACACAGAAATTGCATCGGGTTTGAATACAACACTCACCATGAGCACTTTCCTACATGTCAGTAATGTCTCAAACAGTCTACGCTTTGATCGTTCACTGGAAGACCAGTGGTAGTTTCCAATGCACATCTGGAGGCATTCTGTAATATCTGGACTATCAGAGTGTTAATGAAACACAGAAATTGCAATGGGAATGAATACAACAGTCACCATGCGCACTTCCCTCCATGGGAGTAATGTCTGAAACAGTCCACCCTTTGACCGGTCCCTGGAAGACCAGTAGTAGTTTCCGATGCACATCTGGTGGCATTCTGTATTCTGTTGACTATCAGAGTGTTGATGAAACACAGAAATTGCATCGTGATTGAATAAAACAGTCACCATGTGCACTTTCCTCCATGGGAGTAATGTCTCAGAGAGTCTACGCTTTATTCGTTCCCTGGAAGACCAGTAGTAGTTTCCGATGCACATCTGGATGCATTCTGTAATCTGTGGACTATCAGAACGTTGATGAAACACAGAAATTGCATCGGGATTGACTACAACAGTTGCCATGGGAACTTTCCTCCACAGGAGCAATGTCTCAAACAGTCTACGCTTTGATCGTTCCCTGGAAGACCAGTGGTAGTTCCCAATGCACATCTGGAGGCATTCTGTAATCTGTGGACTATCTGAGTGTTGATGAAACACAGAAATTTCATCGGGATTGAATACAACAGTCACCATGCGCACTTTCCTCCACAGGAGTAATGTCTTAAACAGTCTACGCTTTGATCGTTCCGTGGAGGACGAGTAGTAGTTTCCGATGCACATCTGGTGGCATTCTGTAATCTGTGGACTATCAGAGTGTTGATGATACACAGAAATTGCATCGGGATTGAATACAACTCTCACCATGAGCACTTTCCTCCACGGGGGTAATGTCTCAAACAGCCTACGCTTTGATCGTTCCCTGGAAGACCAGTAGAAGTTTCCGATGCACATCTGGAGGCATTCTGCAATCTGTGGACTATCAGAGTGTTGATGAAACACAGAGATTGCATCGGGATTGAATACAACAGTCACCATGCGCACTTTCCTCCACGGGAGTAATGTCTCAAACAGTCTACGCTTTGATTGTTCCCTGGAAGACCAGTGGTAGTTTCCGATGCACATCTGGATGCATTCCTTAATCTGTGGACTATCAGAGTGTTGATGAAACACAGAATTTGCATCGGGATTGAATACAACACACACCATGCGCACTTTCTTCCACGGGAGTAATGTCTCAAACAGTCTACGCATTGATCGTTCCTTGGAAGACCAGTAGTAGTTTCCGATGCACATCTGGAGGCATGCTGTAATCTGTGGACCATCACAGTGTTGATGAAACACAGAAATTGCATCGGGATTAAATACAACAGTCACCATGCGCACTTTCCTCCATGTTAGTAATGTCTCAACAGTCTACGCTTTGAGCGTTCCCTGGAAGACCAGTGGTAGTTTCCAATGCACATCTGGAAGCATTCTGTAATCTGTGGACTATCAGAGTGTTGATGAAACACAGAAATTGCATCGGGATTAAATACAACAGTCACCATGTGCACTCTCCTCCATGGGAGTAATGTCTCAAACAGTCTACGCTTTGATCGTTCCCTGGAAGACCAGTAGTAGTTTCCGATGCACATCTGGAGGCATTCCGAAATCTGTGGACTAATTTAGTGTTGATGAAACACAGAAATTGCATCGGGATTGAATACAACAGTCACCATGCGCACTTTCCTCCATGTTAGTAATGTCTCAAACAGTCTACGCTTTGATCGTTCCCTGGAAGAACAGTGGTAGTTTTCAATGCACATCTGGAGAAATTCTGTAATGTGTGGACAATCAGAGCGTCGATGAAACACAGAAATTGCATAGGGATTGAATACAACAGTCACCATACGCACTTTCCTCCACAGGAGTAATGTCTCAAACAGTCTACGCTTTGATCGTTCCCTGGAAGACCAGTAGTAGTTTCGGATGCACATCTGGTGGCATTCTGTAATCTGTGGACTATCAGAGTGTTGATGAAACACAGAAAATGCATCGGGATTGAATACAACACTCACCATGCGCACTTTCCTCCACGGGAGTAATGTCTCAAACAGTCTACGATTTGATAGTTCCCTGGAGGACGAGTAGTAGTTTCCGATACACATCTGGTGGCATTCTGTAATCTGTGAACTATCAGAGTGTTGATGAAACACAGAAATTGCATCGGGATTGAATACAACACTCACCATGAGCACTTTCCTACATGTCAGTAATGTCTCAAACAGTCTACGCTTTGATCGTTCCCTGGAAGACCAGTAGTAGTTTCCGATGCACATTTATAGGCATTCTGTAATCTGTGGACTAACTGAGTGTTGATGAAACACAGAAATTGCATCGGGATTGAATACAACAGCCCCCATGTGCACTTACCTCCATGGGAGTAATGTCTGAAACAGTCCACCCTTTGATCCTTCCCTGGAAGACTAGTAGTAGTTTCCGATACACATCTGGTGGCATTCTGTAATCTGTGAACTATCAGAGTGTTGATGAAACACAGAAATTGCATCGGGATTGAATACAACACTCACCATGAGCACTTTCCTACATGTCAGTAATGTCTCAAACAGTCTACGCTTTGATCGTTCCCTGGAAGACCAGTAGTAGTTTCCGATGCACATTTATAGGCATTCTGTAATCTGTGGACTAACTGAGTGTTGATGAAACACAGAAATTTCATAGGGATTGAATACAACAGTCATCTTGCGCACTTTCCACCACAGGAGTAATGTCTCAAACAGTCCACCCTTTGATCGTTCCCTTTAAGAACAGTGGTAGTTTCCATTGCACATCTGGAGGCATTCTCTAATCTGTGAACTATCAGAGTGTTGATGAAACACAGAAATTGCATCGGGATTGAATACAACAGTCACCATGCGCACTTCTCTCCATGGGAGTAATGTCTCTAACAGTCTACGATTGGATCATTCCCAGGAAGACCAGTAGTAGTTTCCGATGCACATCTGGAGGCATTCTGTAATCTGTGGACTATCAGATTGTTGGTGAAACATAGAAATTGCATCGGGATTAAATACAGCAGTCACCATGCGCACTCTCCTCCATGGGAGTAATGTCTCAAACAGTCTACGCTTTGATCGTTCCCTGGAAGACCAGTAGTAGTTTCCGATGCACATTTGGAGGCATTCTGTAATCTGTGGACTAACTGAGTGTTGATGAAACACAGAAATTGCATCGGGATTGAATACAACAGTCACCGTGCGCACTTTCCTCCATGAGAGTAATGTCTCAAACAGTCTACGATTTGATCGTTCCCTGGAGGACGAGTAGTAGTTTCCGATAGACATCTGGTGGCATTCTGTATTCTTTTGACTATCAGAGTGTTGATGAAACACAGAAATTGCATCGGGATTGAATACAACAGTCACCATGCGCACTTCCCTCCATGGGAGTAATGTCTGAAACAGTCCACCCTTTGATCCTTCCCTGGAAGACTAGTAGTAGTTTCCGATACACATCTGGTGGCATTCTGTAATCTGTGGACTATCAGAGTGTTGATGAAACACAGAAAATGCATCGGGATTGAATAAAACAGTTACCAAGCGCACTTTCCTCCACAGGAGATATGTCTCAAACAGTCTACGCTTTGATCGTTACCTGGAAGACCAGTAGTAGTTTCCGAAGCACATCTGGTGGCATTCTGTAATCTGTGGACTATCAGAGTGTTGATGAAACACAGAAATTGCATCGGGATTGAATACAACAGTCACCATGCGCACTTTCCTCCATGGGAGTAATGTCTTAAACAGTCTACGCTTTGATCGTTCAATGGAAGACCAGTGGTAGTTTCCGATGCACATCTGGATGCATTCCTTAATCTGTGGACTATCAGAGTGTTGATGAAACACTGAATTTGCATCGGGATTGAATACAACACACACCATGCGCACTTTCTTCCACGGGAGTAATGTCTCAAACAGTCTACGCATTGATCGTTCCTTGGAAGACCAGTAGTAGATTCCGATGCACATCTGGAGGCATGCTGTAATCTGTGGACCATCAGAGTGTTGATGAAACACAGAAATTGCATCGGGATTAAATACGACAGTCACCATGCGCACTTTCCTCCATGGGAGTAATGTCTTAAACAGTCTACGCTTTGATCGTTCATTGGAAGACCAGTAGTAGTTTCCGATGCACATTTGGAGGCATTCTGTAATCTGAGGACTAACTGAGTGTTGATGAAACACAGAAATTGCATCGGGATTGAATACAACAGTCACCATGCGCACTTTCCTCCATGAGAGTAATGTCTCAAACAGTCCACCCTTTGATCGCTCCCTGGAAGACCAGTAGTAGTTTCCGATGCACATCTGGAGGCATTCTGTAATCTGTGGAGTATCAGAGTGTTGATTAAACACAGAAATTGCATCGGGATTGAATACAACAGTCACCATGTTCACTTTCCTCCATGTTAGTAATGTCTCAAACAGTATACGCTTTGATCGTCCCTGGAAGACCAGAAGTAGTTTCCAATGCACATATGGAGGCATTCTGTAATCTGTGGACTATCAGAGTGTTGATGAAACACTGAAATTGCATCGGGATTGAATACAACAGTCAACATGTGCACTTTACTCCATGGGAGTACTGTCTGAAACAGTCCACCCTTTAATCATTCCCTGGAAGACCAGTAGTAGTTTCCGATGCCAATCTGGTGGTATTCTGTAATCTGTGGACTATCAGACTGTTGATGAAACACAGAAATCGCATCGGGATTGAATACAACAGTCACCATGCGCACTTTCCTCAATGGGAGTGATGTCTCAAACAGTCTACGCTTTGATCGTTCCCTGGAAGACCAGTAGTAGTTTCTGATGCACATCTGGTGGCATTCTGTAATCTGTGGACCTTCAAAGTCTTGATGAAACACAGAAGTTGCATCGGGATTGAATTATACAGTCACCATGCGGACTTTCCTCCATGTGAGTAATGTCTCAAACAGTCTACGCTTGGATCGTTCCCAGGAAGACCAGAAGCAATTTCCGAAGCACATCTGGAGGCATTCTGTAATCTATGGAGTATCAGAGTGTTGATGAAGCACAGAAATTGCATCGGGATTGAATACAACAGTCACCATGCACACCTTCCTCCAGGGGAGTAATGTCTCAAAGAGTTTACTCTTTGATCGTACCCTGGAAGACCAGTAGTAGTTTCCGATGCACATGTGGAGGCATTCTGTAATCTGTGGACTATCAGAGTGTTGATGAAACACAGAAATTGCATCGGGATTGAATACAACAGTCACCATGCGCACTTTCCTCAATGTTAGTAATGTCTCAAACGGTCTACGCTTTGATCGTTCCCTTGAAGACCAGTGGAGGTTTCCAATGCACATTTGGAGGCTTTCTGTAATCTGTGGACTAACTGAGTGTTGATGAAACACAGAAATTGCATCGGGATTGAACACATCAGTCCCCATGTGCACTTACCTCCATTAGAGTATTGTCTGAAACAGTCCACCCTTTGATCCTTCCCTGGAAGACTAGTAGTAGTTTCCGATACACATCTGGTGGCATTCTGTAATCTGTGGACTATCAGAGTGTTGATGAAACACAGAAAATGCATCGGGATTGAATAAAACAGTCACCATGCGCACTTTCCTCCACAGGAGATATGTCTCAAACAGTCTACGCTTTGATCGTTACCTGGAAGACCTATAGTAGTTTCCGAAGCACATCTGGTGGCATTCTGTAATCTGTGGACTATCAGAGTGTTGATGAAACACAGAAATTGCATCGGGATTGAATACAACAGTCACCATGCGCACTTTCCTCCATGGGAGTAATGTCTTAAACAGTCTACGCTTTGATCGTTCATTGGAAGTCCAGTAGTAGTTTCCGATGCACATCTGGTGGCATTCTGTAATATGTGGACTATCAGAGTGTTGATGAAACACAGAAATTTCATAGGGATTGAATACAACAGTCATTTTGCGCACTTTCCTTCACAGGAGTAATGTCTCAAACAGTCCACCCTTTGATCGTTCCCTTTAAGAACAGTGGTAGTTTCCATTGCACATCTGGAGGCATTCTCTAATCTGTGAAGTATCAGAGTGTTGATGAAACACAGAAATTGCATCGGGATTGAATACAACAGTCACTATGCGCACTTCTCTCCATGGGAGTAATGTCTCTAACAGTCTACGCTTGGATCATTCCCAGGAAGACCAGTAGTAGTTTCCGATGCACATCTGGAGGCATTCTGTAATCTGTGGACTATCAGATTGTTGGTGAAACATAGAAATTGCATCGGGATTAAATACAGCAGTCACCATGCGCACTCTCCTCCATGGGAGTAATGTCTCAAACAGTCTACGCTTTGATCGTTACCTGGAAGACAATTAGTAGTTTCCGATGCACATCTGGTATCATTTTGTAATCTGTGGACTATCAGAGTGTTGATGAAACACAGAAATTGCATCGGGATTGAATACAACAGTCACCATGCGCACTTTCCTCAATGGGAGTGATGTCTCAAACAGTCTACGATTTGATCGTTCCCTGGAAGACCAGTAGTAGTTTCTGATGCACATCTGGTGGCATTCTGTAATCTGTGGACTATCAGAGTGTTGATGAAACACAGAAATTGCTTCGGGATTGAATACAACACTCACCATGCGCACTTTCCTCCACGGGTGTAAGTTCTCATACAGTCTACGCTTTGATCGTTCCCTGGAAGAGCACTAGTAGTTTCCGATGGACATCTGGAGGCATTCTGTAATCTGTGGACCTTCAAAGTCTTGATGAAACACAGAAGTTGCATCGGGATTGAATTATACAGTCACCATGCGGACTTTCCTCCATGTGAGTAATGTCTCAAACAGTCTACGCTTGGATCGTTCCCAGGAAGACCAGAAGCAATTTCCGAAGCACATCTGGAGGCATTCTGTAATCTATGGAGTATCAGAGTGTTGATGAAGCACAGAAATTGCATCGGGATTGAATACAACAGTCACCATGCGTACCTTCCTCCAGGGGAGTAATGTCTCAAAGAGTTTACTCTTTGATCGTACCCTGGAAGACCAGTAGTAGTTTCCGATGCACATGTGGAGGCATTCTGTAATCTGTGGACTATCAGAGTGTTGATGAAACACAGAAATTGCATCGGGATTGAATACAACAGTCACCATGCGCACTTTCCTCAATGTTAGTAATGTCTCAAACGGTCTACGCTTTGATCGTTCCCTTGAAGACCAGTGGAGGTTTCCAATGCACATTTGGAGGCTTTCTGTAATCTGTGGACTATCAGAGTGTTGATGAAACACAGAAATTGCATCGGGATTGAATAATACAGACACCATTCGCACATTCCTCCACGGGAGGTATGTCTCAAACTGTCTACGCTTTGATCGTTAATTGTAAAACCAGTAGTAGTTTCTGATGCACATCTGGTGGCATTCTGTAATCTGCGGACTATCATAGTGTTGATGAAACACAGAAATTGCATAGGGATTGAATACAACTGTAACCATGCGCACTTTCCTCCACAGGAGTAATGTCTCAAACAGTCTACGCTTTGATCATTCCCTGGAGGACCAGTAGTAGTTTCCGATGCACATCTCGTCGCATTCTGTAATCTGTGGACTATCAGAGTGTTGATGAAACACAGAAGTTGCATCGGGATTGAATACAACAGTCACCATGCGCACTTTCCTCCACGGGAGTAATGTCTCAAACTGTCTACGCTTTGATCGTTAATTGGAAAACCAGTAGTAGTTTCTGATGCACATCTGGTGGCATTCTGTAATCTGTGGACTATCAGAGTGTTGATAAAACACAGAAATTGCATCGGGATTGAATACAACAGTCACCATGCGCACTTTCCTCCATGTTAGTAATGTCTCAAACAGTATACGCTTTGATCGTCCCTGGGAGACCAGTGGTAGTTTCCAATGCACATATGGAGGCATTCTGTAATCTGTGGACTATCAGAGTGTTGATGAAACACAGAAATTGCATCGGAATTGAATACAACAGTCACCATGCGCACTTTCCACCATGGGAGTAATGTCTGAAACAGTCCACCCTTTAATCATTCCCTGGAAGACCAGTAGTAGTTTCCGATGCCCATCTGGTGGCATTCTGTAATCTGTGGACTACCAGAGTGTTGATGAAACACAGAAATTGCATCGGGATTGAATAAAACAGTCACCATGCGCACTTTCCTCCACGGGAGGTATTTCTCAAAGTGTCTACGCTTTGATCGTTACCTGGAAGACCATTAGTAGTTTCCGATGCACATCTGGTATCATTCTGTAATCTGTGGACTATCAGAGTGTTGATGCAACACAGAAATTGCATCGGGATTAAATACAACAGTCACCATGCGCACTTTCTTCAATGGGAGTAATGTCTCAAAGAGTCTACGGTTTGATCGTTCCCTGGAAGACCAGTAGTAGTTTCCGATGCACATCTGGTGGCATTCTGCAATCTGTGGACTATCAGAGTGTTGATGAAACACAGAAATTGCTTCGGGATTAAATACAACACTCACCATGCGCACTTTCCTACACGGGTGTAAGTTCTCATACTGTCTACGCTTTGATCGTTCCCCGGAAGACCAGTAGTAGTTTCCGATGGACATCTGGAGGCATTCTGTAATCTGTGGACCTTCAAAGTGTTGATGAAACACAGAAGCAGCATCGGGATTGAATACAACAGTCACCATGCGCACTTTTCTCCATGTGAGTAATGTCTCAAACAGTGTACGCTTTGATCGTTCCCTGGAAGACCAGTGGTAGTTTCCAATGCACATCTGGAGGCATTCTTTAATCTGTGGACTATTAGAGTGTTGGTGAAACACATAAATTGCATCGGGATTAAATACAACGGTCACCATGCGCACTCTCCTCCATGGGAGTAATGTCTCAAACAGTCTACGCTTTGATCGTTCCCTGGAAGACCAGTAGTAGTTTTCGATGCACATCTGCAGGCATTCTGAAATCTGTGGACTAACTGAGTGTTGATGAAACACAGAAATTGCATCGGGATTGAAATCAACAGTCGCCATGCGCACTTTCCTCCAAGGGAGTAATGTCTCATAGAGTTTACGCTTTGATCGTACCCTGGAAGACCAGTGGTAGTTTCCAATGCACATTTGGAGGCATTCTGTAATCTGTGGACTATCAGAGTGTTGATGAAACACAGAAATTGCATCGGGATTGAATAAAACAGACACCATTCGCACTTTCCTCCACGGGAGGTATGTCTCAAACTGTCTACGCTTTGATCGTTAATTGGAAAACCAGTAGTAGTTTTTGATGCACATCTGGTGGCATTCTGTAATCTGCGGACTACCAGAGTGTTGATGAAACACAGGAAATTGCATAGGGATTGAATACAATTGTAACCATGCGCACTTTCCTCCACAGGAGTAATGTCTCAAACAGTCTACGCTTTGATCATTCCCTGGAGGGCCAGTAGTAGTTTCCGATGCACATCTCGTCGCATTCTGTAATCTGTGGACTATCAGAGTGTTGATGAAACACAGAAGTTGCATCGGGATTGAATACAACACTCACCATGCGCACTTTCCTCCACGGGAGTAATGTCTCAAACAGTCTACGCTTTGATAGTTCCCTGGAAGACCAGTAGCAGTTTCCGATGCACATCTGGAGATATTCTGTAATCTGTGGAGTATCAGAGTGTTGATGAAGCACAGTAATTTCATCGGGATTGAATACAACAGTCACCATGCGCTCCTTCCTCCCAGGGAGTATTGTCTCAAAGAGTTTACGCTTTGATCGTTATCTGGAAGAGTAGTAGTAGTTTCCGAAGCACATCTGGAGGCATTCTGTAATCTGTGGACTATCAGAGTGTTAATGAAACACAGAAATTGCATCGGGATTGAATATAACACTCACCATGCGCAATTTCCTCCACGGGAGGTATGTCTCAAACTGTCTACGCTTCGATCGTTAATTGGAAAACCAGTAGTAATTTCTGATGCACATCTGGTGGCATTCTGTAATCTGTGGACTATCAGAGTGTTGATGAAACACAGAAATTGCATCGGGATTGAATACAACTGTCACCATGCGCACCTCCCTCCATGGGGGTAATGTCTCTAAGAGTCTACGCTTGGATAATTCCCAGGAAGACCAGTAGCAGTTTCCGATGCACATCTGGAGGCATTCTGTAATCTGTGGAGTATCAGAGTGTTGATGAAACACAGAAATTTCATCGGGATTGAATACAACAGTCACCATGCGCACCTTCCTCCAAGGGAGTATTGTCTCAAAGAGTTTACGCTTTGATCCTTATCTGGAAGACCAGTAGTAGTTTCCGATGCACATCTGGAGGCATTCTGTAATCTGTGGACTATCAGAGTGTTAATGAAACACAGAAATGGCATCGGGATTGAATACAACAGTCACCATGCGCACTTTCCTCCACAAGAGTAATGTCTCAAACAGTCTACGCTTTGATCGTTCCCTGGATGACCAGGCGTAGTTTTCGAAGCACACTGGTGGCATTCTGTAATCTGCGGACTATCAGAGTGTTGATGAAACACAGAAATTGCATAGGGATTGAATACAACTGTAACCATGCGCGCTTTCCTCCACAGGAGTAATGTCTCAAACAGTCTACGCTTTGATCGTTCCCTGGAGGACCAGTAGTAGATTCCGTTGCACATCTGGAGGCATTCCGAATCTGTGGACTATCAGAGTGTTGATGAAACACAGAAATTGCATCGGGATTGAATACAACAGTCACCATGCGCACTTCCCTCCATGTGAGTATTGTCTCTAAAAGTCTACGCTTGGATCGTTCCCAGGAAGACCAGTAGTAGTTTCCGATGCACATCTAGATTCATTCTGTAATCTGTGGAGTATCAGAGTGTTGATGAAACACAGATATTGCATCGGAATTGAATACAACAGTCACCATGCGCACCTTCCTCCAAGGGAGTAATGTCTCAAAGAGTTTACGCTTTGATCGTTCCCTGTAAGACCAGTAGTAGTTTCCGATGCACATCTGGAGGCATTCTGTAATCTGTGGACTATCAGAGTGTTGATGAAACACAGAAATTGCATCGGGATTGAATACAACAGTCACTATGCGCACTTCCCTCCATGGGAGTAATGTCTCTAACAGTCTACGCTTGGATCGTTCCCAGGAAGACCAGAAGCAATTTCCGAAGCACATCTGGAGGCATTCTGTAATCTATGGAGTATCAGAGTGTTGATGAAACACAGAAATTGCATCGGGATTGAATACAACAGTCACCATGCGCACCTTCTACCAGGAGAGTAATGTCTCAAAGAGTTTACGCTTTGATCGTACCCTGGAAGACCAGTAGTAGTTTCCGATGCACATCTGGAGGCATTCTGTAATCTGTGGACTATCAGAGTGTTGATGAAACACAGAAATGGCATCGGGATTGAATACGTCACCATGCGCACTTTCCTCAATGTTAGTAATGTCTCAAACAGTCTAAGCTTTGATCGTTCCCTGGAAGACCAGTGGTAGTTTCCAATGCACATTTGGAGGCTTTCTGTAATCTGTGGACTATCAGAGTGTTGATGAAACACAGAAATTGCATCGGGATTGAATAAAACAGACACCATTCGCACATTCCTCCACGGGAGGTATGTCTCAAACTGTCTACGCTTTGATCATTCCCTGGAGGACCAGTAGTAGTTTCCGATGCACATCTCGTCGCATTCTGTAATCTGTGGACTATCAGAGTGTTGTTGAAACACAGAAGTTGCATCGGGATTGAATACAACAGTCACCATGCGCACTTTCCTCCACGGGAGTAATGTCTCGAACAGTCTACGCTTTGATAGTTCCCTGGAAGACCAGTAGTAGTTTCCGATGCACATCTGGAGGCATTCTGTAATCTGTGGACCTTCAAAGTGTTGATGAAACACAGATATTGCATCGGTATTGAATACAACGGACACCATGCGCACTTTCCTACATGTTAGTAATGTCTCAAACTGTCTACGCCTTGATCGTTCCCTGGAAGACCAGTGGTAGTTTCCAATGCACATCTGGAGGCATTCTGTAATCTGTGGACTATCAGAGTGTTAATGAAACACAGAAATTGCATTGGGATTGAATACAACACTCACCATTCGCAATTTCCTCCACGGGAGGTATGTCTCAAACTGTCTACGCTTTGATCGTTAATTGGAAAACCAGTAGTAGTTTCTGATGCACATCTGATGGCATTCTGTAATCTGTGGACCATCAGAGTGTTGATGAAACACAGAAATTGCATCGGGATTGAATACAACAGTCACCATGCGCACTTACCTCCACGGGAGGTATTTATCAAAGAGTCTACGCTTTGATCGTTACCTGGAAGACCATTAGTAGTTTCCGATGCACATCTGGTGTCATTCTGTAATCTGTGGACTATCAGAGTGTTGATGAAACACAGAAATTGCATCGGGATTGAATACAACAGTCACCATGCGCACTTTCCTCAATGGGAGTAATGTCTCAAAGAGTCTACGGTTTGATCGTTCCCTGGAAGACCAGTAGTAGTTTCCGATGCACATCTGGTGGCATTCTGTAATCTGTGGACTATCAGAGTGTTGATGAAACACAGAAATTGCTTCGGGATTAAATACAACACTCACCATGCGCACTTTCCTACACGGGTGTAAGTTCTCATACTGTCTACGCTTTGATCGTTCCCCGGAAGACCAGTAGTAGTTTCCGATGGACATCTGGAGGCATTCTGTAATCTGTGGACCTTCAAAGTGTTGATGAAACACAGACGTTGCGTCGGGATTGAATACAACAGTCACCATGCGCACTTTCCTCCATGTGAGTAATGTCTCAAACAGTCTACGCTTTGATCGTTCCCTGGAAGACCAGTGGTAGTTTCCAATGCACATCTGGAGGCATTCTTTAATCTGTGGACTATTAGAGTGTTGGTGAAACACATAAATTGCATCGGGATTAAATACAACGGTCACCATGCGCACTCCCCTCCATGGGAATAATGTCTCAAACAGTCTACGCTTTGATCGTTCCCTGGAAGACCAGTAGTAGTTTTCGATGCACATCTGGAGGCATTCTGAAATCTGTGGACTAACTGAGTGTTGATGAAACACAGAAATTGCATCGGGATTGAATACAACAGTCACCATGCGCACTTTCCTCCGTGTTAATAATGTCTCAAAGAGTCTACGCTTTGATCGTTCCCTGGAAGACCAGTGGTGGTTTCCAATGCACATTTGGAGGCATTCTGTAATCTGTGGACTATAAGAGTGTTGATGAAACACAGAAATTGCATCGGGATTGAATAAAAAAACACCATTCGCACTTTCCTCCACGGGAGGTATGTCTCAAACTGTCTACGCTTTGATCGTTAATTGGAAAACCAGTAGTTTTTTTCTGATGCACATCTGGTGGCATTCTGTAATCTGCGGACTACCAGAGTGTTGATGAAACACAGAAATTGCATAGGGATTGAATACAATTGTAACCATGCGCACTTTCCTCCACAGGAGTAATGTCTCAAAGAGTCTACGCTTTGATCATTCCCTGGAGGGCCAGTAGTAGTTTCCGATGCACATCTCGTCGCATTCTGAAATCTGTGGACTATCAGAGTGTTGATGAAACACAGAAGTTGCATCGGGATTGAATACAACACTCACCATGCGCACTTTCCTCCATGGGAGTAATGTCACAAACAGTCTACGCTTTGATCGTTCGCTGGAGGACCAGTAGTAGTTTCCGTTGCACATCTGGAGGCATTCCGAATCTGTGGACTATCAGAGTGTTGATGAAACATAGAAATTGTATCGGGATTGAATACAACAGTCACCATGCGCACTTCCCTCCATGGGAGTAATGTCTCTAAAAGTCTACGCTTGGATCGTTCCCAGGAAGACCAGTAGTAGTTTCCGATGCACATCTGGATTCATTCTGTAATCTGTGAAGTATCAGAGTGTTGATGAAACACAGATATTGCATCGGAATTGAATACAACAGTCACCATGTGCACCTTCCTCCAAGGGAGTAATGTCTCAAAGAGTTTACGCTTTGATCGTTCCCTGGAAGACCAGTAGTAGTTTCCGATGCACATCTGGAGGCATTCTGTAATCTGTGGACTATCAGAGTGTTGATGAAACACAGAAATTGCATCGGGATTGAATACAACAGTCACCATGCACACTTTCCTCCATGTTAGTAATGTCTCAAAGAGTCTAATCTTTGATGGTTCCCTGGAAGTCCAGTGGTAGTTTCCAATGCACATCTGGAAGCATTCTGTAATCTGTGGAATATCACAGTGTTGATGAAACACATAAATTGCATCGTGATTGAAAACAATAGTCACCATGCGCACTTTCCTCGACTCGAGCAATATCTCAAACAGTCTACGCTTTGAATGTTCCCTGGAAGACCAGTAGTAGTTTCCGATGCACATCTGGAGGCATTCTGTAATCTGTGGACTATCAGATTGTTGATGAAACACAGAAATTGCATCGGGATTGAATACAACAGTTACCATGCTCACTTTCCTCCATGTTAGTAATGTCTCAAACATTCTACGCTTTGATCGTGCCCTGGAAGACCAGTGGTAGTTTCCAATGCACACCTGGAGGCATTCTGTAATCTGTGCACTATCACAGTGTTGATGAAACACAGAAATTGCATCGGGATTGAATACAACAGTCACCATGCGCACTTGCCTCCATGTTAGTAATGTCTCAAACAGTCTACGCTTTGATCGTACCCTGGAAGACCAGTGGTAGTTTCCGATGCACATCTGGAGGCATTCCGAATCTGTGGACTATCAGAGTGTTGATGAAACACAGAAATTGCATCGGGATTGAATACAACAGTCACCATGCTCACTTCCCTCCATGTTAGTAATGTCTCAAACATTCTACGCTTTGATCGTGCCCTGGAAGACCAGTGGTAGTTTCCAATGCACACCTGGAGGCATTCTGTAATCTGTGCACTATCACAGTGTTGATGAAACACAGAAATTGCATCGGGATTGAATACAACAGTCACCATGCGCACTTGCCTCCATGTTAGTAATGTCTCAAACAGTCTACGCTTTGATCGTACCCTGGAAGACCAGTGGTAGTTTCCGATGCACATCTGGAGGCATTCCGAATCTGTGGACTATCAGAGTGTTGATGAAACACAGAAATTGCATCGGGATTGAATACAACAGTCACCATGCGCACTTTCCTCCACGGGAGTAATGTCTCAAACAGTCTATGATTTGATCGTTCCCTGGAAGACCAGTATTAGTTTCAGATGCACATCTGGAGGCATTCTGTAATCTGTGGATCTTCAAAGTGTTGATGAAACACAGATATTGCATCGGGATTGAATACTAGAGACACCATGCTCACTTTCCTCCATGTTACTAATGTCTCAAACAGTCTACGCTTTGATCTTTCCCCGGAAGACCAGTGGTAGTTTAAAATGCACATCTGGAGGCATTCTGTAATCTGTGGAGTATCAGAGTGTTGATGAAACACAGAAATTGCATCGTGATTAAATACAACAGTCACCATGCGCACCTTCCTCCATGGGAGTAATGGCTCAAAGAGTTTATGCTTTAATCGTTCATTGGGAGACCAGTAGTAGTTTCCGATGCACGTCTGGAGGCATTCTGAAATCTGTGGAACTTTCTAAGTGTTGATGAAACACAGATATTGCATCGGGATTGAACCCAACATTCACCATGCGCACTTGCCTCCATATGAGTAATGTCTCAAAGTGTTTACGCTTTGATCGTTCCCTGGAAGACCAGTAGTAGTTTCCGATGCACATCTGGATGCATTCTGTAATCTGTGGACTATCAGAGTGTTGATGAAATACAGAAATTGCATCGGGATTGAATACATCAGTCACCATGCGCACTTTCCTCCATGTTAGTAATGTCTGCAACAGTCTACGCTTTGATCGTGAAGTGGAAGACCAGTGGTAGTTCCAATGCACACTGGGAGGCATTCTGTAATCTTTGGACTATCACAGTGTTGATGAAACACAGAAATTGCAGCGGGATTGAATACAATAGTCACCATGCGCACTTGCCTCCATGTTAGTAATGTCTCAAACAGTCTACGCTTTGATCGTAATCTGGAAGACCAGTGGTAGTTTCCGATGCACATCTGAAGGCATTCCGAATCTGTGGACTATCAGAGTGTTGATGAAACACAGAAATTCCAACGGGATTGAATACAACAGTCACCATGCGCACTTCCCTCAATGGGAGTAATGTCTCTAAAAGTCTACGCTTGGATCGTTCCCAGGAAGACCAGTAGTAGTTTCCGATGCACATCAGGAGGCATTCTGTAATCTGTGGACTATCACAGTGTTGATGAAACACAGATATTGCATCGGGATTGAATACAACAGTCACCATGCGCACTTGCCTCCATCTTAGTAATGTCTCAAACAGTCTACGCTTTTATCGTACCCTGGAAGACCAGTGGTAGTTTCCGATGCACATCTGGAGGCATTCCGAATCTGTGGATCATCAGAGTGTTGATGAAACACAGAAAGTGCATCGGGATTGAATACAACAGTCACCATGCGCACTTCCCTCCATGGGAGTAATGTCTCTAAAAGTCTACGCTTGGATCGTTCCCAGGAAGACCAGTAGTAGTTTCCGATGCACATCTGGAGACATTCTGTAATCTGTGGAGTATAAGAGTGTTGATGAAACACAGAAATTGCATCGGAATTGAATAAAACAGTCACCATACGCACTTTCCTCCATGGGAGTAAAGTCTCAAAGAGTTTACGCTTTGATCGTTCATTGGAAGACCAGTAGTAGTTTCCGATGCACATCTGGAGGCATTCTGTAATCTGTATACTATCAGAGTGTTGATGAAAAACAGAAATTGCATCGGGATTAAATACAACAGTCACCATGCGCAATTTCCTCCACGGAAGTCATGTCTCAAAGAGTCTACGCTTTGATCTTTCCCTGGAAGACCAGTAGTAGTTTCCGATGCACATCTGGAGGCATTCCGAAATCTGTGGACTAACTGAGTGTTGATGAAACACAGAAATTGCATCGGGATTGAATACAAAAGTCACCATGCGCAACTTCCTGCATGGGATTAATGGCTCAAGGAGTTTACGCTTTGATCGTTCATTGGGAGACCAGTAGTAGTTTCCGATGCACATCTGGAGGCATTCTGAAATCTGTGGAACTTTCTAAGTGTTGATGAAACACAGATATTGCATCGGGATTGAATACAACATTCACCATGCGCACTTTCCTCCATGTTAGTAATGTCTCAAACAGTCTACGCTTTGATCGTGCCAGGGAAGACCAGTGGTAGATTCCAATGCACACCTGGAGGCATTCTGTAATCTGTGGACTATCACAGTGTTGATAAAACACAGAAATTGCATCGAGATTGAATACAACAGTCACCATGCGCACTTGCCTCCATCTTAGTAATGTCTCAAACAGTCTATGCTTTTATCGTATCCTGGAAGACCAGTGGTAGTTTCCGATGCACATCTGGAGGCATTCCGAATCTGTGGATTATCAGAGTGTTGATGGAACACAGAAATTGCATCGGGATTGTATACAACAGTCACCATGCGCACTTCCCTCCATGGGAGTAATGTCTCTAAAAGTCTACGCTTGGATCGTTCCCAGGAAGACCAGTAGTAGTTTCCGATGCACATCTGGAGACATTCTGTAATCTGTGGAGTATAAGAGTGTTGATGAAACACAGAAATTGCATCGGGATTGAATAAAACAGTCACCATACGCACTTTCCTCCATGGGAGTAAAGTCTCAAAGAGTTTACGCTTTGATCGTTCATTGGAAGACCAGTAGTAGTTTCCGATGCACATCTGGAGGCATTCTGAAATCTGTGGAACTTTCTAAGTGTTGATGAAACACAGATATTGCATCGGGATTGAATACAACAGACACCATGCTCACTTTCCTCCATGTTACTAATGTCTCAAACAGTCTACGCTTTGATCTTTCCCCGGAAGACCAGTGGTAGTTTAAAATGCACATCTGGAGGCATTCTGTAATCTGTGGAGTATCAGAGTGTTGATGAAACACAGAAATTGCATCATGATTAAATACAACAGTCACCATGCGCACCTTCCTCCATGGGAGTAATGGCTCAAAGAGTTTATGCTTTAATCGTTCATTGGGAGACCAGTAGTAGTTTCCGATGCACGTCTGGAGGCATTCTGAAATCTGTGGAACTTTCTAAGTGTTGATGAAACACAGAAATTGCATCGGGATTGAATAAAAAAACACCATTCGCACTTTCCTCCACGGGAGGTATGTCTCAAACTGTCTACGCTTTGATCGTTAATTGGAAAACCAGTAGTTTTTTTCTGATGCACATCTGGTGGCATTCTGTAATCTGCGGACTACCAGAGTGTTGATGAAACACAGAAATTGCATAGGGATTGAATACAATTGTAACCATGCGCACTTTCCTCCACAGGAGTAATGTCTCAAAGAGTCTACGCTTTGATCATTCCCTGGAGGGCCAGTAGTAGTTTCCGATGCACATCTCGTCGCATTCTGAAATCTGTGGACTATCAGAGTGTTGATGAAACACAGAAGTTGCATCGGGATTGAATACAACACTCACCATGCGCACTTTCCTCCACGGGAGTAATGTCTCAAACAGTCTACGCTTTGATAGTTCCCTGGAAGACCAGTAGTAGTTTCCGATGCACATCTGGAGGCGTTCTGTAATCTGTGGACCTTCAAAGTGTTGATGAAACACAGATATTGCATCGGGATTGAATACAACGGACACCATGCGAACTTTCCTCCATGTTAGTAATGTCTCAAACTGTCTACGTTTTGATCGTTCCCTGGAAGACCAGTGGTAGTTTCCAATGCACATCTGGAGGCATCCTGTAATCTGTGGACTATCAGAGTGTTGATGAAACACAGAAATTGCATCGGGATTGAATACAACAGTCACCATGCGCACTTTCCTCCACAGGAGTAATGTCTCTAGGAGTCTACGCTTGGATAATTCCCAGGAAGACCAGTAGCAGTTTCCGATGCACATCTGGAGGCATTCTGTAATCTGTGGAGTATCAGAGTGTTGATGAAACACAGAAATTTCATCGGGATTGAATACAACAGTCACCATGCGCAATTTCCTCCACGGTAGGTATGTCTCAAACTGTCTACGCTTTGATCGTTAATTGGAAAACCAGTAGTAGTTTCTGATGCACATCTGGCGGCATTCTGTAATCTGCGGACTATCAGAGTGTTGATGAAACACAGAAATGGCATCGGGATTGAATACAACAGTCACCATGCGCACTTTCCTCCATGGGAGTAATGTCACAAACAGTCTACGCTTTGATCGTTCGCTGGAGGACCAGTAGTAGTTTCCGTTGCACATCTGGAGGCATTCCGAATCTGTGGACTATCAGAGTGTTGATGAAACATAGAAATTGTATCGGGATTGAATACAACAGTCACCATGCGCACTTCCCTCCATGGGAGTAATGTCTCTAAAAGTCTACGCTTGGATCGTTCCCAGGAAGACCAGTAGTAGTTTCCGATGCACATCTGGATTCATTCTGTAATCTGTGAAGTATCAGAGTGTTGATGAAACACAGATATTGCATCGGAATTGAATACAACAGTCACCATGTGCACCTTCCTCCAAGGGAGTAATGTCTCAAAGAGTTTACGCTTTGATCGTTCCCTGGAAGACCAGTAGTAGTTTCCGATGCACATCTGGAGGCATTCTGTAATCTGTGGACTATCAGAGTGTTGATGAAACACAGAAATTGCATCGGGATTGAATACAACAGTCACCATGCACACTTTCCTCCATGTTAGTAATGTCTCAAAGAGTCTAATCTTTGATGGTTCCCTGGAAGTCCAGTGGTAGTTTCCAATGCACATCTGGAAGCATTCTGTAATCTGTGGAATATCAGAGTGTTGATGAAACACATAAATTGCATCGTGATTGAAAACAATAGTCACCATGCGCACTTTCCTCGACTCGAGCAATATCTCAAACAGTCTACGCTTTGAATGTTCCCTGGAAGACCAGTAGTAGTTTCCGATGCACATCTGGAGGCATTCTGTAATCTGTGGACTATCAGATTGTTGATGAAACACAGAAATTGCATCGGGATTGAATACAACAGTTACCATGCTCACTTTCCTCCATGTTAGTAATGTCTCAAACATTCTACGCTTTGATCGTGCCCTGGAAGACCAGTGGTAGTTTCCAATGCACACCTGGAGGCATTCTGTAATCTGTGCACTATCACAGTGTTGATGAAACACAGAAATTGCATCGGGATTGAATACAACAGTCACCATGCGCACTTGCCTCCATGTTAGTAATGTCTCAAACAGTCTACGCTTTGATCGTACCCTGGAAGACCAGTGGTAGTTTCCGATGCACATCTGGAGGCATTCCGAATCTGTGGACTATCAGAGTGTTGATGAAACACAGAAATTGCATCGGGATTGAATACAACAGTCACCATGCTCACTTCCCTCCATGTTAGTAATGTCTCAAACATTCTACGCTTTGATCGTGCCCTGGAAGACCAGTGGTAGTTTCCAATGCACACCTGGAGGCATTCTGTAATCTGTGCACTATCACAGTGTTGATGAAACACAGAAATTGCATCGGGATTGAATACAACAGTCACCATGCGCACTTGCCTCCATGTTAGTAATGTCTCAAACAGTCTACGCTTTGATCGTACCCTGGAAGACCAGTGGTAGTTTCCGATGCACATCTGGAGGCATTCCGAATCTGTGGACTATCAGAGTGTTGATGAAACACAGAAATTGCATCGGGATTGAATACAACAGTCACCATGCGCACTTTCCTCCACGGGAGTAATGTCTCAAACAGTCTATGATTTGATCGTTCCCTGGAAGACCAGTATTAGTTTCAGATGCACATCTGGAGGCATTCTGTAATCTGTGGATCTTCAAAGTGTTGATGAAACACAGATATTGCATCGGGATTGAATACTAGAGACACCATGCTCACTTTCCTCCATGTTACTAATGTCTCAAACAGTCTACGCTTTGATCTTTCCCCGGAAGACCAGTGGTAGTTTAAAATGCACATCTGGAGGCATTCTGTAATCTGTGGAGTATCAGAGTGTTGATGAAACACAGAAATTGCATCGTGATTAAATACAACAGTCACCATGCGCACCTTCCTCCATGGGAGTAATGGCTCAAAGAGTTTATGCTTTAATCGTTCATTGGGAGACCAGTAGTAGTTTCCGATGCACGTCTGGAGGCATTCTGAAATCTGTGGAACTTTCTAAGTGTTGATGAAACACAGATATTGCATCGGGATTGAACCCAACATTCACCATGCGCACTTGCCTCCATATGAGTAATGTCTCAAAGTGTTTACGCTTTGATCGTTCCCTGGAAGACCAGTAGTAGTTTCCGATGCACATCTGGATGCATTCTGTAATCTGTGGACTATCAGAGTGTTGATGAAATACAGAAATTGCATCGGGATTGAATACATCAGTCACCATGCGCACTTTCCTCCATGTTAGTAATGTCTGCAACAGTCTACGCTTTGATCGTGAAGTGGAAGACCAGTGGTAGTTCCAATGCACACCGGGAGGCATTCTGTAATCTTTGGACTATCACAGTGTTGATGAAACACAGAAATTGCAGCGGGATTGAATACAATAGTCACCATGCGCACTTGCCTCCATGTTAGTAATGTCTCAAACAGTCTACGCTTTGATCGTAATCTGGAAGACCAGTGGTAGTTTCCGATGCACATCTGAAGGCATTCCGAATCTGTGGACTATCAGAGTGTTGATGAAACACAGAAATTCCAACGGGATTGAATACAACAGTCACCATGCGCACTTCCCTCAATGGGAGTAATGTCTCTAAAAGTCTACGCTTGGATCGTTCCCAGGAAGACCAGTAGTAGTTTCCGATGCACATCAGGAGGCATTCTGTAATCTGTGGACTATCACAGTGTTGATGAAACACAGATATTGCATCGGGATTGAATACAACAGTCACCATGCGCACTTGCCTCCATCTTAGTAATGTCTCAAACAGTCTACGCTTTTATCGTACCCTGGAAGACCAGTGGTAGTTTCCGATGCACATCTGGAGGCATTCCGAATCTGTGGATCATCAGAGTGTTGATGAAACACAGAAAGTGCATCGGGATTGAATACAACAGTCACCATGCGCACTTCCCTCCATGGGAGTAATGTCTCTAAAAGTCTACGCTTGGATCGTTCCCAGGAAGACCAGTAGTAGTTTCCGATGCACATCTGGAGACATTCTGTAATCTGTGGAGTATAAGAGTGTTGATGAAACACAGAAATTGCATCGGAATTGAATAAAACAGTCACCATACGCACTTTCCTCCATGGGAGTAAAGTCTCAAAGAGTTTACGCTTTGATCGTTCATTGGAAGACCAGTAGTAGTTTCCGATGCACATCTGGAGGCATTCTGTAATCTGTATACTATCAGAGTGTTGATGAAAAACAGAAATTGCATCGGGATTAAATACAACAGTCACCATGCGCAATTTCCTCCACGGAAGTCATGTCTCAAAGAGTCTACGCTTTGATCTTTCCCTGGAAGACCAGTAGTAGTTTCCGATGCACATCTGGAGGCATTCCGAAATCTGTGGACTAACTGAGTGTTGATGAAACACAGAAATTGCATCGGGATTGAATACAAAAGTCACCATGCGCACCTTCCTGCATGGGATTAATGGCTCAAGGAGTTTACGCTTTGATCGTTCATTGGGAGACCAGTAGTAGTTTCCGATGCACATCTGGAGGCATTCTGAAATCTGTGGAACTTTCTAAGTGTTGATGAAACACAGATATTGCATCGGGATTGAATACAACATTCACCATGCGCACTTTCCTCCATGTTAGTAATGTCTCAAACAGTCTACGCTTTGATCGTGCCAGGGAAGACCAGTGGTAGATTCCAATGCACACCTGGAGGCATTCTGTAATCTGTGGACTATCACAGTGTTGATAAAACACAGAAATTGCATCGAGATTGAATACAACAGTCACCATGCGCACTTGCCTCCATCTTAGTAATGTCTCAAACAGTCTACGCTTTTATCGTATCCTGGAAGACCAGTGGTAGTTTCCGATGCACATCTGGAGGCATTCCGAATCTGTGGATTATCAGAGTGTTGATGGAACACAGAAATTGCATCGGGATTGTATACAACAGTCACCATGCGCACTTCCCTCCATGGGAGTAATGTCTCTAAAAGTCTACGCTTGGATCGTTCCCAGGAAGACCAGTAGTAGTTTCCGATGCACATCTGGAGACATTCTGTAATCTGTGGAGTATAAGAGTGTTGATGAAACACAGAAATTGCATCGGGATTGAATAAAACAGTCACCATACGCACTTTCCTCCATGGGAGTAAAGTCTCAAAGAGTTTACGCTTTGATCGTTCATTGGAAGACCAGTAGTAGTTTCCGATGCACATCTGGAGGCATTCTGAAATCTGTGGAACTTTCTAAGTGTTGATGAAACACAGATATTGCATCGGGATTGAATACAACAGACACCATGCTCACTTTCCTCCATGTTACTAATGTCTCAAACAGTCTACGCTTTGATCTTTCCCCGGAAGACCAGTGGTAGTTTAAAATGCACATCTGGAGGCATTCTGTAATCTGTGGAGTATCAGAGTGTTGATGAAACACAGAAATTGCATCATGATTAAATACAACAGTCACCATGCGCACCTTCCTCCATGGGAGTAATGGCTCAAAGAGTTTATGCTTTAATCGTTCATTGGGAGACCAGTAGTAGTTTCCGATGCACGTCTGGAGGCATTCTGAAATCTGTGGAACTTTCTAAGTGTTGATGAAACACAGATATTGCATCGGGATTGAACCCAACATTCACCATGCGCACTTGCCTCCATATGAGTAATGTCTCAAAGTGTTTACGCTTTGATCGTTCCCTGGAAGACCAGTAGTAGTTTCCGATGCACATCTGGAGGCATTCTGTAATCTGCGGACTACCAGAGTGTTGATGAAACACAGAAATTGCATAGGGATTGAATACAATTGTAACCATGCGCACTTTCCTCCACAGGAGTAATGTCTCAAAGAGTCTACGCTTTGATCATTCCCTGGAGTGCCAGTAGTAGTTTCCGATGCACATCTCGTCGCATTCTGAAATCTGTGGACTATCAGAGTGTTGATGAAACACAGAAGTTGCATCGGGATTGAATACAACACTCACCATGCGCACTTTCCTCCACGGGAGTAATGTCTCAAACAGTCTACGCTTTGATAGTTCCCTGGAAGACCAGTAGTAGTTTCCGATGCACATCTGGAGGCGTTCTGTAATCTGTGGACCTTCAAAGTGTTGATGAAACACAGATATTGCATCGGGATTGAATACAACGGACACCATGCGAACTTTCCTCC
The DNA here is from genome assembly GCF_023897955.1 of Schistocerca gregaria. Classification (NCBI taxonomy): domain Eukaryota; kingdom Metazoa; phylum Arthropoda; class Insecta; order Orthoptera; family Acrididae; genus Schistocerca; species Schistocerca gregaria. The sequence goes on along the minus strand of NC_064924.1, from coordinate 4,826,779 downwards.
ATGTTAGTAATGTCTCAAACTGTCTACGTTTTGATCGTTCCCTGGAAGACCAGTGGTAGTTTCCAATGCACATCTGGAGGCATCCTGTAATCTGTGGACTATCAGAGTGTTGATGAAACACAGAAATTGCATCGGGATTGAATACAACAGTCACCATGCGCACTTTCCTCCACAGGAGTAATGTCTCTAGGAGTCTACGCTTGGATAATTCCCAGGAAGACCAGTAGCAGTTTCCGATGCACATCTGGAGGCATTTTGTAATCTGTGGAGTATCAGAGTGTTGATGAAACACAGAAATTTCATCGGGATTGAATACAACAGTCACCATGCGCAATTTCCTCCACGGTAGGTATGTCTCAAACTGTCTACGCTTTGATCGTTAATTGGAAAACCAGTAGTAGTTTCTGATGCACATCTGGCGGCATTCTGTAATCTGCGGACTATCAGAGTGTTGATGAAACACAGAAATGGCATCGGGATTGAATACAACAGTCACCATGCGCACTTTCCTCCATGGGAGTAATGTCACAAACAGTCTACGCTTTGATCGTTCGCTGGAGGACCAGTAGTAGTTTCCGTTGCACATCTGGAGGCATTCCGAATCTGTGGACTATCAGAGTGTTGATGAAACATAGAAATTGTATCGGGATTGAATACAACAGTCACCATGCGCACTTCCCTCCATGGGAGTAATGTCTCTAAAAGTCTACGCTTGGATCGTTCCCAGGAAGACCAGTAGTAGTTTCCGATGCACATCTGGATTCATTCTGTAATCTGTGAAGTATCAGAGTGTTGATGAAACACAGATATTGCATCGGAATTGAATACAACAGTCACCATGCGCACCTTCCTCCAAGGGAGTAATGTCTCAAAGAGTTTACGCTTTGATCGTTCCCTGGAAGACCAGTAGTAGTTTCCGATGCACATCTTTAGGCATTCTGTAATCTGTGGACTATCAGAGTGTTGATGAAACACAGAAATTGCATCGGGATTGAATACAACAGTCACCATGCACACTTTCCTCCATGTTAGTAATGTCTCAAAGAGTCTAATCTTTGATGGTTCCCTGGAAGTCCAGTGGTAGTTTCCAATGCACATCTGGAGGCATTCTGTAATCTGTGGAATATCACAGTGTTGATGAAACACATAAATTGCATCGTGATTGAAAACAATAGTCACCATGCGCACTTTCCTCGACTCGAGCAATATCTCAAACAGTCTACGCTTTGAATGTTCCCTGGAAGACCAGTAGTAGTTTCCGATGCACATCTGGAGGCATTCTGTAATCTGTGGACTATCAGATTGTTGATGAAACACAGAAATTGCATCGGGATTGAATACAACAGTTACCATGCTCACTTTCCTCCATGTTAGTAATGTCTCAAACATTCTACGCTTTGATCGTGCCCTGGAAGACCAGTGGTAGTTTCCAATGCACACCTGGAGGCATTCTGTAATCTGTGCACTATCACAGTGTTGATGAAACACAGAAATTGCATCGGGATTGAATACAACAGTCCCCATGCGCACTTGCCTCCATGTTAGTAATGTCTCAAACAGTCTACGCTTTGATCGTACCATGGAAGACCAGTGGTAGTTTCCGATGCACATCTGGAGGCATTCCGAATCTGTGGACTATCAGAGTGTTGATGAAACACAGAAATTGCATCGGGATTGAATACAACAGTCACCATGCTCACTTCCCTCCATGTTAGTAATGTCTCAAACATTCTACGCTTTGATCGTGCCCTGGAAGACCAGTGGTAGTTTCCAATGCACACCTGGAGGCATTCTGTAATCTGTGCACTATCACAGTGTTGATGAAACCCAGAAATTGCATCGGGATTGAATACAACAGTCACCATGCGCACTTGCCCCCATGTTAGTAATGTCTCAAACAGTCTACGCTTTGATCGTACCCTGGAAGACCAGTGGTAGTTTCCGATGCACATCTGGAGGCATTCCGAATCTGTGGACTATCAGAATGTTGATGAAACACAGAAATTGCATCGGGATTGAATACAACAGTCACCATGCGCACTTTCCTCCACGGGAGTAATGTCTCAAACAGTCTATGCTTTGATCGTTCCCTGGAAGACCAGTATTAGTTTCAGATGCACATCTGGAGGCATTCTGTAATCCGTGGACCTTCAAAGTGTTGATGAAACACAGATATTGCATCGGGATTGAATACAACAGACACCATGCTCACTTTCCTCCATGTTACTAATGTCTCAAACAGTCTACGCTTTGATCTTTCCCCGGAAGACCAGTGGTAGTTTAAAATGCCCATCTGGAGGCATTCTGTAATCTGTGGACTATCAGAGTGTTGATGAAGTACAGAAATTGCATCGGGATTGAATACATCAGTCACCATGCGCACTTTCCTCCATGTTAGTAATGTCTGCAACAGTCTACGCTTTGATCGTGAAGTGGAAGACCAGTGGTAGTTCCAATGCACACCGGGAGGCATTCTGTAATCTTTGGACTATCACAGTGTTGATGAAACACAGAAATTGCAGCGGGATTGAATACAATAGTCACCATGCGCACTTGCCTCCATGTTAGTAATGTCTCAAACAGTCTACGCTTTGATCGTAATCTGGAAGACCAGTGGTAGTTTCCGATGCACATCTGAAGGCATTCCGAATCTGTGGACTATCAGAGTGTTGATGAAACACAGAAATTCCAACGGGATTGAATACAACAGTCACCATGCGCACTTCCCTCAATGGGAGTAATGTCTCTAAAAGTCTACGCTTGGATCGTTCCCAGGAAGACCAGTAGTAGTTTCGAATGTACATCAGGAGGCATTCTGTAATCTGTGGACTATCACAGTGTTGATGAAACACAGAAATTGCATCGGGATTGAATACAACAGTCACCATGCGCACTTGCCTCCATCTTAGTAATGTCTCAAACAGTCTACGCTTTTATCGTACCCTGGAAGACCAGTGGTAGTTTCCGATGCACATCTGGAGGCATTCCGAATCTGTGGATCATCAGAGTGTTGATGAAACACAGAAAGTGCATCGGGATTGAATACAACAGTCACCATGCGCACTTCCCTCCATGGGAGTAATGTCTCTAAAAGTCTACGCTTGGATCGTTCCCAGGAAGACCAGTAGTAGTTTCCGATGCACATCTGGAGACATTCTGTAATCTGTGGAGTATAAGAGTGTTGATGAAACACAGAAATTGCATCGGAATTGAATAAAACAGTCACCATACGCACTTTCCTCCATGGGAGTAAAGTCTCAAAGAGTTTACGCTTTGATCGTTCATTGGAAGACCAGTAGTAGTTTCCGATGCACATCTGGAGGCATTCTGTAATCTGTATACTATCAGAGTGTTGATGAAAAACAGAAATTGCATCGGGATTAAATACAACAGTCACCATGCGCAATTTCCTCCACGGAAGTCATGTCTCAAAGAGTCTACGCTTTGATCTTTCCCTGGAAGACCAGTAGTAGTTTCCGATGCACATCTGGAGGCATTCCGAAATCTGTGGACTAACTGAGTGTTGATGAAACACAGAATTTGCATCGGGATTGAATACAAAAGTCACCATGCGCACCTTCCTGCATGGGATTAATGGCTCAAGGAGTTTACGCTTTGATCGTTCATTGGGAGACCAGTAGTAGTTTCCGATGCACATCTGGAGGCATTCTAAAATCTGTGGAACTTTCTAAGTGTTGATGAAACACAGATATTGCATCGGTATTGAATACAACATTCACCATGCGCACTTTCCTCCATGTTAGTAATGTCTCAAACAGTCTACGCTTTGATCGTGCCAGGGAAGACCAGTGGTAGATTTCAATGCACACCTGGAGGCATTCTGTAATCTGTGGACTATCACAGTGTTGATAAAACACAGAAATTGCATCGGGATTGAATACAACAGTCACCATGCGCACTTGCCTCCATCTTAGTAATGTCTCAAACAGTCTACGCTTTTATCGTACACTGGAAGACCAGTGGTAGTTTCCGATGCACATCTGGAGGCATTTCGAATCTGTGGATTATCAGAGTGTTGATGAAACACAGAAATTGCATCGGGATTGTATACAACAGTCACCATGCGCACTTCCCTCCATGGGAGAAATGTCTCTAAAAGTCTACGCTTGGATCGTTCCCAGGAAGACCAGTAGTAGTTTCCGATGCACATCTGGAGACATTCTGTAATCTGTGGAGTATAAGAGTGTTGATGAAACACAGAAATTGCATCGGGATTGAATAAAACAGTCACCATACGCACTTTCCTCCATGGGAGTAAAGTCACAAAGAGTTTACGCTTTGATCGTTCATTGGAAGACCAGTAGTAGCTTCCGATGCACATCTGGAGGCATTCTGAAATCTGTGGAACTTTCTAAGTGTTGATGAAACACAGATATTGCATCGGGATTGAATACAACAGACACCATGCTCACTTTCCTCCATGTTACTAATGTCTCAAACAGTCTACGCTTTGATCTTTCCCCGGAAGACCAGTGGTAGTTTAAAATGCACATGTGGAGGCATTCTGTAATCTGTGGAGTATCAGAGTGTTGATGAAACACAGAAATTGCATCATGATTAAATACAACAGTTACCATGCGCACCTTTCTGCATGGGATTAATGGCTCAAGGAGTTTACGCTTTGATCGTTGATTGGGAGACCAGTAGTAGTTTCCGATGCACATCTGGAGGCATTCTGAAATCTGTGGAACTTTCTAAGTGTTGATGAAACACAGATATTGCATCGGGATTGAACACAACATTCACCATGCGCACTTTCCTCCATGTTAGTAATGTCTCAAAGAGTCTACGCTTTGATCGTGCCAGGGAAGACCAGTGGTAGATTCCAATGCACACCTGGAGGCACTCTGTAATCTGTGGACTATCACAGTGTTGATAAAACACAGAAATTGCATCGGGATTGAATACAACAGTCACCATGCGCACTTGCCTCCATCTTAGTAATGTCTCAAACAGTCTACGCTTTTATCGTACCCTGGATGACCAGTGGTAGTTTCCGATGCACATCTGGAGGCATTCCGAATCTGTGGATTATCAGAGTGTTGATGAAACACAGAAATTGCATCGGGATTGTATACAACAGTCACCATGCGCACTTCCCTCCATGGGAGTAATGTCTCTAAAAGTCTACGCGTGGATCGTTCCCAGGAAGACCAGTAGTAGTTTCCTATGCACATCTGGAGACATTCTGTAATCTGTGGAGTATAAGAGTGTTGATGAAACACAGAAATTGCATCGGAATTGAATAAAACAGTCACCATACGCACTTTCCTCCAAGGGAGTAAAGTCTCAAAGAGTTTACGCTTTGATCGTTCATTGGAAGACCAGTAGTAGTTTCCGATGCACATCTGGAGGCATTCTGTAATCTGTATACTATCAGAGTGTTGATGAAACACAGAAATTGCATCGGGATTAAATACAACAGTCACCATGCGCAATTTCCTCCACGGAAGTAATGTCTCAAAGAGTCTTCGCTTTGATCTTTCCCTGGAAGGCCAGTAGTAGTTTCCGATGCACATCTGGAGGCATTCCGAAATCTGTGGACTAACTGAGTGTTGATGAAACACAGAAATTGCATCGGGATTGAATACAAAAGTCACCATGCGCACCTTCCTCCATGGGATTAATGGCTCAAGGAGTTTACGCTTTGATCGTTCAGTGGGAGACCAGTAGTAGTTTCCGATGCACATATGGAGGCATTCTGAAATCTGTGGAACTTTCTAAGTGTTGATGAAACACAGATATTGCATCGGGATTGAATACAAAAGTCACCATGCGCACTTTCCTCCATGTTAGTAACGTCTCAAACAGTCTACGATTTGATCGTACCCTGGAAGACCAGTGGTAGTTTCCGATGCACATCTGGAGGCATTCAGAATCTGTGGACTATCAGAGTGTTGATGAAACACAGAAATTCCATCGGGATTGAATACGTCACCATGCGCACTTCCCTCAATGGGAGTAATGTCTCTAAAAGTCTACGCTTGGATCGTTCCCAGGAAGACCAGTAGTAGTTTCCGATGCACATCTGGAGGCATTCTGTAATCTGTGGACTATCAGAGTGATGATGAAACACAGAAATTGCATCGGGATTGAATACAACAGTCACCATGCGCACTTTCCTCCATGTTAGTTATGTCTCAAACAGTCTACGATTTGATCGTTCCCTTTAAGACCAGTGGTAGTTTCCAATGGACATCTGGAGGCATTCTGTTATCTGTGGACTATCAAGTTGTTGATGAAACACAGAAATTGCATAGGGATTGAATACAGCAGTCATCATGGGCACTTTCCTCCACAGGTGTAACGTCTCAAACAGTCTACGCTTGGATCGTTCCCTGGAAGACCAGTAGTAGTTTCCAATGCACATCTGGAGGCATTCTGTAATCTGTGGACTATCAGAGTGTTGATGATACACAGAAATTGCATCGGGATTGAATACAAGAGTCATCATGCGCACTTTCCTCCATGGGAGTAATGTCTGAAACAGTCCACCCTTTGAACGTTCCCTGGAAGACCAGTAGTAAGTAGTTTCCGATGCACATCAGGTGTCCTTCTGTAATCTGTGGAATATCTGAGTGTTGATGAAACACAGAAATAGCATCGGGATTGAATAAAACAGTCACCTTGCGCACTTTCCTCCATGGGAGTAATGTCTCAAACAGTCTACGCTTTGATCGTTACCTGGAAGACAAGTAGTAGTTTCCGATGCCCATCTGGTGGCATTCTGTTATCTGTGGACTATCAGAGTGTTGATGAAACACAGAAATTACATCGGGATTTAACACAATAGTCACCATGCGCACTTTCCTCCATGGGAGTAATGTCTCAAACAGTCTACGCTTTGATCGTTAACTGGAAGACCAGTAGTAGTTTCCGATGCACATCTGGATTCATTTTGTAATCTGTGGACTATCAGAGTGTTCATGAACCACAGAAATTGCATCGGGATTGAATACAACAGTCACCATGCGCACTTCCCTCCATGGGAGTAATGTCTCTAACAGTCTATGCTTGGATCGTTCCCTGGAAGCCCAGTAGTAGTTTCCGATTCACATCTAGAGGCATCCTGTAATCTGTGGAGTATCAGAGTGTTGATGAAGCACAGAAATTGCATCGGGATTGAATACAACAGTCTCCATGCGCACCCTCCTCCAAGGGAGTAATGTCTCAAAGAGTTTACGCTTTGATCGTTCCCTGGAAGAACAGTAGTAGTTTCCGATGCACATCAGGTGTCCTTCTGTAATCTGTGGACTATCAGACTGTTGATGAAACACAGAAATTGCATCGGGATTGAATACAACAGTCACCATGTGCACTTTCCTCCATGGGAGTAATGTCTGAAACAGTCCACCCTTTGACCGTTCCCTGGAAGACCAGTAGTAGTTTCCGATGCACATCTGTGGCATGCTGTAATCTGTGGACTATCAGAGTGTTGATGAAACACAGAAATTGCATAGGGATTGAATACAACAGTCACCATGCGCACTTTCCTCCATGGGAGTAATGTCTCAAACAGTCTACACTTTGATCTTTCCCTGGAAGACCAGTAGTAGTTTCCGATGCACATCTGGTGGCATTCATTATTCTGTGGATTATCAGAATGTTGATGAAACACAGAAATTGCATCGGGATTGAATACAACAGTCACCATGCACACTTCCCTCCATGGGAGTAATGTCTCTAACAGTCTACGCTTTGATCGTTCCCAGGAAGACCAGTAGTAGTTTCCGATGCACATTTGGAGGCATTCTGTAATCTGTGGAACTTTTTAAGTGTTGATGAAACACAGATATTGCATCGGGATTGAATACAAAATTCACCATGCGCACTTTCCTCCATGTTAGTAATGTCTCAAACAGTCTACGATTTGATCGTGCCCTGGAAGACCAGTGGTAGTTTCCAATGCACACCTGGAGGCATTCTGTAATCTGTGGTCTATCACAGTGTTGATGAAACACAGAAATTTGATCGGGATTGAATACAACAGTCACCATGCGCACTTGCCTCCATGTTAGTAATGTCTCAAACAGTCTACGCTTTTATCGTACCCTGGAAGACCAGTGGTAGTTTCCGATGCACATCTGGAGGCATTCCGAATCTGTGGACTATCAGAGTGTTGATGAAACACAGAAATTGCATCGGGATTGAATACAACAGTCACCATGCGCACTTCCCTCCATGGGAGTAATGTCTCTAAAAGTCTACGCTTCTATCGTTCCCAGGAAGACCAGTAGTAGTTTCCGATGCACATCTGGGAGCATTCTGTAATCTGTGGAGTATCAGAGTGTTGATGAAACACAGAAATTGCATCGGAATTGAATAAAACAGTCACCATGCGCACTTTTCTCCATGGGAGTAAAGTCTCAAAGAGTTTACGCTTCGATCGTTCATTGGAAGACCAGTAGTAGTTTCCGATGCACATCTGGAGGCATTTCTGTAATCTGTATAGTATCAGAGTGTTGATGAAACACAGAAATTGCATCGGGATTGAATACAACAGTCACCATGCGCACTTTCCTCCACAGGAGTAATGTCTCAAACAGTCTACGCTTTGATCGTTCCCTGGAAGACCAGTAGTAGTTTCCGACGCACAACTGGTGGCATTCTGTAATCTGTGGACTATCAGAGTGATGATTGAACACAGAAATTGCATCGGGATTGAATACAACAGTCACCTTGCGCACTTTCCTCCATGGGAGTAATGTCTCGAACAGTCAACGCTTTGATCGTTCCCTGGAAGACCAGTAGTAGTTTCCGATGCACATCTGGAGGCATTCTGTAATCTGTGGACCTTCAAAGTGTTGATGAAACACAGATATTGCATCGGGATTGAATACAACAGATACCATGCTCACTTTCCTCCATGTTAGAAATGTCTCAAACAGTCTACGCTTTGATCGTTCCTGGAAGACCAGTGGTATTTTAAAATGCACAAATGAAGGCATTCTGTAATCTGTGGACTATCAGAGTGTTGATGAAACACAGAAATTGCATCGGGATTAAATACAACACTCACCATGCGCAATTTCCTCCACGGGAGTAATGTCTCAAAGAGTCTACGCTTTGATCTTTCTCTGGAAGACCAGTAGTTGTTTCCGATGCACATCTGGAGGCATTCCGAAATCTGTGGACAAACTGAGTGTTGATGAAACACAGAAATTGCACCGGGATTGAATACAACAGTCACCATGCGCACCTTCCTCCATGGGAGTAATGGCTCAAAGAGTTTACGCTTTGATCGTTCATTGGGAGACCAGTAGTAGTTTCCGATGCACATCTGGAGGCATTCTGAAATCTGTGGAACTTTCTAAGTGTTGATGAAACACAGATATTGCATCGGGATTGAATACAACATACACCATGCGCACTTTCCTCCATATGATTAATGTCTCAAAGTGTTTACGATTTGATCGTTCCCTGGAAGACCAGTAGTAGTTTCCGATGCACATCTGGAGGCATTCTGTAATCTGTGGACTATCAGAGTGTTGATGAAACACAGAAAATGCATCGGGATTGAATACAACAGTCACCATGCGCACTTTCCTCCATGTTAGTAACGTCTCAAACAGTCTACGCTTTGATCGTGCCCTGGAAGACCAGTGGTAGTTCCAATGCACACCTGGAGGCATTCTGTAATCTGCGGACTATCACAGTGTTGATGAACCACAGAAATTGCATCGGGATTGAATACAATAGTCACCATGCGCACTTCCCTCCATGGGAGTAATGTCTCTATTAGTCTACGCTTGGATCGTTCCCTGGAATTCCAGTAGTAGTTTCCGATGCACATCTGGATTCATTCTGTAATCTGTGGACTATCAGAGTGTTCATGAAACACAGAAATTGCATCGGGATTGAATAAAACAGTCACCATGCGCACTTCCCTCTATGGGAGTAATGTCTCTAACAGTCTACGCTTGGATCGTTCCCTGGAAGACCAGTAGTAGTTTCCGATTCACATCTGGAGGCATCCTGTAATCTGTGGAGTATCAGAGTGTTGATGAAGCACAGAAATTGCATCGGGATTGAATACAACAGTCTCCATGCGCACCCTCCTCCAAGGGAGTAATGTCTCAAAGAGTTTACGCTTTGATCGTTCCCTGGAAGAACAGTACTAGTTTCCGATGCACATCTGGATTCATTCTGTAATCTGTGGACTATCAGAGTGTTGATGAAACACAGAAATTGCATCGGGATTGAATACAACAGTCATCATGCGCACTTTCCTCCATGGGAGTGATGTCTGAAACAGTCCACCCTTTGAACGTTCCCTGGAAGACCAGTAGTAGTTTCCGATGCACATCAGGTGGCATTCTGTAATCTGTGGACTATCAGAGTGTTGATGAAACACAGAAATTGCATCGGGATTGAATAAAACAGTCACCATGCGCACTTCCCTCCATGGGAGTAATGTCTCAAACAGTCTACGCTTTGATCGTTACCTGGAAGACAAGTAGTAGTTTCCGATGCCCATCTGGTGGCATTCTGTTATCTGTTGACTATCAGAGTGTTGATGAAACACAGAAATTGCATCGGGATTGAACACAATAGTCACCATGCGCACTTTCCTCCATGGGAGTAATGTCTCAAACAGTCTACGCTTTGATCGTTCCCTGGTAGACCAGTAGTAGTTTCCGATGCACATCTGGATTCATTCTGTAATCTGTGGACTATCAGAGTGTTCATGAAACACAGAAATTGCATCGGGATTGAATACAACAGTCACCATGCGCACTTCCCTCCATGGGAGTAATGTCTCTAACAGTCTACGCTTGGATCGTTCCCTGGAAGACCAGTAGTAGTTTCCGATTCACATCTAGAGGCATCCTGTAATCTGTGGAGTATCAGAGTGTTGATGAAGCACAGAAATTGCATTGGGATTGAATACAACAGTCTCCATGCGCACCCTCCTCCAAGGGTGTAATGTCTCAAAGAGTTTACGCTTTGATCGTTCCCTGGAAGAACAGTAGTAGTTTCCGATGCACATCTGGAGGAATTCTGTAGTCTGTGGACTATCAGAGTGTTGATGAAACACAGAAATTGGATCGGGATTGAATACAACAGTCACCATGCGCACTTTCCTCCATGTTAGTAATGTCTCAAACAGTCTACGCTTTGATCGTTCCCTGGAAGACCAGTGGTACTTTCCAATGCACATCTGGAGGCATTCTGTAATGTGTGGTCTATCAGACTGTTGATGATACACAGAAATTGCATCGGGATTGAATACAACAGTCACCATGCGCACTTTCCTCCACGGGAGGTATGTCTCAAACAGTCTACGCCTTCATCGTTCCCTGGAAGACCAGCGGTACTTTCCAATGCACATCTGGAGGCATTCTGCAATCTGTGGACTATCAGACTGTTGATGAAACACAGAAATTGCATCGGGATTGAATACAACAGTCACCATGCGCACTTTCCTCCACAGGAGTAATGTCTCAAACAGTCTACGCTTTGATCGTTTCCTGGAAGACCAGTAGTAGTTTCCGACGCACAACTGGTGGAATTCTGTAATCTGTGGACTATCAGAGTGATGATTGAACACAGAAATTGCATCGGGATTGAATACAACAGTCACCTTGCGCACTTTCCTCCATGGGAGTAATGTCTCGAACAGTCAACGCTTTGATCGTTCCCTGGAAGACCAGTAGTAGTTTCCGATGCACATCTGGAGGCATTCTGTAATCTGTGGACCTTCAAAGTGTTGATGAAACACAGATATTGCATCGGGATTGAATACAACAGTCACCATGCGCACTTCCCTCCATGGGAGTAATGTCTCTAACAGTCTACGCTTTGATCGTTCCCAGGAAGACCAGTAGTAGTTTCCGATGCACATTTGGAGGCATTCTGTAATCTGTGGAACTTTTTAAGTGTTGATGAAACACAGATATTGCATCGGGATTGAATACAAAATTCACCATGCGCACTTTCCTCCATGTTAGTAATGTCTCAAACAGTCTACGATTTGATCGTGCCCTGGAAGACCAGTGGTAGTTTCCAATGCACACCTGGAGGCATTCTGTAATCTGTGGACTATCACAGTGTTGATGAAACACAGAAATTTGATCGGGATTGAATACAACAGTCACCATGCGCACTTGCCTCCATGTTAGTAATGTCTCAAACAGTCTACGCTTTTATCGTACCCTGGAAGAACAGTGGTAGTTTCCGATGCACATCTGGAGGCATTCCGAATCTGTGGACTATCAGAGTGTTGATGAAACACAGAAATTGCATCGGGATTGAATACAACAGTCACCATGCGCACTTCCCTCCATGGGAGTAATGTCTCTAAAAGTCTACGCTTGGATCGTTCCCAGGAAGACCAGTAGTAGTTTCCGATGCACATCTGGGAACATTCTGTAATCTGTGGAGTATCAGAGTGTTGATGAAACACAGAAATTGCATCGGAATTGAATAAAACAGTCACCATGCGCACTTTTCTCCATGGGAGTAAAGTCTCAAAGAGTTTACGCTTCGATCGTTCATTGGAAGACCAGTAGTAGTTTCCGATGCACATCTGGAGGCATTCTGTAATCTGTATAGTATCAGAGTGTTGATGAAACACAGAAATTGCATCGGGATTGAATACAACAGTCACCATGCGCACTTTCCTCCACAGGCGTAATGTCTCAAACAGTCTACGCTTTGATCGTTCCCTGGTAGACCAGTAGTAGTTTCCGACGCACATCTGGTGGCATTCTGTAATCTGTGGACTATCAGAGTGATGATTAAACACAGAAATTGCATCGGGATTGAATACAACAGTCACCTTGCGCACTTTCCTCCATGGGAGTAATGTCTCGAACAGTCAACGCTTTGATCGTTCCCTGGAAGACCAGTAGTAGTTTCCGATGCACATCTGGAGGCATTCTGTAATCTGTGGACCTTCAAAGTGTTGATGAAACACAGATATTGCATCGGGATTGAATACAACAGATACCATGCTCACTTTCCTCCATGCTAGAAATGTCTCAAACAGTCTACGCTTTGATCGTTCCTGGAAGACCAGTGGTAGTTTAAAATGCACAAATGGAGGCATTCTGTAATCTGTGGACTATCAGAGTGTTGATGAAACACAGAAATTGCATCGGGATTAAATACAACAGTCACCATGCGCAATTTCCTCCACGGGAGTAAAGTCTCAAAGAGTCTACGCTTTGATCTTTCTCTGGAAGACAAGTATTTGTTTCCGATGCACATCTGGAGGCATTCCGAAATCTGTGGACAAACTGAGTGTTGATGAAACACAGAAATTGCATCGGGATTGAATACAACAGTCACCATGCGCACCTTCCTCCATGGGAGTAATGGCTCAAAGAGTTTACGCTTTGATCGTTCATTTGGAGACCAGTAGTAGTTTCCGATGCACATCTGGAGGCATTCTGAAATCTGTGGAACTTTCTAAGTGTTGATGAAACACAGATATTGCATCGGGATTGAATACAACATACACCATGCGCACTTTCCTCCATATGATTAATGTCTCAAAGTGTTTACGCTTTGATCGTTCCCTGGAAGACCAGTAGTAGTTTCCGTAGCACATCTGGAGGCATTCTGTAATCTGTGGACTATCAGAGTGTTGATGAAACACAGAAAATGCATCGGGATTGAATACAACAGTCACCATGCGCACTTTCCTCCATGTTAGTAATGTCTCAAACAGTCTACGCTTTGATCGTGCCCTGGAAGACCAGTGGTAGTTCCAATGCACACCTGGAGGCATTCTGTAATCTGCGGACTATCACAGTGTTGATGAACCACAGAAATTGCATCGGGATTGAATACAATAGTCACCATGCGCACTTCCCTCCATGGGAGTAATGTCTCTAACAGTCTACGCTTGGATCGTTCCCTGGAAGAGCAGTAGTAGTTTCCGATGCACATCTGGATTCATTCTGTAATCTGTGGACTATCAGAGTGTTCATGAAACACAGAAATTGCATCGGGATTGAATACAACAGTCACTATGCGCACTTCCCACCATGGGAGTAATGTCTCTAACAGTCTACGCTTGGATCGTTCCCTGGAAGACCAGTAGTAGTTTCCGATTCACATCTGGAGGCATCCTGTAATCTGTGGAGTATCAGAGTGTTGATGAAGCACAGAAATTGCATCGGGATTGAATACAACAGTCTCCATGCGCACCCTCCTCCAAGGGAGTAATGTCTCAAAGAGTTTACGCTTTGATCGTTCCCTGGAAGAACAGTACTAGTTTCCGATGCACATCTGGATTCATTCTGTAATCTGTGGACTATCAGAGTGTTGATGAAACACAGAAATTGCATCGGGATTGAATACAACAGTCATCATGCGCACTTTCCTCCATGGGAGTGATGTCTGAAACAGTCCACCCTTTGAACGTTCCCTGGAAGACCAGTAGTAGTTTCCGATGCACATCAAGTGGCATTCTGTAATCTGTGGACTATCAGAGTGTTGATGAAACACAGAAATTGCATCGGGATTGAATAAAACAGTCACCATGCGCACTTTCCTCCATGGGAGTAATGTCTCAAACAGTCTACGCTTTGATCGTTACCTGGAAGACAAGTAGTAGTTTCCGATGCCCATGTGGTGGCATTCTGTTATCTGTTGACTATCAGAGTGTTGATGAAACACAGAAATTGCATCGGGATTGAACACAATAGTCACCATGCGCACTTTCCTCCATGGGAGTAATGTCTCAAACAGTCTACGCTTTGATCGTTCCCTGGTAGACCAGTAGTAGTTTCCGATGCACATCTGGATTCATTCTGTAATTTGTGGACTATCAGAGTGTTCATGAAACACAGAAATTGCATCGGGATTGAATACAACAGTCACCATGCGCACTTCCCTCCATGGGAGTAATGTCTCTAACAGTCTACGCTTGGATCGTTCTCTGGAAGACCAGTAGTAGTTTCCGATTCACATCTAGAGGCATCCTGTAATCTGTGGAGTATCAGAGTGTTGATGAAGCACAGAAATTGCATTGGGATGGAATACAAGAGTCTCCATGCGCACCCTCCTCCAAGGGAGTAATGTCTCAAAGAGTTTACGCTTTGATCGTTCCCTGGAAGAACAGTAGTAGTTTCCGATGCACATCTGGAGGAATTCTGTAGTCTGTGGACTATCAGAGTGTTGATGAAACACAGAAATTGGATCGGGATTGAATACAACAGTCACCATGCGCACTTTCCTCCATGTTAGTAATGTCTCAAACAGTCTACGCTTTGATCGTTCCCTGGAAGACCAGTGGTACTTTCCAATGCACATCTGGAGGCATTCTGTAATCTGTGGACTATCAGACTGTTGATGAAACACAGAAATTGCATCGGGATTGAATACAACAGTCACCATGCGCACTTCCCTCCATGGGAGTAATGTCTGAAACAGTCCACCCTTTGACCGTTCCCTGGAAGACCAGTAATAGTTTCCGATGCACATCTGTGGCGTTCAGTAATCTGTGGACTATCAGAGTGTTGATGAAACACAGAAATTGCATCGGGATTGAATAAAACAGTCACCATGCGCACTTTCCTCCACGGGAGGTATGTCTCAAACAGTCTACGCTTCAATCGTTACCTGGAAGACCAGTAGTAGTTTCCGAAGCACATCTGGTGGCAATCTGTAATCTGTGGACTGTCAGAGTGTTGATGAAACACAGAGATTGCGTTTTGATTTAATACAACAGTCACCATGCGTACTTTCCTCCACGGGAGTAATGTCTCAAACAGTCTACGCTTTGATCGTTCCCTGGAAGACCAGTAGTAGTTTCCGATGCACATCTGGTGGCATTCCTTAATCTGTGGATTATCAGAGTGTTGATGAAACACAGAAATTGCATCGGGATTGAATACAACAGTCACCATGCGCACTTCCCTCCATGGGAGTAATGTTCTAACAGTCTACGCTTTGATCGTTCCCAGGAAGACCAGTAGTAGTTTCCGATGCACATTTGGAGGCATTCTGTAATCTGTGGAACTTTTTAAGTGTTGATGAAACACAGATATTGCATCGGGATTGAATACAAAATTCACCATGCGCACTTTCCTCCATGGGAGTAATGTCTCAAAGAGTTTACGCTTTGATCGTTCATTGGAAGACCAGTAGTAGTTTCCGATGCACATCTGGAGGCATTCTGTAATCTGTGTACTATCAGAGTGTTGATGATACACAGAAATTTGATCGGGATTGAATACAACAGTCACCATGCGCACTTGCCTCCATGTTAGTAATGTCTCAAACAGTCTACGCTTTTCTCGTACCCTGGAAGACCAGTGGTAGTTTCCGATGCACATCTGGAGGCATTCTGTAATCTGTATAGTATCAGAGTGTTGATGAAACACAGAAATTGCATCGGGATTGAATACAACAATCACCTTGCGCAGTTTCCTCCACAGGAGTAATGTCTCAAACAGTCTACGCATTGATCGTTCCCTGGAAGACCAGTGGTAGTTTCCGATGCACATCTGGTGGCATTCTGTAATCTGTGGACTATCAGAGTGATGATGAAACACAGAAATTGCATCGGGATTGAATACAACAGTCACCATGCGCACTTTCCTCCATGGGAGTAATGTCTCAAACAGTCAACGCTTTGATCGTTCCCTGGAAGACCAGTAGTAGTTTCCGATGCACATCTTTAGGCATTCTGTAATTTGTGGACCTTCAAAGTGTTGATGAAACACAGATATTGCATCGGGATTGAATACAACAGATACCATGCTCACTTTCCTCCATGTTAGAAATGTCTCAAACAGTCTACGCTTTGATCGTTCCTGGAAGACCAGTGGTACTTTAAAATGCACAAATGGAGGCATTCTGTAATCTGTGGACTATCAGAGTGTTGATGAAACACAGAAATTGCATCGGGATTAAATACAACAGTCACCATGCGCAATTTCCTCCACGGGAGTAATGTCTCAAAGAGTCTACGCTTTGATCTTTCCCTGGAAGACCAGTAGTTGTTTCCGATGCACATCTGGAGGCATTCCGAAATCTGTGGACAAACTGAGTGTTGATGAAACACAGAAATTGCATCGGGATTGAATACAACAGTCACCATGCGCACCTTCCTCCATGGGAGTAATGGCTCAAAGAGTTTACGCTTTGATCGTTCATAGGGAGACCAGTAGTAGTTTCCGATGCACATCTGGAGGCATTCTGAAATCTGTGGAACTTTCTAAGTTTTGATATAACACAGATATTGCATCGGGATTGAATACAACATTCACCTCGCGCACTTGCCTCCATGTTAGTTATGTCTCAAACAGTCTACGCTTTGATCGTTCCCTGGAAGACCAGTAGTAGTTTCCGATGCACATCTGGATTCATTCTGTAATCTGTGGACTATCAGAGTGTTGATGATACACAGAAATTGCATCGGGGTTGAATACAACAGTCACCATGCGCACTTTCCTCCACAGGAGTAATGTCTCAAACAGTCTACGCTTTGATCGTTCCCTGGAAGACCAGTAGTAGTTTCCGATGCACATCTGGTGGCATTCTGTAATCTGTGGACTATCAGAGTGATGATGAAACACAGAAGTTGCATCGGGATTGAATACAACAGTCACCTTGCGCACTTTCCTCCATGGGAGTAATGTATCAAACAGTCAACGCTTTGATCGTTCCCTGGAAGACCAGTAGTAGTTTTCGATGCACATCTGGAGGCATTCTGTAATCTGTGGACCCTCAAAGTGTTGATGAAACACAGATATTGCATCGGGATTGAATACAACAGATACCATGCTCACTTTCCTCCATGTTAGAAATGTCTCAAACAGTTTACGCTTTGATCGTTCCTGGAAGACCAGTGGTACTTTAAAATGCACAAATGGAGGCATTCTGTAATCTGTGGACTATCAGAGTGTCGATGAAACACAGAAATTGCAACGGGATTAAATACAACAGTCACCATGCGCAATTTCCTCCACGGGAGTAATGTCTCAAAGAGTCTACATTTGATCTTTCCCTGGAAGACTAGTAGTTGTTTCCGATGCACATCTAGAGGCATTCCGAAATCTGTGGACAAACTGAGTGTTGATGAAACACAGAAATTGCATCGGGATTGAATACAACAGTCACCATGCGCACCTTCCTCCATGGGAGTAATGGCTCAAAGAGTTTACGCTTTGATCGTTCATAGGGAGACCAGTAGTAGTTTCCGATGCACATCTGGAGGCATTCTGAAATCTGTGGAACTTTCTAAGATTTGATGAAACACAGATATTGCATCGGGATTGAATACAACATTCACCTCGCGCACTTGCCTCCATGTTAGTTATGTCTCAAACAGTCTACGCTTTGATCGTTTCCTGGAAGACCAGTAGTAGTTTCCGATGCACATCTGGATTCATTCTGTAATCTGTGGACTATCAGAGTGTTGATGAAACACAGAAATTGCATCGGGATTGAATACAACAGTCATCATGCGCACTTTCCCCCATGGGAGTAATGTCTGAAACAGTCCACCCTTTGAACGTTCCCTGGAAGACCAGTAGTAGTTTCCGATGCACATCAGGTGGCATTCTGTAATCTGTGGACTATCAGAGTGTTGATGAAACACAGAAATTGCATCGGGATTGAATAAAACAGTCACCATGTGCACTTTCCTCCATGGGAGTAATCTCTCAAACATTCTACGCTTTGATCGTTACCTGGAAGACAAGTAGTAGTTTCCGATGCCCATCTGGTGGCATTCTGTTATCTGTGGACTATCAGAGTGTTCATGAAACACAGAAATTGCATCGGGATTGAATACAACAGTCACCATGCGCACTTCCCTCCATGGGAGTAATGTCTCTAACAGTCTACGCTTGGATCGTTCCCTGGAAGACCAGTAGTAGTTTCCGATTCACATCTAGAGGCATCCTGTAATCTGTGGAGTATCAGAGTGTTGATGAAGCACAGAAATTGCATTGGGATTGAATACAACAGTCTCCATGCGCACCCTCCTCCAAGGGAGTAATGTCTCAAAGAGTTTACGCTTTGATCGTTCCCTGGAAGAACAGTAGTAGTTTCCGATGCACATCTGGAGGAATTCTGTAGTCTGTGGACTATCAGAGTGTTGATGAAACACAGAAATTGGATCGGGATTGAATACAACAGTCACCATGCGCACTTTCCTCCATGTTAGTAATGTCTCAAACAGTCTACGCTTTGATCGTTCCCTGGAAGACCAGTGGTACTTTCCAATGCACATCTGGAGGCATTCTGTAATCTGTGGACTATCAGACTGTTGATGAAACACAGAAATTGCATCGGGATTGAATACAACAGTCACCATGTGCACTTTCCTCCATGGGAGTAATGTCTGAAACAGTCCACCCTTTTACCTTTCCCTGGAAGACCAGTAGTAGTTTCCGATGCACTTCTGTTGCGTTCAGTAATCTGTGGACTATCAGAGTGTTGATGAAACACAGAAATTGCATCGGGATTGAATAAAACAGTCACCATGCGCACTTTCCTCCACGGGAGGTATGTCTCAAACAGTCTACGCTTAAATCGTTACCTGGAAGACCAGTAGTAGTTTCCGATGCACATCTGGTGGCAATCTGTAATCTGTGGACTGTCAGACTGTTGATGAAACACAGAGATTGCGTTGGGATTGAATACAACAGTCACCATGCGTACTTTCCTCCACGGGAGTAATGTCTCAAACAGTCTACGCTTTGATCGTTCCCTGGAAGACCAGTAGTAGTTTCCGATGCACATCTGGTGGCATTCCTTAATCTGTGGATTATCAGGGTGTTGATGAAACACAGAAATTGCATGGGGATTGAATACAACAGTCACCATGCGCACTTCCCTCCATGGGAGTAATGTCTCTAACAGTCTACGCTTTGATCGTTCCCAGGATGACCAGTAGTAGTTTCCGATGCCCATTTGGAGGCATTCTGTAATCTGTGGAACTTTTTAAGTGTTGATGAAACACAGATATTGCATCGGGATTGAATACAAAATTCACCATGCGCACTTTCCTCCATGTTAGTAATGTCTCAAACAGTCTACGCTTTGATCGTGCCCTGGAAGACCAGTGGTAGTTTCCAATGCACACCTGGAGGCATTCCGAATCTGTGGACTATCAGAGTGTTGATGAAACACAGAAATTGCGTCGGGATTGAATACAACAGTCACCATGCGCACTTCCCTCCATGGGAGTAATGTCTCTAAAAGTCTACGCTTGGATCGTTCCCAGGAAGACCAGTAGTAGTTTCCGATGCACATCTGGGAGCATTCTGTAAAATGTGGAGTATCAGAGTGTTGATGAAACACAGAAATTGCATCGGAATTGAATAAAACAGTCACCATGCGCACTTTCCTCCATGGGAGTAAAGTCTCAAAGAGTTTACGCTTCGATCGTTCATTGGAAGACCAGTAGTAGTTTCCGATGCACATATGGTGGCATTCCTTAATCTGTGGACTATCAGAGTATTGACGAAACACAGAAATTGCATCGAGATTGAGTACAACATTCACCATGCACACTTTCCTAAATGGGTGTAATGTCTCAAATAGTCTACGCTTTGATCGTTCCCTGGAAGACCAGTAGTAGTTTGAGATGCACATCTGGATTCATTCTGTAACCTGTGGACCTTCAGAGTGTTGATGAAACACAGAAATTGCATCGGGATTGAATACAACATTCTCCTCGCGCACTTGCCTCCATGTTAGTAATGTCTCAAACAGTCTACGCTTTGATCATACCCTGGAACACCAGTGGTAGTTTCCGATGCACATGTGGAGGCATTCAGAATCTGTGGACTATCAGACTGTTGATGAAACACAGAAATTCCATCGGGATTGAATACAACAGTCACCATGCGCACTTCCCTCAATGGGAGTAATGTCTCTAGAAGTCTACGCGTGGATCGTTTCCAGGAAGACCAGTAGTAGTTTCCGATGCACATCTGGAGGCATTCTGTAATCTGTGGAGTATCAGAGTGTTGATCAAACACAGAAATTGCATCGGGATTGAATAAAACAGTCACCATGCGCACTTTCCTCCATGGGAGTAATGTCTCAAAGAGTTTACGCTTTGATCGTTCATTGGGAGACCAGTAGTAGTTTCCGATGCACATCTGGAGGCATTCTGAAATCTGCGGAACTTTCTAAGTGTTGATGAAACACAGATATTGCATCGGGATTGAATAGAACATTCACCATGCGCACTTTCCTCCATATGAGTAATGTCTCAAAGTGTTTACGCTTTGATCGTACCCTGGAAGACCAGTAGTAGTTTCCGATGCACATCTGGAGGCATTCTGTAATCTGTGGACTATCAGAGTGTTGATGAAACACAGAAAATGCGTCGGGATTGAATACAACACTCACCATGCGCACTTTCCTCCATGTTAGTAATGTCTCAAACAGTCTACGCTTTGATCGTGCCCTGGAAGACCAGTGGTGCTTCCAATGCACACCTGGAGGCATTCTGTAATCTGCGGACTATCACAGTGTTGATGAACCACAGAAATTGCATCGGGATTGAATACAATAGTCACCATGCGCAATTGCCTCCATGTTAGTAATGTCTCAAACAGTCTACGCTTTGATCGTACCCTGGAAGACCAGTGGTAGTTTCCGATGCACATGTGGAGGCATTCAGAATCTGTGGACTATCAGAGTGTTGATGAAACACAGAAATTCCATCGGGATTGAATACAACAGTCACCATGCGCACTTCCCTCCATGGGAGTAATGTCTCTAGAAGTCTACGCTTGGATCGTTTCCAGGAAGACCAGTAGTAGTTTCCGATGCACATCTGGAGGCATTCTGTAATTTGTGGACTATCAGAGTGTTGATGAAACACAGAAATTGCATCGGGATTGAATACAACAGTCGCCATGCGCACTTTCCTCCATGGGAGTAAAGTCTCAAAGAATTTACGCTTTGATCGTTCATTGGAAGACCAGTAGTAGTTTCCGATGCACATCTGGAGGCATTCTGTAATTTGTGGACTATCAGAGTGTTGATGAAACACAGAAATTGCATCGGGATTGAATACAACAGTCGCCATGCGCACTTTCCTCCATGGGAGTAAAGTCTCAAAGAATTTACGCTTTGATCGTTCATTGGAAGACCAGTAGTTGTTTCCGATGCACATTTGGAGGCATTCTGTAATCTGTGGAACTTTTTAAGTGTTGATGAAACACAGATATTGCATCCGGATTGAATACAAAATTCACCATGCGCACTTTCCTCCATGTTAGTAATGTCTCAAACAGTCTACGCTTTGATCGTGCCCTGGAAGACCAGTGGTAGTTTCCAATGCACACCTGGAGGCATTCTGTAATCTGTGGACTATCACAGTGTTGATGAAACATAGAAATTTTATCGGGATTGAATACATCAGTCACCATGCGCACTTGCCTCCATGTTAGTAATGTCTCAAACAGTCTACCCTTTTATCGTACCCTGGAAGACCAGTGGTAGTTTCAGATGCACATCTGGAGGCATTCCGAATCTGTGGACTATCAGAGTGTTGATGGAACACAGAAAGTGCATCGGGATTGAATACAACAGTCACCATGCGCACTTCCCTCCATGGGAGTAATGTCTCTAAAAGTCTACGCTTGGATCGTTCCCAGGAAGACCAGTAGTAGTTTCCGATGCACATCTGGGAGCATTCTGTAATCTGTGGAGTATCAGAGTGTTGATGAAACACAGAATTTGCATCGGGATTGAATACAATAGTCACCATGCGCACTTTCCTCCATGGGAGTATTGTCTCAAACAGTCTAAGCTTTGATCGTTCCCTGGAAGACCAGTAGTAGTTTCCGATGCACATCTGGATTCATTCTGTAATCCGTGGACTATCAGAATGTTGATGATACACAGAAATTGCATCGGGATTGAATACAACAGTCACCATGCGCACTTCCCTCCATGTGAGTAATGTCTCAAACAGTCTACGCTTTGATCGTTCCCTGGAAGACCAGTAGTAGTTTCCGATGCACATCTGGTGGCATTCTGTAATCTGTGGACTATCAGAGTGTTGATGAAACACAGAAATTGCATCGGGATTGAATACAACACCCACCATGCGCACTTTCCTATACGGGAGTAATGTCTCAAACAGTCTACGCTTTAGTTGTTCCCTGGACGACCAGTAGTAGTTTCCGATGCACATCTGGAGGCATTCTGTAATCTGTGGACTGTCAGAGTGTTGATGAAACACAGAGATTGCGTCGGGATTGAATACAACAGTCACCATGCGTACTTTCCTCCACGGGAGTAATGTCTCAAACAGTCTACGCTTTGATCGTGCCCTGGAAGACCAGTAGTAGTGTCCGATGCACATCTGGTGGCATTCCTTAATCTGTGGAATATCAGAGTGTTGATGAAACAAAGAAATTGCATCGGGATTGAATACAACAGTCACCATGCGCACTTCCCTCCATGTGAGTAATGTCTCAAACAGTCTACGCTTTGATCGTTCCCTGGAAGACCAGTAGTAGTTTCCGATGCACACCTGGTGGCATTCCTTAATCTGTGGACTATCAGAGTATTGACGAAACACAGAAATTGCATCGGGATTGGGTACAACATTCACCATGCACACTTTCCTAAATGGGAGTAATGTCTCAAATAGTCTACGCTTTGATCTTTCCCTGGAAGACCAGTTGTAGTTTCCGATGCACATCTGGAGGCATTCAGAAATCTGTGGACTAACTGAGTGTTGATGAAACACAGAAATTACATCGGGATTGAATACAACAGTCACCTTGCGCACTTTCCTCCATGTTAGTAATGTCTCAAACAGTCTACGCTTTAATCGTGCCCTGGAAGACCAGTGGTAGTTCCAATGCACACCTGGAGGCATTCTGTAATCTGCGGACTATCACAGTGTTGATGAACCACAGAAATTGCATCGGGATTGAATACAATAGTCACCATGCGCACTTGCCTCCATGTTAGTAATGTCTCAAACAGTCTAATCTTTGATGGTTCCCTGGAACACCAGTGGTAGTTTCCGATGCACATCTGGAGGCATTCTGTAATCTGTGAAGTATCAGAGTGTTGATGAAACACAGAAATTGAAACGGAATTGAATAAAACAGTCACCATGCGCACTTCCCTCAATGGGAGTAATGTCTCTTGAAGTCTACGCTTGGATCGTTTCCAGGAAGACCAGTAGTAGTTTCCGATGCACGTCTGGAGGCATTCTGTAATCTGTGGACTATCAGAGTGTTGATGAAACACAGAAATTGCATCGGGATTGAATACAACAGTCACCATGCGCACTTTCCTCCATGTTAGTAATGTCTCAAACAGTCTAATCTTTGATGGTTCCCTGGAAGACCAGTGGTAGTTTCCGATGCACATCTGGAGGCATTCTGTAATCTGTGAAGTATCAGAGTGTTGATGAAACACAGAAATTGAAACGGAATTGAATAAAACAGTCACCATGCGCACTTTCTTCCATGGGAGTAAAGTCTCAAAGAATTTACGCTTTGATCGTTCATTGGAAGACCAGTAGTAGTTTCCGATGCACATCTGGAGACATTCTGTAATCTGTATACTATCAGAGTGTTGATGAAACACAGAAATACCATTGGGATTGAATACAACAGTCACCATGCGCACTTTCCTCCACAGGAGAAATGTTTCAAACAGTCTACGTTTTAGTTGTTCCCTGGAAGACCAGTAGTAGTTTCCGATGCACATCTGGAGGCATTCTGTAATCTGTGGACTATCAGAGTGTTGATGAATCACAGAGATTGCGCCGGGTTTGAATACAACAGTCACCATGCGCACTTTACTCCACGGGAGTAATGTCTCAAACAGGCAACGATTTGATCGTTCCCTGGAAGACCAGTAGTAGTTTCCGATGCACATCAGGATGCATTCTGTAATCTGTGGACCTTCAGAGTGTTGATGAAACACAGAAATTGCATCGGGATTGAATACAACACTCACCATGCGCACTTTCCTCCACGGGAGTAATGTTTGAAACAGTCTACGTTTTAGTTGTTCCCTGGAAGACCAGTAGTAGTTTCCGATGCACATCTGGATGCATTCTGTAATCTGTGGACCTTCAGAGTGTTGAAGAAACACAGAAATTGCATCGGGATAGAATACAACAGTCACCTCCCCCACTTGCCTCCATGTTAGTAATGTCTCAAACAGTCTACGCTTTGATCGTTCCCTGGAAGACCAGTGGTACTTTCCGATGCACATCTAGAGGCATTCCGAACCTGTGGACTATCAGAGTGATGATGAAGCACAGAAATTGCATCGGGATTGAATACAACAGTCACCATGCGCACTTCCCTCCATGGGAGTAATGTCTCTAAAAGTCTACGCTTGGATCGTTCCCAGGAAGACCAGTAGTAGTTTCCGATCCACATCTGGAGGCATTCTGTAATCTGATGAGTATCAGAGTGTTGATGAAACACAGAAATTGCATCGGGATTGAATACAACAGTCACCATGCGCACCCTCTTCCAATGGGGTAATGTCTCTAAGAGTTTACGCTTTGATCGTTCCCTGGAAGACCTGTAGTAGTTTCCGATGCACATCTGGAGGCATTCTGTAATCTGTGGCCCATCAGAGTGTTGATGAAACACAGAAATTGCATCGGGATTGAATACAACAGTCACCATGCGCACTTTCCTCCATGTTAGGAATGTCTCAAACAGTCTAATCTTTGATCTTTCCCTGGAAGACCAGTAGTAGTTTCCAATGCACATCTGGAGGCATCCTGTAATCTGTGGACTATCAGAGTGTTGATGAAACACAGAAATTGCATCGGGATTGAATACAACAGTCATCATGCGCACTTTCCTCCATGGGAGTAATGTCTGAAACAGTCCACCCTTTGAACGTTCCCTGGAAGACCAGTAGTAGTTTCCGATGCACATCAGGTGGCATTCTGTAATCTGTGGACTATCAGAGTGTTGATGAAACACAGAAATTGCATCAGGATTGAATAAAACAGTCACCATGCGCACTTTCCTCCATGGGAGTAATGTCTCAAACAGTCTACGCTTTGATCGTTACCTGGAAGACAAGTAGTAGTTTCCGATGCACATCTGGTGGCATTCAGTAATCTGTGGACTATCAGAGTGTTGATGAAACACAGAAATTGCATCGGGATTGAATACAATGGTCGCCATGCGCACTTTCCTCCATGGGAGTAATGTCTCAAACAGTCTAAGCTTTGATCGTTCCCTGGAAGACCAGTAGTAGTTTCCGATGCACATCTGGATTCATTCTGTAATCCGTGGACTATCAGAATGTTGATGAAACACAGAAATTGCATCGGGATTGAATACAACAGTCACCATGCGCACTTCCCACCATGTGAGTAATGTCTCTAACATTCTACGCTTGGATCGTTCCCTGGAACACCAGTAGTAGTTTCCGATTCACATCTGGAGGCATCCTGTAATCTGTGGAGTATCAGAGTGTTGATGAAGCACAGAAATTGCATCGGGATTGAATACAACAGTCTCCATGCGCACCCTCCTCCAAGGGAGTTATTTCTCAAAGAGTTTATGATTTGATCATTCCCTGGAAGACCAGTGGTACTTTCCAATGCACATCTGGAGGCACTCTGTAATCTGTGGACTATCAGACTGTAGATGAAACACAGAAATTTCATCGGGATTCAAAACAACAGTCACCATTCGCACTTTCCTCCATGTTAGTAATGTCTCAAACAGTCTACGCTTTGATCGTGCCCTGGAAGACCAGTGGTAGTTTCCAATGCACACCTGGAGGCATTCTGTAATCTGTGGACTATCAGACTGTTGATGAA